>NC_137507.1:9887500-9900000 GCF_041902795.1 Electrophorus electricus
CGCCGGAGAGAACTGCTTGAGGAGTGTGGAGCTGCAGGGTTATTAGCTGTCAGTGTCCAGAGCTGCAGACAGATCTCATTCAAGGTAGGTACTGTGGCGCAGCCTCTGTGTGTGTGTGTGTGTGTGTGCAACGGAGCATGTGAATGTCTTATGTCAACGGTGCGGTGCATTGTTTTGCCTCCATGTTGTCAGGGGAGAGTGTGGTAGGATAAGGAGGTGGGTCAGTGGTGTAGAGCTTGCCTCCGTGAGAAAAGAAACCACGCTTACAGCTTAGGGAGTCGGTTATGTCTCTACATAGTCCCAGCTCTGAGACAGAGAGATTGGCATTAGCGTTGTCTAATTCTGTGCGTGCTTGGGGGAGGTGGTGGTGTGTCTCAGGATGAGGAGACGGTTGCAGCACGGTGTGTGTGGAGCCTGAGGTTCCTGGTGTGCCAGTGTGCACGCGCGTCCTCCTCAGCGCGGTCTCCGCACTTACTGCGTCGGCCAGAGCACGCGCCTGTGGACATCTCCCCTGCCTCCAGCGACCCCGTCACTTCACCACGACAACCATGGACTGCGGACTGCGCCTGCCGCCCGTCATCGAGGAGGTCATTGACCCTGCAGGTGTGTGCATGGGTGTACGTTTGTAATGTGAGGCAGAAGGTAATATTGTCTGTGTGAGTTGCACCTCCATGTCCGGCAGTGTAACCACGAATAGTAATACTTATGTTTTGTGTTGTCGTTCCCCTTCTCTCTCTTTTTCTCTCCTTTTTCTTCCCTCTCTTGCTAGCTAGCTTGAGACTGATGAATCAGATTAGAGGAATGCATCTGTATATAAAGAACTTGAAGCAAAGGACAGCCTGCCTGACAGCCAGAGAGACAGGGCAGGGAGACAATTAGAGAGACTCACACAGACAGAGACTCAGACAGAGAGACAGGGCAGGGAGACAATTAGAGAGACTCACACAGACAGAGACTCAGACAGAGAGACAGGGCAGGGAGACAATTAGAGAGACTCACACAGACAGAGACTCAGACAGAGAGACAGGGCAGGGAGACAATTAGAGAGACTCACACAGACAGAGAGACTCAGACAGAGAGACAGGGCAGGGAGACAATTAGAGAGACTCACACAGACAGAGAGACTCAGACAGAGAGACAGGGCAGGGAGACAATTAGAGAGACTCACACAGACAGACAGACAGAGTAGGGAGACTGACACAGACAAAGAGACAATTAGAGAGACTGACCCAGACAGAGAGACAATTAGAGAGACTCACACAGACAGACAGACTGACATGGGCCAGTGTGTAGTGACACATCCTTCGGTTTATGACTCAGACCAGATGGCTTGGTTGGCTGAGTGTGATATGGTGTAAACTCCACCCAGCCGTATAAAACAAAAACATCAATCGCAGGCCATTTGTAAGCTCCACGTACGGACTGCAGTCCATTGCAGGACCACTGTAGTACTCAGTGTGGGTGGTAGATATTCTATCACTTATTAAGCAGACGGCATGTCTGGATGTGTTTTTGCTCCTGCCGTGGGGAGGAACTGGAGTGGTATCCTGAGGCATACCAATATGTGCCTGCTGGTGAACAGAGCAGAGCAGTGTGGGAAATGTAGTATGTTAAGCAGACGCGCCACAAAAAGCTGCATCACACGAAGATCCTTTCAGAGCGGTACACAACTTCCAGGTTTCTTGATTCGCTGCACTTGCGTTCCTGGAAGGATGTGGGTGTCTGAACTGTTTGTTGTGTGAGTATGTAATACTTAAGAACTATGATACACAAGATATTTGTTTCCAGCAGGGGATTGTTGATGTGTAAACTACCGCATACCTGTTACTAAAGGCAAAGTCACTTCATAAGCTCCGCTTATCCTCGCACATCCCTAGCCCCTAGAAACTAGAGGAGAGGCAGGGCTAGAGAAGGCGGAGCTAGAGAAGTGAGATGAGAGCTCCGCCTTTCCTCTAGTTTCTGTAGCTTTGCCTCATCTGGTTTAGGTGCCTCTATCCAGCTGGACGGACAGCACTGCACTGCTGTGTACATTCTGCGTGGAATATGTGGGTTCTTAGGTGGGAAGCAAAGAGACAGAGAGAAGACTAGAGAGACAAAGATGAATTCTTAACTGAGATGAAGGGGGAGGAAGATTGAAAGAGGTTTTATTGCTGTATTTGCTCAGTGCTCCAGTCTCTTTCCACACACACACACAGTTTAGGGTGACTCCTGCTCCTGCTGGTCTTCTGTGTATTTGCTTTTCTGAGCCGCAGTCCATGAAGAAGTGAGGTAAACTGTGTGTCACTGGGAGGTCGCAGGGAGCGCCTGATGAATGAACAGTGCCATCCTGCTTCGGCAGAGCATCACGAGTTTGCCTGTCAACCCAACGAGAAACTGCATGGCCTGTTCACCTTTTCTTCCTCCCCACTTCTCCGATGTTCTCTTCCTCTTCCTCTTCCTCTGGCCTTCCCGCCTGTCGTAGCGTCCTTTTTAAAAGGTTCTTGAAAAAGTGGGCAGGTCTCTCTCACACACCCACACACACACACACACACACACATACCCACACACCCATGCACCTAGCAGTTTACTTAAAATCTTAAATGACTTTTAGAGTTTTAATTCAACTTCTCATTCATTCTCTCTGTTTTATTCCCTCTCACTCTGGTTCTGGTGTTGGGGCTCGTCTGTGCTGAACCAGGAGGTGGTGAAGTGAGTGGGGAGGCTGCCTTTCGTTTTCAAAAGCAGACAATCCTTATCCCAGACAATCCTTATCCCAGACAATCCTTATCCCAGACAATCCTTATCCCAGCAAGCTTCCAATCCCAGCTTCAGCTGGCTGGGCTGGGAAGGGAGGAGGAGGGGTGGAATGGTGTAACCATGGCAACAAGCTGCGCGTGTCAGATACGTGTGCGGCGACGTCACCGGGCTCCTGGCTTCATCTGTGTGTGAGGGAGAGAGAGAGTAAGACAGAGATGCAGAGAGTGCAAGGTTTGATCCCTTATATCACACATGATATTCACGGCTCTTCTTCCAGTGTTTCTCTACTTCTGCTCCTAAATGTCTCTCCTGCCCCCCCCCCTTTCTATTTGCATCTCTCTCTCTTTCTCTCGCTCTCTCTCTCTCTCTCTCTCTCTCTCTCTCTCTCTCTCTCACTCTGTCTATCTCTGGCTGTCTCCTGTTTCTGTTGCTACTTTAACACAAGGGCAGGACTGAGGTGAATAATTCATGCCTCTTCTCACTGCACCAGAAATCTGACACTCACTTTCTCTGTCACTCTTTCCCGCACACACACACACACACACACACACACACACACACACACACACACACGCACACACACACACGCCCTTCCTAATACAGAGGCAGCATTTCCATTTTAGGCGAACTTGGGTTCGATGTGTGAGCCCTGGGTAACTGTTTCGGAGTCAGCGAGGGCCCTACATTTTAGAACACAGCTATACTGCTGCACAAGACATTTGGCACGTCCCACAGCCTGGCACAAAGCAAGCCTTCGTTTGCTGATGATGTGGAGATTGGGGTAGAGGCCTGGGATGGAGTGCAGTGGGATTTGTCAGCCTGGCTCCTGCGCTCTTGGCTTGGGTAGCTCTCTGTCACGTTCAACTCACAAAGGAAGCCCGGACACGTGTAATCTACAGCTGCTCCGCATGGACTTCCTAACAGGGTTTTCTCACTGGTATTTTTCATTCTGCAGCGCTGCTTTTACTGCTGAGGGCAAACTGTTTGTGCGTTTGCACATGCGTCTGTGTCCGTGCGTATATGAGTGTGCTTACGTGTGTGCAGTGAAAGGAATGTAATATGTGGTTTGGGAGAGATTAGCAGAGATGGATGATGGGATGCGGGTATTCGTAATAAAAAGCGCACCTGTGTGCATGCGTGTGCGTGTCTTTAGATTGTGTTCATCAGTGTGTGCTGTTCTCCATCCTGAAGGGGATGCTACAGACCCTTGAAACAAGACACAGAGGCAATCTGACTGAATGTGTGTGTGTGTGTGTATGCCTTAGACCATGAACGTGCATGTGTATGTCTGTATGCGCTAAAAGGGGCCCAGATGATCTATGATTCTGCCTGTTAGAAGAGCACCAAGCTATATCTGTCTCCTGAGGGCAGTGCAGGCCCTCTAACAAACATCAGAGGCTCCAGTATAGGTGTGTGTGTGTGTGTGTGTGTGTGTGTGTGTGTGTGTGTGTGTGTGTGTGTGTGTGTGTGTGTGTGTGTGTTTTATGGCGGTTATAGCATCCCATGGTGAGCTCCTTTCCCTCCATGATCCATCCTCCCATATATCTGTCTATTTTCATCACCCCTCCCAGCATTCTCTGCTGTCAGCCTGCGTTTGGCCAGCCGTGTGTGGGCTCGCTTCGATCTCCCAGCCCCCATAGCAGTCCTGCACGACACGCAGTCACATGCAACGCTTCCTCCAGTCCCGCCGGTGTGGCCGGCGGTGACGGACAGCGGCGTCCTGCCGAGGGTCGCGACCCCGACCCTGACCCCAGCCCCGACCCCGGCTAACACTCTCACTCCCCACCCCTTCTGCAATGATCCGTTCCAGAAGAATCTGTCGCTACAGTGGTGCAGATGTGGTACAGACATCAGTGTTTCGGATGTGTGTTTCTAGAGGCCGCTGTATTGGTTGCATTTTTTGGTGTGTATGTGTGCATGTGCATGTGTGTGTGAAAGTCTGTGCAGTAGGCGAGTCTCTGTGCATCCTGAGCTCCTATTTCAGCACCAATGTGAATGATGGGGTTCCTGTTGCGCGCACGCTCTCTCTCTCTCTCTCTCTCTCTCTCTCTCTCTCTCTCTCTCTCTCTCTCTCTCTCTCTCTCTCTCTGTGCGTGTGTGAACAAGGGTGTCTGTTTTTCCATCCCTCTCTGATTTCCCAGGGGGCTGTGGTGTGCATGGCTTTTTAGCACCACTCACCCCTGCACTCCTCCCTGGGTCCTCATGCACTGTCCGTACGCAGCCTGCAGGTATTATATAAGAGCTCTGGCTGCAGCCTACATGCATCTGCAGCCTAACAGAGTTCACTTTAGTGCTGACAGTTACTCTTTGACTGACTATTCTATCTGATGCATCTCTGTGTGTACGTGGGTGTATCTCTGATTGAGTGTGAAGGTTAAGGGCATTGGTCTTCAGTTACCCCGGAGCGGGGTGTTAGGAGTGAGATTATAGCTTTAAACAGGAAACTAATGTCACCGGTTAGATTCGAACCAGAGAGAGAGAACAAGCGACTGCATTTACAGGAGCTCTGACCTATCAACGAGCATGAGTCATCCCCCTTTCGCCTTGCTTGAAATACCTCCCTCTGATTGGTTATGGATGTGCTTAATGCTGTGATTGACAGGTAATGCTGACCAGTAAGATCAGGACCAGTGAGAACTGGCTGTTTGAGAGCTTGTAAGAGAAAGCTGGAAATGAGTAAAGGTGTGGAGAGGAGATCTGCTGGTAGTGAGGACAGAAGCGTGTGGCTTTGAATGCTGTTATTTGGATTAACATTATATGTCATAAGATGAGCTGTGAATAGCAGAATATCAAAGCTATTAATGTTGATAGAAATAGAATGGGAAATAAACAAAGACACAAAGAACCCATTTCCCTCTCTCTTTCACTCACTGTCTGTGTGTGTGTGTGTGTGTGTGTGTGTGTGTGTGTGTGTGTGTGTGTGTGCTCGTGCCATGTCCAAGTCATTTCCCTTTAATAACATGACCTTTCTTAGACATCTATTGTACAAAACAGCAGCTTCATCTTGGAGATTCAGAGCCAGTCTTACCCTCCATTTAACCGAACTGATGTGCTAGTTATTGATTATACCTCCTCATTTTCCTCAGTGGCATTGAGCACATTTATCCAATAATTGTACAATTAGTTGTTTTTTGTCATTAGTTCTGGTCTTAATTTTAGGAGTGTTTAGTCTTTGGTTCTGTCAGCTGAATAATGCAGAGGCTACCTCCAAATATTAACACGTTACGGTCTCCAGTGTTCAGTGCAGAATTCCTCAGTGTTACAGTCATATGTTCACGCTTTCTCTGTATCTCCTTTCACCTTCCTCTTCTACCACCTGAAAACACACACACACACACACACACACTCACACTCACACTCGTGCATACACACACATATATGTGCATGCACACACAGGTGCACCCCCCCCCCCCCACACACACACATATGTGCACACAAAAACACAGTTGATCTGATAACCTTTGAATTCTTCATATGCACACAATAATAAGCTCCACTTAGAGCAAACAGGAAGTCTCAATATCCTGGCCTGTCTTCCTGTTCTGGGGGGATGCTGTTCTCTTCCATGCTTGTATCACTAAAGAAGATTTAGTTTGCTTTATATATAAAGATACTGTTGTACTGCACATTCTAGCATCACAAAAGGCTAAAATCTCAAAGCTTTATGAAAGAAAGTTGTCAGACAAATACCGAAGTTGGCAGCGAACCCAGCGCTACCCAAATGCCTTTTTTCTAACTTTTTTTTTTGTCATAATTTTTGTATTGTGATAAACTTCTGATAATTTGAGTATGAATTTGAGAGTAGAGTTAAAATTATTTGTGCCTGTATAACTGAATAGTTGACAATTTCAGAGGAGGCGTCTTATCAAAGACACTAATTTTAGAGAGTATGAACTAAGCTTTGAGCTATAAAAAGCATGTGTAATGTAGTTGAGATATAAAAGCATGGGTAAATGGGTAATGTAGTTTTATTGGAAAGTAAAGCAGCTTTCTTTACCAGATAATTATCAACAGACTCTTTCCATCACAGTCTTTCTTGGCCAAGTGTTAAGTGTTAGATCCTGTGTGCATGTGTGTATGCGTGTGTGAGTGCATATGTGTGCTTGTGTGTGGGTTTGTGTGTGTCTGTGTGTGAGTGCATATGTGTGCTTGTGTGTCCAGCTCTGCTGTGCATGCCTATCTAGACACTTCACCCATTAAGACCACGCCTGTTATGTCATTAGACACATCGCCTCTTGTAGGAGTTAGCAGACCTTTCATTTGTCAAGTGTGTAATTTGTTATGATCTCCCCTTTAATGCATTTACAATGCTTCTTTAAGTTGGGGAGGTACTTGCAGTAGCTGCGCGCACACACACACACACACACACACACACACACACACACACACAGCTCTCATTGCACTCCTGAAAAGTAATATTTCATTGCAAACATACAGCGGGAGTACTGTAGACCCGGAGAGCAGAGGATAGACAAGGGAACATGGACCCTGGAGGCAGCGCGTCTGACCCACGCGTCTGACCCACGCGTCTGACCCACGTCCTTAGTTCAGACGCCAGAGATGACGGCGAGAGAAACCACAGGCACTAGAACATGACGGCATGGGCATTCTCAGTCTGTGAGCGCGCGAGAGCGCGCGAGAGAATGTGTGTATATTTATCAGACTGGCTTATCAGTCTGTTTTCTGACAAAGGGTGACAGCAGAGCTAAACACAGACAGACCCCCTGCGCTCGGGGGGGGGGGGGGGGGGGGAGAGGTGGAGAGGTCAGTGTGTCATTGACTCTGTTTAACAGTCACTCCGGCTGCCGTTACTGAAGGGGAAGAAAGAGAGCTTCCGCTCTGGTGCACATGTTGCTGTAGGGCAAAAGTGTGCAGGATCTGTAGCAGAACAGATGCCGTCAAGGGGAATATCTCAGATGACATCTAAAAGAATTTAAATTAGGTCTTTTAAACTTGCAAAGCATGGTAAGAAGACAAGAAAATCCTTACTCATCTTCTCTTCAAGGAGTTTGAATCTAGCGAGAGGTGATGATAAATATGTTGTGCATAAGGTGTTTTTCATGCCTGTCTTGTCTTTGTACTCTCTTGACACTAGATGGCGCTCTTGTTACTTAAAAGTTATCCCCCTGAAGCTGCCAGTGCCAGCATTGATTGGTGTGTGTGTGTGTGTGTGTGTGTGTGTGTGTGTGTGTGTGTGTGTGTGTATGCGCCTTGAGAGCCACTCCTAATCAACAACAGGTGAAAGCACAAGGATAGATTGCAACTTCTCTTGTCTTTCTGCAGCTCTGGATCCCTGGCGATGTGGGGTGGGCGTGGGCTTGGGTGTCGGGTGTCTGTGCTGAACGGTGTTGTGGTTTTAGGTCTGTTTGTCTAGGGGGAGGGGGAGCTCGCAGGTGACGGTGTAGGGGAGGCCCTCCTGGGTGGGTGTGCGTTTAGTGGAAACCTTCTGGGGGGAAGCAGGTGTGGCTAAGGGGAGAGCGAGGATCAGGGGCAGAGCTGTAGAGGTGGGGGAGGATCAGGGGCAGAGCTATAGAGGTGGGGGAGGATCAGGGCTGGGGTTATAGGGGTGGAGGAGGATCGGGGGGTGGAGCTATAAGGGATGGGCAGGGGGAGGATCAGGGTGGAGCTATATGGGAGGGTTCTGTCGCTGGGATTCTGTGGTTGACGTGGTTCAAACGGTCAAGGAAAAAGCTAAGCTCAGAAAATGCCTTTATACTCAATATTAAAATTTAAGTATGCACTCTCTCTCTCTCTCTCTCTCTCTCTCTCTCTCTCTCTCTTCCTTT
Source organism: Electrophorus electricus (assembly GCF_041902795.1). Taxonomy (NCBI): domain Eukaryota; kingdom Metazoa; phylum Chordata; class Actinopteri; order Gymnotiformes; family Gymnotidae; genus Electrophorus; species Electrophorus electricus. The sequence goes on from NC_137507.1 coordinate 9,896,023, forward strand.
CTATGAGTATTTTTATGAATAAACAGAATATTAATTTTGCTCATGTGAACAGTAGAATTTAGCTGAATGGTGACATTCTTGCTGTCCTCCATAGTCTTCCAAGCCAAGCCTTTTGTTTAACACTCCTTCTCCTCCCCTCCTCCCCTTTCCTCTCCTCTCCTCTCCTCTCCTCCCCTCTTCCCTCCTCTCAGAAGACATATGCGAGCTGAAGGTGGAGCGGCCAGGCCTAGGCGATGCCCTCACAGCTAAAGAGCGAGAGTCTCTGGAGGAGAACGAAGAGAAGCAGGAGAAAGATGTGGAGGCAGGGCATGGTGAGAAGGGTCTAGACGAGGAGAAGGAGGTTAAGGAGGAGAAAGCAGGAGACGGCGGGAGCGAGGAGAGGGGAGTCCTGTCAGAGGAGGAGGAGCTGGAGGAGCTCAGGATGCAGGTGGCTCATCTGCTGTTTGAACTGGAGGAGGCAAGGGAGGTATCCCAGCAACACGAGGAGAGCTACAACGAGCTGCAAGGTGTGTGTGTGTGTGTGTGTGTGTGTGTGTGTGTGTGTGTGGGTGTGTGGGTGTGTGTGTATGTGCGTGTGTGTGTGTGTGTGAGTGTGTGTGGGTGTGTGTGTGTATGTGCGTGTGTGTGTGTATATGCGTGTGTGTATGTGCATGTGTGTGTGTGTGTGTATGTGCGTGTGGGTGCGTGTGTGTATGTGCGTGTGTGTGTGGGGGTGTGTGTGTGTGAGGGTGTGTGTGTGTGAGGATGTGTGCGTGTGTGCGTGTGTGCGCGTGTGTGTGTGTGTGCGTGCGCGTGCGTGTGTATGTGTGCGTGCGGGTGTGTGCGTGCGGGTGCATGGGTGTGTGTGTGCGTGTGGGCATGTGGGCGTGCATGTGTGCGTGCGCGCGTGTGTGTGTGCGTGTGTGTGTGTGTGTGTGAGACAGTCATGCTAGGAGTTCCCAGTCCACATGCTCAGCTGTCACTACCCTATATGACCAGCTGTCCCTCTGCTGAATTCTGCTGAATCACTCATAGACCCACACACACAACCATATACACCCCCCCACACACACTCACTCACACTCACACACACACACTCACCCACACACCAACACACTCACACACCCACACACACAACCATATACACCCCCCCACACACACTCACTCACACTCACACACATTCACTCACACTCACACACACTCACCCACACACTCACTCACACACTCACACACACACACCCACACACACAACCATATACACCCCCCACACACACACACTCACACACACACCCACACACTCACCCCCCCCACACACTCACTCACACTCACCCACACACACTCACTCACACACTCACACACACACCCACACACTCACACTCACTCACACACTCACACACACACACACACACTCACACTCACACACACACACACACCCACACACTCACACTCACACACACACACACTCACACACACACACACACACACACACACACACACACACACACACACACCCCACACACACACACACACACCCCACACACACTCATTGCCTTGTGTGAGGAGCTCAGTTGTCTCTCATTTCCTCTCCTTCTTTCTCCATAGGGCTTTTAGAGGAAGAGCGCTTAGCCAGTGCTCACCAGGCTGAGAGCTTCACAAGACAGATCCAGAGACTTCAAGGTATTTTAGTACATACACACACACACACACACACACACACACACACATACACACACACACACACACACATACACATGCACAGCCCATAGACTCACTCGCTCTCTTATATACAGACACAGTCACTCTTATCACCAGCCTAAATACAGCCCTCAATAATGCATGTAAAGCCTTCTGTTTATGAAACCTCAGTGTCCATTTTCCCTCCAGTGTTTTGATGAATGAACATCCATTTCTCTTTGTCTTATTGTTTGACATGTCAGTGTTGATTTATAACAGTAACTAATGAGCAAACACGATCCTAATTTGTCATGCTGTCCCTGGTGTATCCAAAGATACTTTCTGATTTATAGAGACCGTTTTGTTATTCATAACTGTGTCTGGAATAAAAAATGGCTCATGGACTCTCCGCCTTCATGGATAATGCTCTTCTTCTGTTTTTAATATGTTGGAATTTATTCGCACCGACATGAAAAATCATTTGTAATAAAAAGTTACACATTTACGGCATTTAGCAGATGCTCTTAACCAGAGCCACTTACAGCGTTTGGGGCTATCTTCATGGAACCAGTGACTAGATCGCACGGAGACAGAGACAGAGAGCATGGGGCCAGAGCTAAAGATCATAGAGGCTTTTCACCATGATGTCGCCCCTCGCAGAGACAATTTCCCACCTCCGAATGATAGAGTGCTAGTTCGAACAGGTCATGCGATCTCCGCAAAGACCTGAGAACGAGTTAGTGACTTATACAGTCTCTCCACAGCCAGTGTGGAGTGAGATCGATCCATAGTGAGATCGATCGATCGTGGTGGTTCAGGTCCAGTCTCCTGGTGGGCACCACACACACACAATGCAGTTGTTCGGTTCCAGCTGTTTGGACTTAGGACTCCTTCCCAGTGTGGCTGTGGCCATTAATGCCAGGAGTTTATTTAACGGAGAACTGAGATCGGGCCTTGGGCGGAGTCGGGGTGGATGGGGGTGGGTGGGTTTTTTGGGGGACGACACACACATTACTGACCGCACACGGCACGCTGCACCTAGAGTTTGAAACGGCTCTTTCTCATACACCCTGCAGTGTTCATGGGTATTGACCAGCCTCTAAAGCAGGAGGTAATACCAGTGATCTTGCTGTCCATCATGACTTATTTTATTCAAGATGAGTTGTTTCACTCTCAGACTGCTGATCGAGGCTTAAAATGTGTTAATAATAGCTATGGAGTGCTGGAACACTTTCAGCACTCACACACAGGCTCTTAAGAGACGGAAGGATGACGGACAGGCCGAGGATTTCCTTATCGCGGTGAAACAAGTGTGTAGGTCTTCGCTCCTTTACCCTCCGCGTTAGCTGAGTGCCTATACTGTGTATGCATTTCTTGAAGTGCAAACTAACAAGTTGTGTGTGTGTGTGTGTGTGTGTGTGTGTGTGTGTGTGTGAGAGAGAACTAGGTATGTCTCTGTACACAACGACAGATCATCCAACCCAAAAACTTTTCTGTTTCTTGCTCCCTTTCACTCACTGTGTGTGTGTGTGTGTGTGTGTATTCATGTTTCTCCTCTCCAAAACTATATTTTTACGTTCTGACAGCGATTCAGGAAACCCAGACGTAAGAGACAACTATTAAACTGTCAAAGTATGCGGCAGTGTTCCATCAGCGTGTCTAGTCGCCCCTTATCTCACCTAGTTAGTCGGCTTCACCGCCACAGTGGTGTCCTTGCTGTGTCAGTTCTTCCCTCTCTCCCCTTAGCCCAGCTGCGCTCCGTGCAGGAGGAGCTCGACAGCCTGGAGGAGGAGAAGGCCAGTGAGCTGTGGGAGGCCCAGGAAGAGCTGCGCGTGGCGCAAGAGGAGGTCCAGGACCTGCAGCAGGCGGCGGAGGAGGCGGCGGCCGAGCGGGAGAACGACATCGCGCTCCTGCAGGAGGAGCTGTGTCGACTACGTGCTGAGCTGCAGAGGCTTCATGGCACCACGCAGGAGTATGAGCTGGAGGTGACCACGCTTCGCGCCGAGATCAGCATGAAGAGCCAGCGCCAGGTGGAGCAGGAGAAAGGCGGCACCCAGGGTCTGTCGCAACACACTCCCCCCCTACGCCACACTATACTACACCGAACTGTCCACACATACATACACACACTGCACTCTCATTGGCCATACCATGGTCTAATGTACTGTAGTGTACAGTAACAAACTATGCTCACTGCTGTGCAACAATGTTATACTATACTATACTATACTATACTATACTATACTATAATAGTAGTAGTACTGTAGTATATTGAAGTGAAGTACATAATAATTGGTCAAGACACAGTTTTTTGTTTTGTACTCA
>NC_137507.1:9907500-9937500 GCF_041902795.1 Electrophorus electricus
GCCCTTCTTAAATGGGAGATTGACGGTGAAGGAAAACAGCACAGCTCTCTGAACAGCATCTGTGGTTGCTGCTGCACAAAGTTGGTCTTCAACAGATTAAGAAACTGACAGACTCCATGAATGGAAGGCTTATGACTGTTACTGAGAAGAAGGGTAGCTATATTGATCACTGATTTATTTATTTATTTTTTTGGTGAAATGTCAGAAATGTTTATTTGTACATTTTGAGTTGTTTATTATTCTCACTTTAACAGATGAAAATAAACAAGTGAGATGGAAAATTTCCGTTTTTCATTCAGTTGCACAATAATTATGCAAATAGTTGCCTAATAATTATACGCATATAAATATAAATAAAACGAATCCTCAAAAATACAACTTGCCTAATAATTGTGCACGCAGTGTATAAGTTAAGAAAAAAAATCACATGAATTTAATTAAAATATGTAAATCAAAAGCAAAGAGCTGCATTCACATGGTCAGTACCACAGAGTACCACAGAGTCCTGGCAGTCTAGGAACACATTCTCTGACTTCACCTCCCCCGGTTTACTAAACACCACGGCAGAATGGATCATGCCAGTCTGCAGGGATTTTTGGCCTTTCCTTGTCCAATCTTGCGTCCCTCACCATATCTTAATTTGTTTTCCATTCAGTTTCATCTCTTTTTTATTGCTCTCTCTCTTCTTTTTGCTTTATATGTTTCTCGTTCCCCTCCCTCACTCTCTTTTCCTCTCTTTCAGTGTGAAGGGCTAAAGGGAGAACTTCTGGAATTGCAAGCGCTCTATGAGAGCAGTCAGAAGGAGAGGGAGGAGCTGGAGGCGGAGCTCCAGCGCTGCAGGGCGGAGCTTGACCAGCTGGCAGGGAGGAAGGCTCAGGTGAGAGGATTCAAAGGCGTGAGTTAATTTTAGCATAATTATCATATCTTCCACTGCCCCCCCACCTTAATTTAGAGATATCTTGCTTTGCTTATTAAGGGTAAAAATTCTGCTTTCACTCAAATATATTGTCATTGTTCGGTAACTTCAAAGACACAACAAATGGGTTAACATGTCATGTACACTTAACTCCACATGCCAGTCATATGTACCTGTCTGCCTTTGATGGCACTTTGTGCATAACCAGCATTTGGCTGTATAAGTACAATAACAAGCATCAGTAAAGACAGTATGTCTCCCAACATGTGTCCTGCTCAGTGTGTGTGTGTGTGTGTGTGTGTGTGTGTGTCTGTGTGTGTGTGTGTCTCAGCTTGGTCTGTTGGTCACCTTCTCACACGCATTGATTATGGGTCAATGTTTTTGCGTCAGTTCGTCCTTGTGTGTGTGGTGCGTCTAATAGTTTTATTCTTCAGTGCACACGTAGGCTGCAAAGACTCAGCTGCTTTCCTGACCCCTGACCCCTGACCCCTACTAATGCTTGTGTCCCAATGTGCACCTACAAAATGGTCTTTTCACGCAGACGACTTGTGCAGCAAGACACAGGTGTACGCAGTAAATGGACTCTCTGGTCTCTGCCTTCTAGCCGAACACCTCTTTTAGATTCTTGATCCCAAAAAACATTTTTGAACAATTGAACTGCTCTGTCCCCACATCACTTACCCGTCCCCCACAGCTGACCCCGCACTCACACTGTACTGCTGCCTACAACTCCCAGGGAGCCTGAATTAGCACGGGCCGGCTGTGCAGTGTGAGCAAGGATCTTTAAATGACAAGAGGGCGGCCTTGCCTGCGTGTAAAGCCAAAGGAAGGGACGGGTGCGAGGTCTCCGTCTTGTGTTTAACCATCTTTGCTGTGCTCTAATCACGGTGTTCTTTCTGTTTTCCCCTCCTCTGTGATCCGCCATTATCCATTGCTTCATTCTACTGCTCTCAAATCACCGTGTCACATGACCATAAACCCTACAATCACAATGCACAACACTGTATCAAATTCCGAACCAATTTGATGTTTTCTGATGATCTATCTATCTATCTATCTATCTATCTATCTATCTATCTATCTATCTATCTATCTATCTATCTATCTATCTATCTATCTATCTATCTATCTATCTATCTATCTATCTATCTATCTATCTGCCCGCCTGCTTTGGTCTCCCCATCATTGTTTCTACATTTATTTCTTATTCATTTATTGTGCACGTGTACACTCGTATCCGTGTGTGATCATTTTTTTTGATCTTTCATGTGCACTCTCTCATCTTTTTTGCTTCCTTTTTTTGGTTTCCTCTCCTCCCCCTTTCACCTGTTCTCCCCGCTCCTGCTCGTCTGCCCCCCAGAACTCCTCTCCTCCGTCTGAGCCCCCTGTTCTCTCCATACCCTTCATAGGAATGGTTGTGGTAATGGCCCTGATATGGTGCTTCTGGACGGAGTGCTTGTCCTAATGTGGAAAGGTACGGCTTTGCCTTTTCTTTCTCTAAGACCACAGAGCCAGAGGAATGAGAGATCTCGCTAGTGTGCGGTGAATGGTCAGAATGATTGCTGTGATCGAAAGCTCTCCGCCGGCACTGAACTCCGCCGGTTAGACCGTTTATGGACGTGCACATTGTGTCACAACCATTCTGAACACACGTTACACTACGTAATGCTGTTTTATGAAACAAGAGTCCGGATTTCATTAGAACGCGTCGCATTAAATGGAGGAGCTGCACTAAGCAGTTAAAAGAAAGCACCATGGCGCTTAGTGGATTGTGCTCAGAGGAAGACTGTTTGTCCTCAGTGAGCTTGTTTTGGTGTTGCATATCAGTCAACCCCAGACAAAACGTCTCTGCATCCAGCCATGCGCCTCTCCCTCTGAGGTCAGAAATTTGAACTGGATTCGTAAAACACTGTGGAAACATTTTTGAGCAGTAGCCAGAACCTGGGGAGTGAGAAGTGCCCGCTGGTCCAGTGTCCCGGGGCCGGTGACCTGACAGACAGCATTCTTCATTTGATTTGATTTTTCTTCATGCGTGTTGACGGACTCTGTGAAGTCTCGATGAAAGTGCTCTGAGCACAGGCGCTACGGTAGAGCTGTGGAGCACCGAAGAAAGAAAAACGGGAATGTTCTGTCCGAACTGGAGGTGTTTTGGCAGGGTGTGGAAGATTCTGGGCATCTGCTGCTACTATTTGTAAGAGGAGACATAATAACGTGCTTATGATTACAATATTACTGGCCAGCGTACACACACACACACACACAGACACACACACACACACACACACACACACAAACACACACACACACACACACACATACACACACACACACACACACTCTGCAATAGAGAAAGAGCATTGTTTGAGTATTTACTAGACCATTGCTCTCAGATGTTTGTGTCTCTACAGGTCACATAGAAATGAATATATTTAGCATGTGTGCCCTGACTGTAGTTTGGAGAGTGTTCATAAATATTCTTTATTTTTAAAGAGGCCTTTACTTTAAGTTGAGACAGCATTTACAAAATGCCTAATTCACCCAAATATAGACATCCTGTTCTCAAACTAAACACTGAATTTTAACATTAAAATGTGTAAATGTTAGTATTCACTCAAACATTGGTAAAAACATGCTGTAAACATTTTGGAAGACAACAGAGAGTTTTGTTGAAGAAGTGTGTGTGTGTGTGTGTGTGTGTGTGTGTGTGTGTGTGTGTGTGTGTGTGTGTGTGTGTGTGTGTGAGCGTGTGCATGTGTGCGTATGTAGGTTAGAGCACCAGCATTGTTTTTCCACACATGTACAATGGACCCATTCTGAAAACCTCTCAAAGCGTGCCGAACATGTAGAGTATGTGTACTCTAGTGAGCGTGCCTTCCTTTTGACTTCTGTAGGACTTCCACATTCTTGAGTTAACACTGTTGGAAAGGTGGCTGAGGTATGCAGGCATGCCTCTGGATGAAAGTTATATGGCACCTACTCTCAAGTGAAAGAGTTTTGAAGAACCTTTGTCATCTTTTGGACACTTGTGTGAACCCTATGCCCTTACACCTTTCTCTGTATTTCCTGTTCACCCTAGGAAAGAGAGGGAGACTGGAACCTGGCATTGGTGGTTGCCATAGCGGCGGCAGCGGTCTTGCTCGTGCCCAGTTTGACCAGAGCTCTTTCTTGAGCCATAGGCAGGAAGTGATGTCATCCACCAAAGTCAGCTCTACCTGCTCGCTCACCTTCTCTGTTGTACGTGCACATGCGCACACTACTGCCATCACCATCCTCGAGGACACACCGCACCAGGGGCCGCACACTGCTCCCTTACTCCTACATGCTTCCACACACAAACACCTTTCCACTCCAGCAGTGGTGGACCAGGTGTGATGTGTTCTCTCACAAGTGCACGGCACCAGAGAGGCGGACCCGGACAACCGGGGGAGTGAGAGAGCCGCGTGACTCCCTGCATCTTCTTTACTGCCTGCATTTTTTTTTTTTTTTTTTTTTTACATTTTAGTGAATACTGACCTGCAGACTGAGGAACTGTTTGCCTCATCATCTAGGAGATTTCGAGCTTATTTTTGTGTTTCAAAGGCAATCTTCTCTTTTACAGGCCTTTGCTTTGGATGCAATCTCTTGCTTCAGTTCTATAGCTTTACAGATGTGCCGTAGCAGCATGTGATATTTAAGATGATTTCACCTTCCAGGTCTTGCATATTCCACTGACGAACTCAGAAATCTTTAACGTCTTTTTCAATTCCTTTATGCTTAGCTCATTTCAGCATAGAAGCCAGCCCTTCTGAAGCATGCGTCATACACCGAAATGCTGGCTGACTCATTTCGTAACATTTAAAGTGTTTGTCAGTTCCTTCATGAGTTGTGGGATGAAGCACTGTTTGGTGTCGAGGCAAAAATAATCCCGGCAGTGGCGAGATGACAGATGGGAATTATGTTCAATAAGGACCAAACTTGGATTAACTGTGACCAGCTAGTAGTTTAATTATTAGTACATTAATAATAATGTACTACTAACTAAACTATTATATAAATTCTCCCTTTGCCAGTTTTAACCATTTTAAATTTAATAGTTATTTTAATACGTGTTTGCTTAAACAAATGAAATTTATTTAATGAATTTAAATTATGACAAATGAAAGCTATTTTTGTATACAGCAGAACTGCAGCACATACTCCAGAATTACTCGAGACTAATTATATTAATTCGTAGTTGCCAGAATTACATCTTAGAACATTCCTCTGGAGCAACTAATGTTTAAGCAACAGAACAGTTTTTTTGGTTCTAGGGTCCAGTAGGTTTGACGTGGAATGTCATATTTAATTTGAGATGTTTACATTTAATTTGGGATAATCACGTAGGACTGAAAACCCTTTTTCAACACAGGAGCCTCTGCCCTGGGACCCTTAGTGATTGGACAAGGGGCTCAGCTGTTTCTTGGCAGCTGCGACTGTATCATTATTTCATCCATAAGAAAGCTAACAAACGGTTTAGAGCTCACAAGGAAATGTGTCTTGATTGCATCTGTTAAATCCTACAGACTATGACCAAAGGATATTCATGAAGAAGGGACACGGGCATAGATTCATAAAAGAACCTTAGCATGACCTTCAAAGGTTTACAAGAGAATCCAAAGCACTGATAGGAACAGAAAGGTCAGTTTCCTAAAAAGTACTCATAAAGGCTGTGGAGTCCTCAGACACAGTTACAGATGAGAGAGACAACACATGGCAGGCAGAAAGACCAAGAGCACTGGAGTGGTAGAAGTGGGGGGTGGGAATCACTAAAGATAACACTAACGGCACCCCCACAACCATGGCTCACGTGATGCCAGCATTTCTGACCTAGCAGAACTTCACCAGAGAAAAGCTTCCAAGCGGGACTGTCTCTGAACCGTAGAGTTCAGGCAGACAGCAAATTCAAAGGATCTGAATCTGAAACGGGAGGGGTATGTAGAAAAAATACAAACACAGCTGTATGATCTGACCCTTGTAAGGATCTTGCTGACCCAGATCGCTTCTCCAAAGACCACTGCGACTTTGGTTCGTACGCATGTCGCAACTTAAGATATGTAGCACAAATTCATGAGCTTTACCTGAAGTGTGCAGCTACATAAATGATGCAGTTTCCATCACCAAGTCGGTTTCTGCTCAGTTGACACCAGTATCCAATGAAGAATACATAATGATCCTGTATTAAGCAAAGTTCTTGTTTTAAGCAAGTATGTTATAAAAGCTTTTTAAAAACATTTGTTGAAGCTCTGCAGGGCTTCTTTTTTCCTTAATGTCTGAATAAGGGGGCAATGGTAGGGGTCACCAAGGCACACTCATAGTTATGTTATAAGCTCTTAACAGCTTGGCTTCAAAGCACAGCTTGCCTTTATTTGCATCCTTAACAACTGAGCAAACTGGACTTTGCCCAAATTCAGAACTGTAGCTGACACAGAATGTGCACATAGCAGAGAGGTGTCATGTGTCGCTGCTTCTGTGCCTCTTTGTTAATGTTGCTTTAAATTGTAGAAGAGATGCACCCACCCAAAATGGGCTTGGATGTATCCTTGAGTTACCTACAGTACACCTACAGTGCAACTACAGTACAACTACAGTACACTTACAGTACACCTACAGTACAACTACAGTACACCTACAGTACACTTCTAGTACACCTACAGTACAACTACAGTACACTTACAGTACACCTACAGTACAACTACAGTACACCCACAGTACACATACAGTATACTTATAGTACACCTACAGTACAACTACAGTACACTTACACCTACAGTACACATACAGTACACCTACAGTACAACTACAGTACACTTACAGCACACCTACAGTACACGTACATTACACCTACAGTACACCTACAGTACATGTACAGTACACCTACAGTACACTTACAGCACACCTACAGTACACCTACAGTGCACTTACAGTACATGTACAGTACACCTACAGTACATGTACAGTACAACTACAGTACACTTACACCTACAGTACACATACAGTAAACCTACAGTACAACTACAGTACACTTACAGCACACCTACAGTACACGTACATTACACCTACAGTACACCTACAGTGCACTTACAGTACACGTACAGTACACCTACAGTACAACTACAGTACACTTACACCTACAGTACACCTACAGTACAACTACAGTACACTTACAGCACACCTACAGTACACGTACATTACACGTACAGTACACCTACAGTGCACTTACAGTACATGTACAGTACACCTACAGTACACATACAGTACACCTACAACACTTACAGCACACCTACAGTACATGTACAGTACACTTACAGCACACCTACAGTACATGTACAGTACACCTAGGTTGTTGCAGTGCTGTCTTCCAGTATCTTGTTGATAGATGAACACTGTAGACCTCGATGCTAGCTCAGCTGAATATCTATCCATATATTAATAGTTAATGACTTTATAAAACGATGCATGTGACACAGTGAAGCTCATTTTCTATCAAAGTGTGGTATTTGAACTGTATTGTAAATAATTCAATAGGCATACGGCTTTGGTGGGATATACTGTGAAACTGGACATAAAGCCTTCAGATATAATATATCATCGCAATGACAGAGCCGTTTGGGATATGGTATATTTTCTAGAATAAAATGAACACAGCTGACGGTCTGCTGGTCTCATAGTGGACACCTGTAAATCATGTAGCTTTATTGTATTTGCATGTTTCTCACTGTGGATTTGCATGCAGTTTGATAGCATTAAATAGACAATTTGTTTTATTAAGTTCACATGAATTGCAGTGAATGCTGGTTTCATAAGCATTGCATGAGTCTGTGGTCACAAATTGCTGTTACAATTCCAACTGGTTCCTTTTTAAAGTATTTATGCTTTAAACAAAATATGTTTTGGCGTGAAGGTGTAAGGATCTGCTGTGTTCTGTTCTGTATTGTCCCACGTTCTCTCTGTGTGTTTCTAGATTGGGTGATAGGAAAGTTAGTGCTGAAACATTTAAAAATTCTACACTTTTGCAGACTGTTCCTACATAAAAAGGTTGCTTTCACTGACTCAAGCCAACCTTTTTTCAAGTAATTTAGCTGTCGAACTTCTATTGGTCTCTTTGGATAGATTCATTAGTTATGACTCAAAAGGTTTTTAAAAAATTGTCATGTACCATCAGATTAAACTGTGGAGATTAAATATCACCCATAATATCACCCATAATAATGCATGTGTAGATGGCTTTTTAAATACCATACCTTAAAGGTTCCATTCACCGACAAAAATTTCTCTTACACATTACACAGCATAGATGTGTATGAATAGTTCTTAAAAGCATTTTTCTCACTATTTTATGTTGATTTTCTTCCATTCTGTTAAGATTTACTTAAAAGTATGTTTTTAAAATTAAAGGAGTTTGGTAAAAAAAAATCTACAATATCCATTATATTAGTAACTGGTGCTTTAACTGGAATGTAGCGTTTGATGTTGTGTATTAATATCTGGATGTCTGGCTTTGTGAAGATGCTGTATGTGGCTTAGCTTTAATTGTATTTTACAGTGTCCCTGACATCATTATATGTTGTAATGCCTTGATGGGCATTTGAGTGAAAAAAGAAAGATGAGGGAATTATGAGAACTTTGAGTATTTTGGTAACCTGAAGGTATATTTTGTAAATTATCTGAAGGAAATAAAGTAGTTTATCCACGCGTGTTTCTTCTTTTCTTTTTTTTGAAGCTATCTCTGTGCATATTATTTAATGATATAGATGACTTTTGCCAGTCAGTCGTGTGATCTTATGTTGCAGGTTTTCATTAAAGAAACATCAGTGACCGTGTCCAACATGCCTAAAGAGGACGAGGCGAGTCTGCTGGAGTTCATCACGTGTGTCACAGTTGCTCCTATTGTACCTAAAGCACTGGCTCGGGACAAAGAAAGAGAGACTGTGATGGTCACGTTTGTGTTTTTTACAGCGTTTAAATCTGCGTTACTTTTTCCTCATTCCTTTTCCTTTGTAAAGCTGTACCTTCCATAACTCGTAACGTTTGCCTTTCTCCCTTCGCTGAGGCTGTACGCCCAGAGCCTGAGAGTATGATGCCATTAACATACTGAGATGCTAAGTCAGAGGGCTGACATCATACTGAAATACTGGGAGTGCCTCAGGGCTATTTCTGGACCGTGTAAGTCACCGAGGGAAGATGTTTAGTTTTCTTCTACACTTTCCCTCTCATGTCTTCAGGAATGCATTGTGTGTGTGTGTGTGTGTGTGTGTGCGCGTGCATGTGTGTGTGTGTGTGTGTCAGACATAAGCCAGCGATTCCAGTCCACAGGGGTTCTTTTCTTCCAGTAAGCAAGGCCCACACCATGATGTTCAGTTTACTCAGCGCTGACTGACACAGTGATCGCTCTTCACTACAAATTGTACAGTTTGTTCCACTTTCCAAAACCGCAGGCTCCTTCAACATAAGCATCCAAACAAACTTAGTTTGATGAATCAGAATGTAGAAGATGCAGGATGATACAGGCCTGTTTTCTGGACCTAAAAGCTTGAGTTAACATGTGAGTTAGTTTCGTGGAGTTTTTGCAATAAACATTCTGTCTAAAAACATACATTTTTAAAGTACTAAAAAATAATAATATGCGGTGGCTCAGAGTCGATTGGATTTTGCATTCAGTTTGACCTGAATTCCTGTAAGTGCGCAAACAACCTAAGAAATGACAAGGTTCTATCCAGGGACAAATGAATCGATTTTCTGGCCCTAGGCTATGAAAAAATTAGGGCCTCATTACAGTGATTTTTCTATACGCAGTATAAAAACAATGACAGTATAATGAGTAGTCCATTTTGAGGCAATAAAACAGTACGCCCACACCAATTCTGATGCAAGAGGCAAACAAAAAGAATAGGCATGAAATCTGAACAGGACTATGGCCTGGTTAGTTGCTTGACCATGTCAGAAATACATAGCTAATTTAGGAGTTTGCGTGAATATGAGGTAAATGAAAAGTGAGCGATTCACACTTGTTTTTATAATTCACTGATGTGAAGCCCGATGCACTGGGGAGGTCCTAGGCTAGCTGTAGACCTTTGCTGTTAATTCAGCCATGGCTCTCTCTAACAAATGTGTCAGGAGCTACATAGCTTCTTAGCACCTGTCATCAGGACTGTTAAGAAAAATGTTGATGTGCCTTGGAATTTTTACGTCTTGTAATGTTCCATCTAAAATTATGACATCACAGCAGACGTCATCGGTCACTGTGGATTTTAATGTATTTCAAGGTAAATAAAATAAATAAGCCTAATTAAAGCCCCTAATTGTCCAACAGCCATTGTGCTCCAGAGATTTAGAGGGATATCTTGTTCATCAGAGCACATCATACAGATTCACTCATCAGGGTCTGCTATGGACTCTGGCCCTATTTGGCATGCACCTCTAGAAAAATGTCTGTTAGAAATATATTCTGGCCAGCATTTGATAAATGTTGCGTTCATCGGCTGTATACGTAAAGGAACATATTAAGAAGCCGAAGAAGATGTTTCTGAAACAGTCTGCGGGCCTCACAGAGATGATTTAATGCTCTAGAAATGGTTCATCAAAGAGACCATAGTCTATATTAATAAAGAAAACCTATAAATAAAGTGCATAGAGCCCATGTTCTCTGCATTCTGACATGTATTTAGCACGCCATGATTAAACGTATCACCTCCACCTATAATATTCTGCAGTCATTTGCTTTTCCCGGTTTTAACTGTTGAGCGAGTAAGTCGGTGTAAACTTTTTACAACAGCCTGTAGCTCGAGCGCCCCTGCGCCCAATTTCGGATGCCTAAAAATACCGGCAACTGTCCCGACTGCTGCGGCGCGTGGGGGTGCAGCCAATGCCTGTCCCCGTCGCGCGCCTCGCCCAATCAGGCGCTGCAGGGGTATCTTTAGTCAGATTAGAGAATTGCCCCATCTCACAGTTGTATATGGTCATGATGACAGCGGCATACCGAGAACTCCAGCGGACTGACGTGAGCTGGAGGGTCTCGGATTTTTAAAGCCCTCTCCAGCCTCCTGCTGTATTTAATCATTCAGATACAGGGGACCGCGCTCCACACGCCGCCGTGCGTCGGTCTCCTCTCCTTTCAGTTGTTTCTTTTTTCTTTTCTTCAGTTTTCCTCTAAGTGAATATCTTCGTGTGCGTCTGTTTGGCAAGCGAAGCCTCGCATCTTACGGGCTGCAGCTCATGCGAAGCAGGGACCGCTTGTGTTGGAGAGGAAACTCGAAGTCTCGTTCAGCGCCGTATCTGCGCGCTTGAACAAAGCTGAGAACTCGCAGGAGCGGAGAAAATCACTGGCCTGTTTTACTGCCTTTCCCACCCCAACACGCTTCCAACTTCAAAACTTTTGTCCTTCTGTTTTTTCCTTCTCCGGGAACGTGCGCACCCGGTACTGCCCCGCTCCCCCGCCTGCGGTAACGTCTCACGCGCGCACCGGCCTCACGGATCACGGTATAAAAGGGGGGCTCGCGAAAGGCGAAAACATGATGAGCAACAACACGTACTGCGAGCAGCAGCCGCCGCCGCTGTACTACCAGGGCACCGACAACGGCGAGGACGGAGACGAGGAGATGCCGGCCACGGAGAAGGACCTGGCGGAGGACGCGCCTTGGAAGAAGATCCAGCAGAACACCTTCACCAGGTGGTGCAACGAGCATCTGAAATGCATAAACAAGAAGATCGTCGACCTGCAGAAAGACCTGAGCGACGGGCTCAAACTTATAGGACTTCTCGAAGTTTTGAGCCAGAAGAAAATGTACAGAAAGTACCACGCCAGACCAAATTTCAGGCAGATGAAGCTGGAAAACGTGTCAGTTGCGCTGGAATTCCTCGAAAGGGAGCATATTAAGCTGGTGTCGATAGGTAAGTGGAATCCGTTTCTTCATACCAGTCTTCACGGTAGAAAGTTGAGGTAGCGTTTCTAGTTACTAGGGGGCGTCCTTTAGTCACGTTTACAACAGCATCCGTGTACAGTACGGTTGTTAAGCAAACTTTCAAGCGTTATTCATTTTTACATGAATGATTAGCCTGGTCTGTTACTATTACGTAGCGAAGATTTCTTGAAGCGCGCGCGCGTGTCGTCATACTCGTAAACGTTCTCTCCGCGCTTGTGCGCTGTAGCTCTTTATGCGCGCCACTGCGTCTAAGCAAGGTGGTAGACGCGCGGGTCACGGGTGTTGCGGGGTGTGTGTGTTCTATGTTATGTTGGCCAAGAACAGCAGCACCATTTTTTTTTTTTTTGGTTCCATATCGGTTTGACGTGACACATAAAGGAAAGATTTTAAGCTGTCTGCGTACTGCTTGAGGGTGTGTTTGAGACATGGAGCTCTAGACTCAGCACGTGACCACACTTGTGTAGGTGGCCTACGCGTATCTTCCACGTTCATTTAGCGGGCTGTATTCCGCTCCCTTCTGACCACTGCGCTACCGCAGACTGGAGGCTATTCAGTAGTGGACCGTTCTCCGTACAGCAGTGCCACCGACTATGGCGTGCTGGTCATTGAGTTTGTGTGTGTGTCAGCAGAGTTTTTCTGCATCTGTGTCATAGCTGATTTGACAGTGGTGTGTCACCCAAAACTATTTGTCCAGAGGTGGTCCTGTTTTCAGAATCTGATCCCTGACAAAGCGCTAGACTCAGACCGTGTGCTGTACATGGCAAAAGATGCACTATAATACCTAATGTATTATAGTGTGTAGTCAGAGAGTGTAGTGGTAGGGAATCACTTTATCTGGAAATTTACTTCTGACGTGGAATGATAATTGAATGGAATTGATTGACACCAACAATGACTGTTGCTGTGCAGGTTACCGGGGTTACGGGGTTAAATGGCAGGTTATTTAGGGGAAGCAGATAATGGGAATAGAGCTGAGTACAGCGAATGTGCCTTAATAACCAAGCAACATCTTTGCTTTATTAAAAGAAGAAATGTAATGAAACCAGAAACTGTACTCCATATATATGAACTCATTAATAAGTGTAAAGTTTTTAAGTTCATAATCGGATATGCATAGACAATCATGGAGGCAAATTAGATTTGCATGTATTGAGATTGACACTGAGACAGATTTTAGCGGTAATGAGGCAGGAGGATGTAAAGCTCCTGGTCTGAGCTCCACTCAGCAGCAGTGTGTGTGTTTGTGTGTGTGCCCTCTGCCAGCCAGGATCCAAACAGAACCACAGCAATGATCGCCCCAGTTGCCTGAGTTAGTCCGGAAGCAGGCAGGTCATCCAGCCTGGATCTGTGTTTGACAGGCTGAGTGTTTGATGACATGCGCATGCTGCACGAGTTAAAAAATGGTGAGAGAGAGTGGAGAGGTGATGAAGACCAACTGGAGGAGGATGAAATGAAGAGGAAGTATGGAGGAAGACTATGAATACTGTAGTAGTGGGGAAAATAGAAAGACATAACTTTAGATTTGAAGCGGATGAGTGTCTGGCAGTGGCCATGGTGAATGGGCATAGGAAAATAGGTCAGCAGACTCAGACCCTGACACACACACACACACACACACACACACACACACACACAGAGCCTGGCTGCCGCTGGTGAAGAGATGGAACCTTCCAGAAGGGTACCTG
Source organism: Electrophorus electricus (assembly GCF_041902795.1). Lineage (NCBI taxonomy): Eukaryota > Metazoa > Chordata > Actinopteri > Gymnotiformes > Gymnotidae > Electrophorus > Electrophorus electricus. The sequence continues at coordinate 9,921,039 of NC_137507.1, forward strand.
CCATGGAGTCCTTTGTGAGGCTAAGAGTATTGAGTGACAGAGAAGCAGGAAAGGCTTTAGTTCACCCCACCAGTCAGACAAAATGGAAGGTGCCATGTCACATGGGAGCTAGCTCGACAGGAAACACTACTTCCATGGGTTATCCAACACTATTATAGCTCCAGGGAACTTAAATCTCTGACTACTTTCTAAATTTCTAATTAAGTTAATGTTGGGCTTGTTGGCACACGATATTTGTGTATGAATTATTTGTGACTGTCTGCATGCAAATATGGTGACCCTAATTGGCGTCCCACACAAATCACAGGGCTGATATCACGCATCCTTCCCTATGTAGCTTTTATCAAAACTATGCCTTCATTCTTGAATGTGTGGGAACTCGATCAACCTGATGAGCTACAGCAAGCAAGCAGGCAAAAGCCAGCCTAGCAAGCGTAGCCTGATATCATCATTCTCTGCATCTACACGGTTAGCATCAGCAGAAGTAGGGTTGGTCATGTAGGAACTCTCGCGGTTTGCACCATTGTTTACAGCTCTGTTTACGTGGCGTAGCCAACTGGGAGTCCTGGACAGAGGGATGTCAAGCAAGCTTGCTCACCCTGGACACTTTTCGGATCCGATCGGAGAATTTGATGGGTTTTCGAACATTTGACCACATTTCTAGCTTGTTCTTATCGTTTAGACTTTGCCGGATGGTTCATACAAGGTGTTATCAAAACCAACATTTAAAGTCTTTTCATTATATTCTCTGGGACTTTAAACCTAACTATTGCAAACACATGCAGAAGAAACCTGTACATCTGATATACACACAGCGCTGATTACTGCTTATGGCCATTTTTGTGCCACAGGGTGTCTGTTCGATCTGTTATCACATCTGGTGGCTTTTCTTTGTGCAGAAACAGAAGTGACCCGGGTCTCTTTTGCCTAGACGGTATAAAACCGAGTGACAGAACCTCGCAGCGGTGATGTGCTGGAGGTTTCAGTCTAGAACGTCCGCGTCAGGCCCTTCCTGAGAGAGTGATTGATGCACAGACAGCTGGACTCTGGATCGGTCCACTAACAGGTGCTGAAAATAGATGGGGAGCCACAGGGATGGGGGAAGAGTCGAGGGACACAGAGGGACAGAGAACGATGGCGTGGACAGGGCACAAGGCTCAGGGGTTACTTACTGAGCAGCCTCGATTTCCAGGAACTTGGAACGCCTGGATGCACCGAGTCACTGATGTGACGTCACAATTTTTCTTTTTTTGCACCGTGAAGTGTTCTTGATATGAACCAGGAAATTGAAGGATCCATATTTTCATGTGCGCTTTGTTTATATGAACTTATACATTTACATTTGCCATCCAATTGGAAATGAATTGAAAGCTCACGAAACCTTCTCCCCCATGCCAGAACAAACCCAATTTTATCTTGCTGAATTACAATATTTTTTGTCTGCAGCACTGCTAATAAGTGGATATCTGAGGAAGGTGACACAGCAAAGCAAAACAGGAGTGTCATATCAAGGACTCATGGGAGGCCGCTGCTGGTCAGAATTTAAACGTAGGAACTTGTAGCATGTCTAGAGGGGAGCAAGACAATGGGAATTAAGACTTGAGATGAAGTGAGATAATAAGAAGGGAATGAGGGAATTCTCTCTCTCTCCTGCGGACTCTGTGGTGGAGAAAAGAGTGTGCTGAAAGGGAATTTGAATTTGGAGTTTTTACGAAAGTGTGTGCGTGGAGGTGTTGGAATTCTTGTGGATTTGTAATGGGCTGAGGTGATGCCGAGGGGAAACTCTAGTATGGGCTACAGTACACTGCAGAATAACAGGAAATATTTATGTATGTACAGCATATACAGAAAGTTTTAAAATCTGTTCAAGTATTCCACATTTTGGTGTTTTTCCAGACTCGTCTTAAAATATTTAACTCAATAATTTCCTTCATCAGTCTGCACACAGTATTCCTCACTGACAAAATAAACACCAGATTTTGGAATGTCTTGTAAATGTAGGTTATTAAATAAGAAATGGCATTGTTTTATTTAGTTTGCAGACCCTTCACTTAGTATTTAAATCACCTTTGGCAGAAATGAAAGCCTTGAGTCTTCTTGGGAATGATCCCACAGACTTGGCACTCTTTTCCGTTGGACATTTCTCCCATTCTTCTTGGCAGGATTGTTCAAGCTCAGCCAGGTTTGGTGCTGATTGTTGGTGCCCAGCCATGTCGGATGTCTCCTGAGATGTTCCGTTGGGTTCAGGTTCGTGCTTTGGCTTGGCCACTCCATGACTTTAACAGAACCAAGCCAATCCTGTGCTTCTTGTGTGATGTTTCTGATTGTTCTCTTGTTGAAATGTAAACCTTCCTCCCAGCCTGAGATCTTAGGAACTCCAGAAAATGTTTTCACCTAGGATTGTTGTATATTTTTCTATATCCCTCTTTCCCTCTATCCTGACTAGTCCCCCTGACATAGAAAAACCTCCCCACAGCTTGTTTGACTGTAGGGAAAGCATTAATGAGGAAGTGCTCAACACTTGGTATTTGCTTTTGTGGCCAAATAGTTCAATCTTCTTTTCATCAGACCAAAGGATATTGCTTTAGTGCAGTGGTTCCCAAGCTTTGTTCCATGGTGCCTACCCCCCCCCCCCCCCCATTTTGCATAGAAAAAAGAATAATTTGAGCCCCCCCTCTGACACATCATTTGCTTCATGTAGCTTGCTGGAACCCCCCCTGTGCAATATGGTCACTTTGGGAACCACTACATTAGAGGATAATGTACCTTCTATCAGGCCACTCTTGGTGCAGTGTTACACTGATGGATGTCTTTATGGAAGGTTTTCCCATCTCCGCAGAGGGACTCTGGATCTCATTCTTGGTGACCAATGGATTCTTGGCTGCCTAGCAGATCAAATCCCTTTGTCTCTAGTTTGGCTGGATGGCAGATCCGTGAAAACTGTTGGTGGTTCCAAACGTCTTCCATTTGAGAATGATGGAGGCTACTATGTTCTTTGGCACTTACAATGCTGCAGAGATGTTCCTGCATCCTTCCCCAGATCTGTGCTTGGACATAATCCTGTCTCACAGTCGTATGGAGAATTTGTTCATGGCATACTTCTCACTACGATGCCATCAAATGTGATACCCTACATAAACAGGTGTGTGTGCCTTCCCTAATCATGTCTATTCAGTTCAATTAGGCACAGGTGGACTCCAATTAAGGACATGCTGTCAAAAATAAACATTTGATGAAAGAAATAATTATTTCATCAAAATAAATAGTTGTACAACTATTGTACAACAAATATATTTTAAACTATATTGTTGATACATATTGTATTATTCAGTGCCAATAGACTTGAAAAATGCAGCCATAAAGTTAGCAAAAAACCTCTTTTCAGTCCCAGTGTTGATTTCTTTTCGGTGAACGTGCCTGCCTGAGGACTTGATTTCTTAAAGGGGACGTGAATTGGAGGAGCAGCCGAACTGAGTGCAACACCTGGTCTACGTTCTTGTCCCCAGTACTTTCCACAGCAAAGTTATGCCCATTGCTCACAGAGGGTGTACCAGCGCTCAGTCGCAACTAACGTAAAAGGGTATGAATACTCACGGAAATGTGATATTTCAATCTCTTATTTCTAATAAATTTGCACGTCATTCCAAAGACCAATTTTTGCATTGTCAAGAGTTTAAGAGTGTATTATTATGGAGGTGATTTTATTAGGGTATTCTGAAGCAATTGCAGGATTCGTTTGGCTAATTGATCAAATAAACTGAATCAGGATCCTGTTCAGTTACAGTATATAGCTGTGCTTTCACGAGGTACAGCTCACCCCAGATACCGTGTACTCCCATTTGCGTCTTCCCACTCCTTTCATGCAACACTGTCTCTAATTGTTACCATGTGTCAGGGGCTCGTCAGTTGAATGGAATGTTTGAGTGGAATGGAGAGAACACCCCCTACATACAAGCACACACACACACACACACACACACTGTCATATTCTGTCTCAGTTTGATTGCCCCCCCCCTCCCCCCCAACCTCTGTTCTGTTTTTCAGTTTATCATTAGAAATAATGTAGCGTCATCTCATGAAGGAAGGAAGGAAGGAACCTTCTGTTCTGTTAGGCTCTCTGGCTCTGGTCTATGTGTGCGTGAAAGCATTATGAGCAACAACAAAGATCAGAGATTGCATGTTTTCATATAAGCTTTTAGCGTTTGGACTTCTGTTTATTCACATTTTATCAATCCTTGTTTTGTTTTTCAGTGTTATTGATCTGGCACTAGTCAGTTCCCTTGAGGTTTTTTTTTAAGCATACAAAATAAGTAATTTTTATTCTTGTGAACTATTTTTGCATAACCTTAAACATGAATCATGAGATTGCATTTAGAACATTTTCTAAAAAGAAGTATTGTGAAATGATAACTGATGTTGCTACTAGTTTTGCATTTAATTTATGTGGGCTCAGTACATCTAGTTTGTGAAAAACAAATATTAGCATCTTTCAATACATTTTGTACTTGATAACAATATGCCTCCATATATGTGTTTGTGGGTATTTGGCTTCTGTGTATCCTTCCTCAGATCTCAGATGATAAAACCTTCCTTTGTGTAAGGTGTAAATAAATTGTCAGTAGATTTGAATTTTTGATGTTTTATGTGGCATGATTGCAAACGTAGTGTAACAGGACAAAGCCAGCCAGACGCTTGTGTAAAAATAAGTCAGTAGAGTTGTACTTGTAATAGTGCAAACCAAACACATTGGCGGAATACAGGTGAGGGTCAAAACCAGCACAAGATGATTAACCACCCAAGTGGGTATCCAGAGAGCGGAACTGGACCAGAAACAGAGCAAACCCAGAGAGCAATAAACCAAGGCAAAAGAAACCAGTGCAAATCCAAAAATCAGAGTTGAAAACAGCAGGGTCATAAACGCGAGATCCAAATACAGAAAACCTCAGTGCATTGTGCATAGACAGTGGCAGTACCTCACAACGAGCAAAGAGAGGCAAACAGTTTCTATATGTGAAGTGAAATTAGAAGCAGGTGAAACGGTTGAATATTCAGGGAATGACGGTCTGGAGAGTGTTCCCTGATTGGACGATGGTGGTATGCTGCGCTTGACTGGGGTCCTGAGCGGGGAGCCTCTGCTTTGCCTTCTCTTCATGCCGACTCCAGACGCCAGTGTGTCTATACAGGGGCAGAAAAGCAGCTCTTCAAATGACACTGGGAGAGCAGCTGAAAGTGGTCACGCTAAGGGCTCCTAGGCACACTGAGGCTAAGCTAATGTGGAAAACTGGCTGACGGAACAGCAAACCTTACTAGGGCCCTATTTGGCCTGTTCACAGGCATGCAGTTTCCAAAATGTAACGTCCTGGGGGTTATGTGTTTTTAGCAGCTGTAGATCGAGTCTACACAAACACAGCTTCTTAAGTGCGCCAGTGACAAAGCAGTTAGCCTCTCCACTTTTCCAGTTAGCTTCTCCACTTTTCCACGTGTGCATGGCATGCTTCATGACATGGGGTTTCCCTGAAGCAGCACAAGCTCTGAACACTGTTTAAACAAACTTCTTAACAAGGCGGGCCTGCTCTGCTGATTTTGGGAACTCAACTCACAGCTGTTCTCTTCACAGACACCTGTCCTGAGTGCTTTTGGGGTCATCTCTGTCAGACACTGTCATATGTCAGCCGGGTTAAATTTCTCCCTTGCGTAACCATGAATGAAAACAGGAACTAAGAACAATGCATTACTAAATCCAATCCATCATTGATTTAGACATTATTTATTTAAGCATTTTTGTGAGGATACAGTTTTCAAATCAGTATTTATATACTTTGAAAAATCAATAATTCAGAATATACAAATTGGTCCTGGATAGCTTCCGTGTGTGTGCGTGGTGTGTGAGTGAATGTGCATGTGTGTGTATTTTCGTGTTGGAGACTTCCTGGTTGTGACATGTCACTCTATCTGTCCTGCTGTAGCAGGTGGTTTGCGACATCATCGGCAGCTGTCACAAGGTCGAATGACATGATGGATGGCATGTTGGGATCGCATAGGCGAGATGAAGGACACAGTCACCATACTGGCCATACTGGCCATACTGGCCATACTGGCCACGTGGTTGTCACTGGCGTTACTGGCGACGCGGTCGTCATTGCTGTTACTGCTTTGGCACTAATCAGACTCCGTTATCTGCTTTCTTCATAGTCTGGGAGTTTAATGGTGTTTCAAACGCAGGGAATCCATGTGGCAAATCCATTTAGTGCCCAAATGTGTCATTGTAAACAAGCCCGGCTTTGTGACGGCTTTTTCAGTGTGGGTATGAATGACCACAGGCTCAGTGCTGGCAGATAGGTCAGGGATAGGTCTGGTGGCCAAGGCGTCAGGCCCAGAAGGCTGTCGGTGAAAGACTAATGATTATTGGCTGCCTGACCCTGAGTTGCCAGGTTGGGGCAAAGCAAGTAAAAAAAAGCCCCAACACAAAAACAGACCCATCTTCTGCTGTGAAGCAGAAGCAGCAGATTGGTGCGTCTGGTGAGCCTTTGGAAAGTAAGAGAAGCTTTTAAAGGTGAATGTTAGATTACATGCTTAGGATCATTTCCAGGTGCTTTGCGGCGTGTGCGTATGTGTGTGCGAGCGAGCACAAGAGTCACGAGACACAGATGTTGAGTTCTCCGCACTGCTCCATGGAGACTGTTTCTGAAGTGCTGTGCGTATTTGCTTCTTTGTGCTTTCTCTGCTGTGTCCCCCTCAGAACATGAGTAGAACACATCTACAATACCTGCTTCTCTGCCTCTTATGTTGATCAGAGGAGAGGAATTATAGAGGAACTGCAGTCCCTCCTGGGCTTGTTTCATTGGGAGTTTGGGTGGGTTTATGGGGTGGTTCAGAAGCCCTTCTGATTGGACTGAGTGGACAGGGACAGCTCACTGAGTGGACAGGGACAGCTCACTGAGTGGACAGGGACAGCTCACTGATTGGACAGGGACAGCTCACTGAGTGGACAGGGACAGCTCACTGATTGGACAGGGACAGCTCACTGAGTGGACAGGGACAGCTCACTGATTGGACAGGGACAGCTCACTGAGTGGACAGGGACAGCTCACTTGTGGGTTTTTCAGCTGCTGATTCTGTTGCGGGGCTGCACAACACACCCGATGCATATAAACTATTTCGTTCCCATTCTTTTCTTTGTGAGCAGCTTCCTGTAGAAGACAGATGAAGGTACTGTTGGAGTGCGAGTGTTTGCGGTGTCTGGTCATGGTGAGTGCCATTTAAGCCCATGGCACTGTTCTCTGTGCCCCAGCGGCGCAGAGCGCCGGGGGCAGTGATCTGAGGCCTAGCCCAGGCTACATGAGAGGAGACCAGGACAAAGCGTTCTCTGTCCGGGCCCTGGATGATGGTGGGGGTGAAAGAACGCTGCAAGTAGACAGCCTGTGTGTGTGTGTGTGTGTGTGTGTGTGTGTAGTCGCTTGTGCATGCACATGCATGTGTGTGTCTAGAGCCCATGCACACTGTTGTGTGTTTATGTCTAGTGCTATGTGTACATGCGGGCGTGTGTGTACATGCGGGCGTGTGTGTGATTGTATGTCTCTGACCCCATCAGCTGTCATTAGCAGCTGTGGCAGCTGACCGGAGGAAGGGAATGTCCCCTCTGCTGATTACACACCACATCCCTCCCTCAGCGCACCTCCGCCCAGAGCTGTCAGAAAACCCCAGACCTTCACCTCCAAGAAGGTTGCCGCTCCCCCAGGAGACCACGTGGCCCGACACCCGTGCTGAGACCACAGCCAGACTCCAGGTCACGATCTGGATAGAGCTTTCAACACAACAGCACCGCGCCGAGAGAGAGAACAGGGCCGAGAGCCGGGGCCAGCGTCTCCATCCTCCCGCAACGTCCTCCTCCAGCAGCTGCTCAGTTATCCCGTCCTGTGGGACCCCCCCGGGGGTGTGGGGGGAGCCATCGGGGGGGTTCTGTGTCTCTCCCCCACAGCTCCTGCTGCCTGACAGTTATTACAAGCATGTTTACACAGGAGTGGCGCTCCTTCGCTGTTGCACTATGAGGACGTCCAGGGCCTGTGGGGGAACAAACAGTCCTAAACTGCCCCCTGACCAAATCCTGCTGTTAAAATGCTGCATTTGGCTGTTTTGCTGACACATTAGTGTGTGCTGTGTTTGGTAGATTAGTGTGTGCTGTGTGTGGTAGATCAGTGTGTACTGAGTTTGGTAGATTAGTGTGTACTGTGTTTGATAGGTTAGTGTGCACTGGGTTTGTTAGATTAGTGTGTGCTCTGTTTGGTAGATTAGTGTGTGCTGGGTTTGGTAGATTAGTGTTTACTGGGTTTTGGTCATTTTGCTGAGTGCCGACACATTAGTCAGTGAGTGCTGTGTTTGGTAGATTAGTGCGTGCTGTGTTTGGTAGATTAGTGCGTGTTGTGTTTGGTAGAATAGTGTGTACTGGGTTTGGTAGATTATTGTGTGCTGTGTTTGGTCCATTAGTGTGTGCCGTGTTTGGTAGATTAGTGTGTGGTGTGTGTTGATTTTCAGGGAACTGTGCACATGAGGCAGGGGTTTTGACTTCATCCTTCCATTTAGGAAGGGAGGGTGCCATGTAATCACACGGCCTGGGCTCTGTGGTCACATGCATTTGGATGACTGTGTGTGTGTGTGTGTGTGTGAACACCAGGAGCACGTACCACGTAGAGCAGCCGTGTGCTTGTTATGTGCTGTAAGAGAGCAGACATGTCATGGTCTCTTAAATGAGACAGGTCCTTGCATTTATGAGGCAGCAAGGGCTGACCTCACTGTGTCTGAGGGATCTTTTCTGGCTCTGATAGCTTGTTCTGACTGGAACAGGAGTTCGCGGAGCGCCTGACAGCCTAAATGACCCTCCTGAGATGTATCCAGCTGCCGGTCCAGCCCTTTTGAACCTTTATGTGTGTGTATTTGTGTGTATGAATGTGTGGGGGGGTTTGAGTGTGTCTGTGTGTGTGTATGTGTGTGTGTATGTGTGTATCTATATGTGTGTGTATGCTGAATGCAACAGGTTGTCAGTTGCTTGTGTGTGTGTGTGTGTGTGTGTGTGTGTGTGTGTGTGTGTGTGTGTGTGTACATTAACCCCTTGTCTGTGGTCATCACAGGTTGGACAGGAGCATATGTTGTCTCTGAGACACTGATGGACATTTCTGGTATAGTTTGGACATCAGCCCCTCCACCTGTTCAGCTTCAACTGATGTACTGACTGATGCATGCTCGTGTGTGTATTTGTGTGAGTGAGTGAGTGTGTGCATAAAGACCTCCATGTGGAGCCCATTTTTCTTGCTGCCAAACTCCCTTTGACACTTTTGCAGCATGTGTGAGGTGTGTGTTTGGAATGGGATCTCGGCCCACACCGTGCTCACCCACCGCGCTGCGGTGCGGCTCCGTGCGTGTGTGTAGAGCGCGGACATTGATGAATGGAGAGTCCCGGCGGTACTCGGGCATCACCATACACGTCTCCTGGGTTTAGTTCTCTCTGAGAGTGGGACAGAAGTCTGATGAACACACACTCCTGCTCAGAGAACAACACTGCGAGGGGTGGGTGTGCAGCTGGCCTGCATATGGGGTGTGTGGGGTGACCCTCCACCTGTCAGTGCTGTGGCAGACGCACACGCACACACACGCACACGCACACACACACACACACACACGCACACGCACACATATGCACACGCACACATATGCACACGAACACGCACGCACATGAACACGCACGCACACGCACACGCACATACACACACACACATACACACACACACACACACACACACACACACACACACACACAAACATGCTCTGTCCTCACAGGAAAAGACAGATGACCAGTAGCTTGAATTAAGGCTGCTAGACTGCATGAAAATAGCGTCATTTTAATTACACTACAAAGCATACAAAATGCTGTTTATGGTGCTTGTTCTGCGTTTCTAGCATGTTTATACTGAACACACCTCTCAATGGAAAGGGAGCTTTTCATGTGGTGACTGCTGAGTGAAGAAAAGGGTGTGTGTGTGTGTGGGGGGGGTGTAATACTGACAGCTTATGGAAGAAAAGGGGGTGTGTGTGGGGTGTATGGGTGTGTGTGTGGGGTGTACTACTGACTGCTGAGTGAATACAAGGGTTTAGGAAAATCTAAATCTAAAAAATTGGTAGGCCAGCCAAAAATAACATGACTGTCCAGGCTAATGTGTCTGTGATGGAAATGAGTGCTTAAATCTCACTTCTGTTTTAGTCAGTATTTCTTGTGTTTATTTTCTTATGTTTGCTGGTGTAATTGGTAACAGCAACACGTTTTCCTTGACATCTGTGTGTGATATTTCTCTTTAACGTGTGCAGATCTGTTGTACTGTATCTGCACAGAAGCACAGCTGTTATACGCTCCCAGCTATCTCAGAGGACATCCGGCAAGAGTTTGATGCTTGGGGCAGGGTACTCCGTGTGTATGTGTGTGTGTGTGTGTGTGTGTGTGTGTGTGTGTGTGTGTGTGTGTGTGTCCAACATGATTCCATTGTCATTGGGAAATCCTGTGGAAAAAGTGAGTTTCATGCTGTTGTCTGTTCCTCTCTCATCATTTTTTCCCTCACTCACTCCATTCCTGTTTTCTTTTGTTGGAGAGATACAGTAATGGAAACACTTTTTCCTTTCACAGTGAACTTTGCCTTCAGGATGCCATTGGCACATATTCACACACACACACACACACACACACACACACACACACACACACGCGCGCACGGGGCGATCTGATTAGCTGAGTGTCCACGGGACTCAGCATGTTTTGTATGAGTGTGAAAGCGTTCCCCTGGAGAAAGGGAGATAACGGGAACCCTATCTCCTCTTGGCCTGTGTGAGCGTGCGCAGGGTGATGGTGCATGCAGGGCATCGTCCTCTTTCTCGCTCCCTCCTCGCTGTGACCGGGGCCGTGACCCGGGCCGTGACCCGGGCCGTGACCCGGGCCGTGACTGGGACGCGATCCAGGCCGCTACCTCCCCCAAGTACTGGGTGTCCACCCCCTGTGCAGTCTGACAAAGTGGGCTGACAAACTCACACTTTGAGATCTGTCATCTTTTAAAAGAAGAAGAAATGCAGTAATTGGAACACATTGGGGGACTGTTACTCTAAAGTTGAAAAATCTGAAAGTTTTTGTTCCCAGATTAGATATTTGAGCCCAGTTGAGGAGACCCAGGGTTCCCTCCGAGACATCAAAGAGGTACTTGTGAGGGCTACAGGATGTCTCTGCATCCCAAACCCATCAGGAGAGCAAATACAGTCCGTGTCCAAAAGAAATAACCATTCCTTTGGAGTGAGTGTGTCCAGCCCCTTGGAGCATGTGTGTACGTGTGTGTGTGTGTGTGTGTGTGTGTCAGTGAGATGTTTAGAGCAGTGTGATGATCCTGAATGAAGCTGAATGTGGAGTTCTCAGCTGATGCGGTGTCTTACAGTACACAGGGGAGCTTGCACTTACAAATGAGTACATTTAAAGAGCACAGAGATCCACCCTGCTCCTATCTCCCTCGTCTCTCTGTCTGTCTGCTTGTCTGTCTGTCTGCCTCTCTCTGCCTCTCTCCCTCCCATTACTGAGCCTACTCTTCACTGGAGGATGTGTACATTGGTTCATTTGTGTATTGCTGTGTGTGTGTGTGGGGAGGGGGGTATCTGAATGTCTGAATGCTTCTAGAGGCAACCCATTATTCCACACACTGCTCCATTGTCCCTGCCTCCTCCAAGAACATGGTGGCCATTCCAACTCCCCTAGGCCCAGGGGAAGAGTATGGTTTGGTTGGTTACCCCTGGCAACACTAGACTGTCACCCAAGTCGTGTGACAAACACACCACAGGAACAAGCCCTGGCTGTGGTGTTGAAGCTGCCTGCCTGAACACATTCTTCTTCCTGCTATTCATTCTCTAAGAGAGGGCGGGAGAGAGAGAGAACACTGCCCCCTGGTGGAGGAACGAGGAGCAGCCACGGGCGCCACACCTCCTCCTGTCAGCTGAACGTCGTCCTTATCGTCTGTATTTCTCAGAGTTGCGTCTTCACGTTGGCCGCAGCCTCGTCCAGTATCCAGGGAGTAATTAGGTTGTCTCAGGCTCTTGCAAGAGGCTTGCATTAGCTGCAAAAACACCGTGGGCCAACTTCCTGTCCTCTCCCGAGCCTGCTGCTGCATCACGGAGGGAGAAGGACGCAGTTGTAGCGTTGATGCGACCGACGACGTGCACCGGTGCTTCCTTCCATGCGGTGGCTCTCTGTCTTCTCCAAGGCCACCAGCCCCCTCACGCTCGTGGTGGTGCCCTCTTGCCTGTGGGGGTGGTGGTGTAACGGTCTGTGGGAGGTGCGGGTGGGGTAGGGCATCAACGGCCACCTGTACCTCAGGCCCCGTGCGCTTAACACTGCCCTTCAGCGCGTTTGTTTGAGTGCAGCTCGTTCACTGCTGTTCAGTGTTCTCACGAAAGCAGATGTGAAAAGACTCTTGACGGCAGTCTAGCGGAGGACATGTCTTCTGTGTCTCTGCTGGTGAGATGCAGGGACAGAGGACAGAAATCCCCACCGGGTCCTGGACTGGACAAACATAAGCGCTGTTAGTGGAGACAAAGACACTCTTTATCCCACACAAGGAAAGGACTGAAGCTAGATGACAAAATTAGTGCATGCTAAAGCTAATGAGCAGGATCTGGCTTGTTCCTTCATGCTGGATGTGTGTGTGCGTGTGTGTAATAAGATCCTCATTGTTTTAGGCTGGTTATGAGCCTGTATGTTTTCAATAGACTTAGATGGTGTATAAAAAATAACAGAAATATAGCTACAGTTTAAGGTTACGTAAATTAAGTGTGTGTGTGTGTGTGTGTGTGTGTGTGTGTGTGTGTGTGTGTGTGTGTGTGTGTGTGTGTGTGTTTTAGTGTGTACCTATGTGAGTGTGTATGTGACGTGTGGTTGTGAATGACTGGACCACTGAGTAATGCTGTTTCTATGCAACAGGTGTCATTAGACTCAACAACTGTGTAATCCTGTTTAATAAGCTGTGAGTTAGTCCTATAAAACAGCTTTGTGAAATGTGATTTGTTTGGGTCCTGGTTTGTTTATTAGTTTCTCCTCTTCCACAGCAGAATGTTACCAGAGCCTTTAATACTCACATGTGCCATTGCCATAAAGCATTCTGATATTAATTTATTTGACTGAATTCTTTCAATCAAACATCAAAGGGTGAACTAATGGAAATGTTGACTAATTTTGCTTGGAGAGATGGAGGAAAAAAAGAGAGAGAGAGAGAGAGAGAGAGAGAGAGAGAGAGAGAGAGAGAGAGACCTGGTCTGATTTGGCAGTAATATTAGAGTGGAATGCTCCTAACCCATTGAATTTGCTCCTGGAGAGCAAATGAGACACTCCCACTGGGAGCTGTGGTGAAGTCTGGTTTAGGTTTCTGCGTGTGTGTGTGTGTGTGTGTGTGTGTTTTTTATTTAAATTGACCTCATTCTGCAGAGCCAGGGTTAAATGACATCAGCCTTCGGGCTCGCCTCCGGGTTCGGTAGTATCCATCCGGACTCATGACTCTCTGCGTGACTGGCGAGCCCAGGGCAGCCTCCTCTACACCACTCCACCGGTTGGCGCAGACCCCAGCGTGCGGGTGAGCGTGCGGGTGAGCGTACGACCACGACGCGACGGCCGCACACGTGTGGTGTAGCGGGCCTCCTCCCTCGCCAGATCCACATGTTATGAACGTTAAGGTCTGCAGAACAGATCACCGGGCGAAACATACAGGAATCAAGCAATATAACTCTCCGAATGAGTAGTCATATAATGAAGACCCAAAGGCACACACACACACACACACACACACACACACACACATGCACACACACACACAGACACACACACTGCAGTGTATATACAATGGCAGTGAAGTATCAAACGAAGACAAACACAGATGTTGTAGTTATTCCAGCAGGAGCGGAACAGAGCTGGGTCTCTGTGTCGGAGCACTGACTTAACACATGTGTCGCAGGAACCAAGCTTCTTCCGTGTCTGTGCGTAGGTGTGTGTGTGTGTGTGTGTGTGTGTGTGTGAGAGTGAGTGTGTGCATGTGTCACCCACCCAGGTGAGGGAGGCTGGACCTGCTCTATTGGGTCATGCTCACGTTCTTACCATAGCGTGGAGTCACGCCCTGTCTGTGACCTTTGCCCTCAGTCACAGTGCACTGTGCAGCTTGTATGCTTGGAAATATTTAACATGCACAATATATTGGAAATGGTGTACACTGAATAATATACTGGGAATGCTATATACTGGTATAAAATACTGGGAATGTTGTATACTGGTATAATATACTGGGAATGCTGTATACAGTGTAATGTACTGGAAGTTGTATACTGAAGACATGGGTTATTTGGTTTCATCCACAGTGGAATGTTCTAATTTACACACACCAGGCTTCTCAATTAAATGAGATTTCATTGTGTAGAGTTTTACTGAAAAAAAAAAGCTGTTAAAAATTAGGAATTTTGAATATGTTCCTTGTCTTAAAATCTGCCTGAACTTTTAATAACTTGGTAACTGTTATGAGGATGTTAACCTCCTGAAAATATTGCAGAGTAACTGGGTTCTTCTGCCATTTTATTGTAAAGTGACCTTGAGTCTGTGAAAGGCGCTATATAAATTAAACATTGTTATTAATATTATTGTTGTTGTTATTTAATCTCTGTTTCTAATACATTAACATCTAGAACCCATATTTTTGTTCTCACATAAAGTGGAACATGTGATCTATGACCTAATGAATGTGCCAGATACACAAAGTTAAGAACCAGCGTGAGTGTGTTTGGCTCACTGGTTCCTGGCATGGCTCACCCTGTGGGTTGGTATGTGACAGGTGAGGTGGGAGGTGAGGTGGGAGGAGAGGCGGGAGGTGAGGTGCGAGGTGGGAGGTGAGGTGGGAGGAGAGGCGGGAGGTGAGGTGGGAGGAGAGGCGGGAGGTGAGGCGGGAGGTGAGGCGGGAGGAGAGGCGGGAGGAGAGGCGGGAGGTGAGGTGCGAGGTGGGAGGTGAGGTGGGAGGTGAGGTGGGAGGAGAGGTGGGAGGAGAGGTGGGAGGTGAGCTGGGAGGTGAGGTGGGAGGAGAGGTGGGAGGTGAGGTGGGAGGAGAGGTGGGAGGTGAGGTGGGAGGAGAGGCGGGAGGTGAGGTGGGAGGAGAGGCGGGAGGAGAGGTGGGAGGAGAGGTGGGAGGTGAGGTGGGAGGTGAGGTGGATTCTGTTTGCTTCTAACGGCTGTGCTGTCCCTCTCCGTCTGCAGACAGCAAAGCCATCGTAGATGGGAACCTGAAGCTAATCCTGGGCCTGATCTGGACACTCATCCTGCACTACTCCATCTCCATGCCCATGTGGGAGGACGAGGACGACGAAGACGCCAAGAAGCTGACGCCCAAACAACGCCTGCTGGGCTGGATCCAGAACAAAGTCCCACAGCTACCCATCAACAACTTCCACCGTGACTGGCGGGACGGCAAGGCACTGGGTGCCCTGGTGGACAACTGTGCCCCCGGTGAGTGGCCTGGCGCGCCCTTTCACCTCTCCTCTCGTGGCGAGCTCAGTTGCCGCCATGCAGGAGACAAGAGCTGCTCTTCTGGAAGATTAAAACGGGCAAATCAAAGCCGTGCACGTTCGCTATAGGTTTTCCACGAATCGCGCACATTTACCACGAAGCATCCATGTTACCACAGCATGACTCAAAACAATATGACCGCTGTCATTTTAGAGTGATGCCCGTGTGGACATGCGATCTAAAGGTCAGCGTAGAACCCAGGAAGCCATTACCTTCCCCTTCCTCTGTGCAGTGAAGGCAACACGCAACACTCTGCATGTGTCTGAGATCATATGTTTCTTTTACGACAAACCTTTACATTAAGGACGCCAACAGGAAATGAACTCAACCATCCACATTCCTGTCATGTTTTCAGTTAGGCGTGATGAGACGATCGCCTATCTGACCAGCTTCACGTATACGTTACACCATGTCTGCTGTTAGTTGGGGTGGGGCAGGATAAACATGTGTGCTTAGTAGATAATCAATAGCAAATGTGCACAAATCCACCTCACAAATCTGTTTAATTCGGCATTTTTTTTATCAAAGCCTATAGCTCTTACTGTAGATATATATAACATGTGGTCCTACGCCTGCCTGACTACAGAAACGAAGCATTAGCTTACGAATTCGGAATGCTGAATGAAAGAAAGGGAATTAGGCCCATGGAGGTTCTGGACGCAGAACATGGGAAACCACTCCACTTGAATTTGGGTCAAATGATGGTAGGTAATGGTAGTCAGGGTGCCACGAAGTCTTCAGCCAAAAATGCTAATATAGCCGAGGCTGAATGGCAGTGAGTGGATACGATCTGGCATACTAGGACTGTGCAAACCCAGCTGTCTGCAACTTTCTTCTGCTGTTTCCTGCCTTAAC
>NC_137507.1:9942500-9990000 GCF_041902795.1 Electrophorus electricus
CCTCATATTTTTGTCTGGTCCAGGTCTGTGCCCTGATTGGGAGATGTGGGACCCAAATCAGCCCGTGGAGAACGCCCGGGAGGCCATGCAGCAGGCTGATGACTGGCTCGGGGTGCCACAGGTAGGAAGCTCAGCTCACCCCTTCACCTGCTCGTATGTGTGTGTTGTGTGTGTGTGTGTGTGTGTGTGTGTGTGTGTGTGTGTGTGTGTGTGTGTGTGTGTGTGTGTGTGTGTGTGTGTGTGTGTGTGTCTGATTGGGTGAGAATTTGCCACTGAGAAATAATGAGTTCCTCTGGTTAATTAGCTCAGTCTCTTGCCTCATTAGTTTGAGTAACTGTGTGTGTGCGCGCGTGTATGTGTGTGTGTGTGTGTGTGTGTTTGTGTGTGAGGTGGCAAATGTAACAGGTTCTCCTGTCTCCTTTTTGCCTGCCTCAGTACAATCTGCGGTGCATTATATAAAAATTCCTCAGAATCTGATTTTTATGGATTGTTGAATGTCTGGCCATAACTTGTTATTTGGTATATTTACTCTGATATTTAGGCCTGATTTATGCCTGCAGTCTTCTAGCAGTGTGTCCAGCACCCTGTGGATGTGTTTTATGTGACTTTGTTACAGACCTGGCTGGGCCAGGTTTGGCCGAGCCCACCGCACACAGCCCACATAAGAGCGTTTCCGTGCCTGCTCATGGATATCACTGCAGATTTGACGTGCGCTGCGTGTAGATACAAAGAACAATGACAGAAGGAAAGGACACAGTGCTAACTGGGATTGGGCGGTGTGTGTGTACAGAGGTGGGACTTGGCCGAGGATGAGCAGAAATATATGATCTACAACCGCCTGTGGGAGTCAGGGTCTCTTTTTTTACTTCGTTCATCTGGATGAATGGACTTTTATGGGCTGTGTTTTCCTATTTGTTCCTTTTTGTGTGGTTGGAGCACATGAATAAGTTACTGCCCTAGTGTGGGAGGCTTGCAGCAGCCGTTTCAGTGATCAGTGAACTCGTTCCCCTTCTGTTCCGCCTCCCTCCCACCACCTGCCACTCCCTCCAGTATCCCTCCAGTATCCTTCCAGTATCCCACCAGTATCCCTCCAGTATCCCACCTGCCGTGCTCTGCGGCTGTGCAACATACTGTGTGGCACTATTTCCAGATGGCCTTCATCCTCACAGCCTGGGGTTAAATCTAGCAGTCACTTAAACAGCATGGGAAGAGAGAGGTAACGCTGCCTTCTTCACACGGAAATGGAAACAGAAGTGAAAAGTGTTCGTTAGGATTTACTGGAAGAGAAAGTGTGACACAGGGCACAGGGCGTCAGCACACACAAAACAGTCCCAACCGCTGGGAAGGAAGCTCTCGAACTTGGCACAGAACTTCTCAAACCTATCACAGAATTTCTCTGTGTTACGAGCACTTCAGCAGAACTTTTAGGAGTTTGTTTTTATGTGTGTGTGTGTGTGTGTGTGTGTGTGTATGTGTGAGAAAGGCAGCAAGAAAGACAGAGGGGGGTGCGAAAGAGAGGGATTGCACCTGTAATTCAGGGGCCTGTATTCACAGCAAGCAGTCTGAATTTAGTATCTCAGTAATAAGGCTCTTATGTGCATGCCAGATGCTTCAGATCTCTTATAGCCTCTCTCTCTCTCTCTCTCTCTCTCTCTCTCTCTCTCTGTAATTCTGTCTCTCGGCCTCTTTCAGTCTCTCTTTTCTGTTGTTTTTGCATTCACACATTCTCAATTTCACTCCCTCTTTACCAATCCCTTGCCAATCTGACCAAGTTATTTTCTCAACATGCTTTGCAAAATGTTGTGGGAACGCTCTGTGATTTCAGGCCCAGTGTCACGTAGCCTGACATAACTGATGCCTTTTATCTCAGTTGGTGCGGCGGGAACACACTCGTCGTTTCATCAAGCAGTACAGATCTGCCGCCGTTCGTAAGCCTGCCGACCCCCTGACCTCTGCCCTCTGTAGGTGATTGCTCCTGAGGAGATCGTGGACCCAAACGTCGACGAGCACTCCGTGATGACCTACCTGTCCCAGTTCCCCAAAGCCAAGCTCAAGCCAGGCGCCCCTCTGCGCTCCAAAACCCTGCACCCCAAGAGGGCCAAGGCCTACGGCCCCGGTGAGGATCCGCCGCCCCTGCCCCCGTCCGCTTCTCTGTCTCGCCCTTTGACCTTTTCGCTCTGCATCCCTGCAGGCATTGAGCCCAGAGGCAACATGGTGATGAGACCAGCCGAGTTTGTGGTGGAGACCGTGGAGGCAGGGCTCGGAGAAGTGTTGGTGTACGTCGAGGATCCTGAGGGTCACACCGAAGAGGTCAGAGTTTGCGTTTATCCCGTTCTGCCGTCGAGAGTCCACGATCCTTGTATGGGAACTCACGCTCTCTTCTCTCTCCCGACACTGAGCAGGCTAGAGTGATCCCCAACAACGACAAACACAGGAGTTATTCTGTAGTCTATGTGCCCAAGGTGGAGGGACTTCATAAGGTAACAAACACAAGGACAAAATGTCTGATCTGGGTAATTGCTGGCAGGTGGGGGGAGTCTTTATAGCTGACGGTGGGTGCTGCTTGTTTTTGTGCCCAGGTGAAGGTGCTCTTTGCTGGGCAGGATATTAACCACAGCCCCTTCCTAGTGAATGTATCCAAAGCTCTAGGAGACCCCAGCAAGGTTCAAGCTCGCGGCCCAGGTCTGGAGCCAGTGGGCAACGTGGCCAACAAACCCACCTACTTCGACATTTACACCGCAGGTAGAGGACCAAGGCCTGACCCCTCTGACCGAGCCCTAAACGGACCATACCGTCCCCTGACACACATAACCCCAGCCCCAGAGGCGCACTGTTAACACGCTAGATTTTGCCCCTCTCAGGCGCCGGCGCGGGGGACGTGGGCGTGATCATCGTGGACTCGCAGGGACGCAGGGACACGGTGGAGATCATACTGGAGAACAGAGGAGACAGCGTCTTCCGCTGCACCTACGCCCCCGTGCTGGAAGGCCCTCACGTCGTCTACGTGACGTTCGCCGGCCAGCAGATACCCAGAAGCCCGTTCACTGTCCACATCTCAGAGGGTGAGACCGACTTCCCAACTGGCCTGACCTATAGTTCTAAATGTGATTTACCTAATGCTGATCACTTAATCCCAGTAATTAGTATTTACACTGCCCCCCCCACCCCAATCTTCCTATGTTTGTAAAGGGTTCGCAAACTATTACAATATACTTACATTACATACAATAGCAGTAGTAGCAGTAGCACCCTTTATTAGAATTCTGAGCTGATTGCTAAAGCCATGAATGTGTAATAAGGTTGCGGACTCTTTCTGTAGCTAATAGATGTCTTCCAGGGAGGAATGTGATGGTGGACTGTGCACTAACCCTTTGAGGAAAGACCTGTATGTAGAGAGGGTGTGGTGCCAAGTCTGGGGAGAGACCCTCTCCTTCCCTCTGCTCAGACCCCTCTCCCATGATGCAGGCTGGAATGCAGTGGTTGGGATTTGGCCCCAGGAGGCCTCTGTGTTCTCTGCCCTGGTGGATCCGCAGCATCCCCCCCGCCCCCAAACCCCCGTACACCTCCCCAGCTGCAGTATGAAACGTGTGCCTCTGTGATTCTCTTTCGCCTGTGTGTTGTTCTAGCTCCTCCGAGCAGTGTGCCGGCTGGCTCCCCGGTTCAGATAATCCCCCAGTCTATTCGCACGCCGCCCTCCGAAAAGGCCAAGAAAGTGCCCCCCCCAACGCCGCCCAAACCCAGGCGACCAAGTTAGTACGGGCTGCTGGGGCGTGGCACATGCCTCGCGCCTCCTCCTCCCTCTGCCCCTCCCCCGTCCTCCTCCTGCCCCCCCACCCCTCCCTCCCTTCACCGGTTCATCCCTCCGGATGTGCCACTCCTGTCTCCTTGGCATGTGCTCTCTTGGCTGTTTTAAGACGGCAGACCCCTTCACACAGCTGTCAGCAGAGAGGGACCTCAGTGTGTGTGTGTGTGTGTGTGTGTGTGTGTGTGTGTGAGAACTTAGACATAGACAATAGGCTAGGCTTTGCTGCTGGCATTGTCTTAAGCTTGCAGACAGAAAGCCATCACCCAGTGATGGACCTAGACGATCATTTCTAAATTGTGAGAGGTCCCCAAACAAACCACATCTTGACCTCTACAGCTGGTCTGAATATGATACCTTAATCTCTTGATCATTTCTAATGGAATTATTCTCAGTTAAATCTTTTATTAACTCCTTGACTCAAATCCTTAATTTAATTGACCTTAACCCTAACTGGCCAGTAATAAAATATTATAGAAAAATGTTCCATGTTTTGAATTTATTGGCAAAGCTCCGATCTGGCATCAGGGGGGTTTTAGCAAAGTGACCGTCTAGTGACCAAGACTTAAATGCATCTTGAAGCACCGTGATCGCCGTGATCGCCGTCGTCGTCATCATCATCATCATCATCATCATCATCATCGTCATCATCATCATCTTCATCACTCTTCCTTGCTTCCTAGACCCAGAGGTGTACGGTTTCAGGTTTAAAAGTAAACGCCCTTCTATAATTTTGTACCACCCAGTTGTTTTCACCAGTTCGTGCCTCATCCTGGTTTAAGCTAATTCTCAAAGCTCAGTGGCTGGGTCAAAATTGTAAGGAGGTGTTTTGCTTCTTGAACCCGAGCCGTCCACCTCTGACCAGGTTGTAGGTTCTGACTAATACCGAGAGCATCGCTGCTTTGATGCTCCGTGTTTCTTCCAACATGCATAACACCTCTGTGAACAAAACCAAGCAGACTGGGCCTCAGAATTTATTGGACTAACTGCTTCCTACTTATAGTCTTAGCAACACATCCACCTTTGTACAAACTTATACCTTTCTGGTTTTTTGTAGTTTGTGTTGTTATGTGATTACAATTCGATTTTTGATGCTTTTGAAAGGGACCTTTCATTTGGAATGAAACCAACACCAGCTACACCAGTTCATTTGGAAATGTACTGTTTAGTAAGAAATCCAGCAGGAGAACTATGGATTGGAAATAAATCCATTATGTTCTCATTCCGTAACCTTTAAAGCAAGTCACTTTGTCTCCGGGACACTTGCCTTCAGAGCTTCAGAGCATGTTACTTATTTTCCAACAGTTTTCCATTCGATGATCTCTGTAAAAATGTCACAGCAACCTGGAGAAGAATTTTCACATTTCATTACAGTGAGTTCTTTCTTTCCCATTTTCCCATTTGCACAGTTAAAAGCCAATCAAGAAGAAACAGGGTTGTTATATCCAAGAGGAACCCAGCACTGAGAAAAAAACAGAATTTATCCTGAAGCAACCCCCACCCCAGAAATCATTATTTTGGTGATGTTCTGATGGAGGCCAGACTTGCCTGGGGCTGCCAGACCCTCCTTTTTCCCCCCTCTTGTTTCATCAGTTGTATTGATTTGGCAGCCCTTTCAGAACTCTTTAAAAGCAGGGACATGCGCCTCAGGACTAACCCTCACACACCCCAGCCGGGTATCCGCCCGCGCGCGCACGTGTGTGTGTGTGTGCGTATGTGAAGCATTTTCTGCTTGTTGAACTCTAACCTCTGTCCGCACTCCCCAGCAAGCAACCCCAACGCGTGCCGGGCCATCGGGCGGGGTCTGCAGCCCAAGGGTGTCCGCGTAAAGGAGGTGGCCGACTTTAAGGTGTACGCCCGAGGAGCCGGCAGCGGAGACCTCCGTGTGCTCATCAAAGGCCCCAGTAGGTGACCTCTGACAAACTGCCGAGCTGTTAAATCTACTGCGTTTTACGTTATACCACACACACACACACACACACACACACACACACACGTCTTCTTTTAAACGGGTTCTTCTGAGGCTCTTTTGTTTGCCGTATGCGTTCAGCTGGCGGAGACGAGCCCGTGAAGGTGCGTGATTTGAGCGATGGGGTATATGAGTGCGACTACTACCCCGTTTTCCCTGGAAAGTACACTGTCCTCATCACCTGGGGGGGTCATGCCATCCCACGCAGGTCAGCCCTTCCACACATCACCCCTGCGCAGCCTGCAGCGGCTAATAGTGACTGTGGTTAGTCATTAAAGGCCAAAGCAGGAAAACTGTTTTCATGCATCAGAGGTATCAAGAAGTATTACAAAGTATTATAAAAGTATTTAGAACACTTTGGGGGTTGGTAGTGGGAGTTTTTTTTGGAAAATGCATTGTATTACACCATTCTGACTGTTAGTGTGTGTGTGTGTGTGTGTGTGTGTGTGTGTGTGTGTGTGTATAGCCCATTCGAAGTGCTGGTCAGTGAGGATGCAGGACCTCAGAAGGTGAGGGCATGGGGCCCAGGCCTGGAGACTGGCATGGTGGGCAGGTCAGCTGACTTTGTGGTGGAAGCTATCGGCACGGAGGTGGGAACCCTGGGTAAGGCACGCCACGCTGGTGGATTGCACTTGTCCTCGCACACACCGGGGGCCACCCTGGGACAACAGAGCCTGGCTTTCAGTGTTTATGAGGTGTGAGTGTGGTAGAGAACATCCAGTAAAGCATAAAAACTTTCCTTTCTCCTGAGGCATTAGCGTGTGGCGTGTGCTGAACTGAGAAGCCTTCCAGTTGTCATTTATTTGGTGCAAGAGAGAAAAAAGATTTGTGTGTGCGTGTGCTTGTGTGTGTGTGTGTGTGTGTGTGTGTGTGTGTGTGTGGTGTGCGTGTAGGATTCTCCATCGAGGGCCCATCGCAAGCTAAGATTGAGTGTGATGATAAGGATGATGGCTCCTGTGATGTTCTCTACTGGCCCACGGAGCCTGGTGACTATGCTGTCCACGTTATCTGTGACGATGAGGACATTAAGGACAGCCCCTTCATGGCCCACATCCTCCCTGCACCCAATGACGTTTTTCCTGAGAAGGTCTGCCCCTCTCCTCTGGCCTGACCGCGCCCCGAGTCCCACTACCGCTGATAAGCATAAACGCTACACACAGTGTAGATGCTAGACACACCACCTTGAACCAGAGGGACTCATTTCTAACAGATGCTAGGAGTTTCCTAATGGCAGACTAGTGGAGCGCCTCTTCTGCCCCGCTGCAGGTGAAATGTTACGGCCCAGGCCTGGAGCCCTCCGGCTGCATCGTGAACAGACCGGCCGAATTCACCATCGATGCCCGAGCTGCAGGCAGGGGTCAGCTGAGGATCTATGCTCAGGTACCAGCGCTCGGGGTGGGACGACACTCCTGACATTGCTGCTTCAGTTCTTTTGCATGAGGTTGATGCCGGATGTGTCTTTCCCACTTCTGTTAAAGTTCTCAGCGAGGACGCAGAACGTCTTGGGACTAAATGTCTAAATGTGCCACTTTTTCCCCCCTGAAATGTGCGTTGCTGTCGGACCGCAGGACTCGGAAGGCTACCCTATTGACATCCAGATCACCGATAATGGCGACAGCACTTTCTTCTGCGTTTACATCCCCACCAAACCCATCAAGCACACCATTATCATCACCTGGGGAGGGGTCAACGTGCCCAACAGCCCCTTCAGGGTAAGCACACGCCGCCAGGACCAGTCTTCGTACAGCTTCTGCTTACCGTAACTTTAACTTTATACTTCAACTAATTACTCTTTAATGAGTTTAATGAGCAATTTAAAGTAACTTCCTTGTTTCAGTATTTACTGTATACTTAAAAAGTAGGGGTGGGGTCCAATGAACACCGAAAGTGCCAATATTCTAGACTCAACAAGCATATGTGCGGGGAAATAGCCAGCAATGAAATGATCCTCTGTGATGCCCATGTGGGAGGTAGGCTGCATTAACTGGCTTGGCTGTGAGTTGGTTTTCCGCTTTTCTCTCATGTCCTGTCTCGCATTCCAAATTCAGGTGACCATCGGGGAGGGCAGCCACCCGGAGAACGTGAAGGTGTACGGGCCGGGGGTGGAGAAGGGAGGCCTGAAGGCTGGAGAGCCCACCTACTTCACCGTGGACTGCAGTGAGGCGGGCCAGGGTGAGGGCGCGCCACCGTCAGTCATTCCACGGTACCGCGGTGCTCCTTACCGCAGACCGCTTCCTAAGACCCTCCTCCTCCGTCTCTCCTTCCTCTCTGGCCCCCTGTAGGAGACGTGAGCATTGGGATCAAGTGCGCCCCCGGAGTGGTTGGCCCCGCCGAGGCCGATATCGACTTTGATATCATCAAAAACGACAACGACACCTTCACCGTGAAGTACACCCCCCCCGGCCCGGGCCGATACACCATCATGGTGCTGTTTGCGGACCAGGTTGGTTCTGTCTGTGTGTCTAGATTGCGTTTAGGTTAAGATTAAAGCTCTAATTCCATGGCTGGGCTGCGGCGTTAAAGCCGCCTAACGCTGCATTTCACTCAGTTTGGAGGACACACGCATTTGTTCAATTGGTGCACAGAAACAAATGTACCCACAACAAGGCGGCTGGACTGGCACAGCACAGGAGGGGGGTGACATTTCAGATCCGCTGGAGCAGAAGGAGTTCTGATCCCAATTTGGCATAAAACCTCCTCCTCAGTCCAACTATGGCGCAAGTGCATGTGCAACGTTTTTCCCTCACTTCAAGCAGGCACGCAAAGACATGTCCGGTTTCTCACAAAGGGATTTTGACAAAAATGTATCTCTCAATTAGCAACTAAATGCAACAGATTTAATTATTTATTTCATGAGGGGGGAAAAAAAGAATTCAACTGAACCAGAGAGCTGGTGCATCATTCGCATGGAAAATTATATAATCATATCATTTCAGTAATTAGTCATATCACAATTATGTCAATATTAATTTTATTCTCATCACAGTGAACAATAATCATAATAATAATATGTGTTATCATAATTATTGTTGGCATTTTTAATCATTATTGTATTATTGTTAATAATAAATCTTCTTGTAAAAAGAAGACTGCTGTAACTTTTGCCATGGCGACTGTATGCTTCCTAGACGAGTATGTCTGTTTCATCATCTGCGAAGTTCTTTTGGCGCTGCCGTCTCTGTGAGCTCGCTGCCGTGATGAGGTCGTCCCTGCACCGTGTCTCTGCTACACTTTTCAAGGGAATGAGAGCAGTTCGTTTGATTGGCTATCGCAGCCTATCGATCACTTCTTCGGTCAAACCCAACCTTTTTTTTTTGTGTGTAATTGTGCCTCTCCTGTAGGATCCGCACTTCTGTTGCCGGTCATAAAAATAGGAACCCTTTATGCCCCGCCCTCACGTGCCTGTACACTGGTCATACGCTTTGTTTCTAAGAAGTAGAGCGCTACAGCCACGAGCAGAATAGCTCCTTTGTTCACTCCCTCACTCTTCCCTGCACATGTAGGCTGCCACGTAGGAATCTCGTGCACCGGCAATGCAGTTTTGGACATTGAATCCCAAGATGAGTCATTTCACAAGCAAACAAACAAACAAACAAAAAAAGGTTTTAGCTAACTGGTATCTTGAGTCAAATTTGCAGTGCATTTTGGGTATTTGATAGGGAGTATGTAGGCAGTCAAATTTAGGGTTAAGATTTTGATCGCCACTTTAAAAAGGCTGACCCATTTTATGGTGCGCGACTTTTGTGATAGGGTCTGTAACCTAACAGTGGCGTATTTGGAGTCTGTTAGCGCTTGGTTTTGTTGATAACGGATTAATTATGATGTTGACCTTAGGAAATACCCATCAGCCCCTTCCGCATTAAAGTGGATCCCTCCCACGATGCTAATAAAGTGAAGGCCGAAGGCCCCGGACTCAGCAAGACTGGTAAGGTCCTGCGCCTCCAGTAGTGAGAAAGGAATCTCGGTAGTGCAGATTCATATATCACGTTCCCGGACTGCAGGTGTGGAGGTGGGCAAGCCGACGCACTTCACGATCTACACTAAAGGAGCGGGCAAGGCCACACCTGAGGTGCACTTCACGAGCGCACTTAAAGGGGAGGCCGTCACCGACTTTGAGATCATCGATAACCACGACTACTCCTTTACCGTGCGCTACACGGCAGTGCAGCAGGTGAGGGGGTGGGGTGGTAGGCGGGGCCTGTGGCGTGCTTGCAGGTGTATATTATGTAACCCAGGTCCTTTACACCAGGCAGCCGTAGCAAACGCAGGGATGCGAACGCAAAAATGATTTCAATTTCAATAATCAGTTCACCATTTTCCGTCTTCAAAGTGTTTTTTTTTTTTTGAAATCGACTAAAGGCAAAGAACTGTGAGGGCAGCACTAAAGCTCATTTAGCCGGAATATATTGACATGTTAGTGGAGGAAGGATTTACAGAGAGACGCGGTAGTCTGAAGAATCGAAGTCTCGGAGGTGCAG
This sequence comes from Electrophorus electricus, assembly GCF_041902795.1. Lineage (NCBI taxonomy): Eukaryota > Metazoa > Chordata > Actinopteri > Gymnotiformes > Gymnotidae > Electrophorus > Electrophorus electricus. Next base: position 9,952,750 of record NC_137507.1, read on the forward strand.
ATGTGCTGTGAGATGATCGATCTCTGGCTGTGTGCTTGTTTTCGTTGGGGGCGGGCGGGTTATTAGCACTCGACAGTTGAGTGAGCGCAGATCAGATTCACAATGACACCTTCTCTCTGCATGCCATATGGCACCTCTATGCTTCAGGGCTTATCAGAGCTGACAAACTGCTGCCTGAGTTAACAGCTAATTTTCCCCATTTTTAGCAGCTAAAATGCTCTATTGAAGGACTGAAGGTGTAAACTGTCTACAGTCATTTTAAATGTTAAACACTTTACCTGGATGAATATTTATATCCTGTGTCAATAAAAATTAATTGTAGTGTATGTTTATTTCCTACACTGTGTAAACATATGCGGTCGCTCTGTTCTGCACGCTCTCTTGGTCTCGCTGATTGGCTTCAACAGGGCAACATGAGTATCTCAGTGTGCCATGGAGGGGATCCGATCCCAAAAAGTCCCTTTGTCATCACTGTGGCTCCTCCGCTCGACCTCAGTAAGGTCAAGATCCAAGGACTTAACACCAGTAAGTAATTTTACTGACATTAAAGAGACTGCTCGAGTGCTGAATTTCATGGTTGTTCCACACTGAAAGACCTTGTTTCTTTTACGCACGCGTGTGTGTGTGTGTGTGTGTGTGTGTGTGTGTGTAGAAGTGGATGTGGGGAAGGATCAGGAGTTTACCATCAACACACGTGGAGCAGGTGGCCAAGGCAAGGTGGATGTGAAGATAACCTCACCATCTCGACGACCAATCCCATGCAAGGTGGAGTCTGGAACAGCCAATGAGGTGCACACTGTGAAGTATATCCCTCCAGAGGAAGGTCCATATAAAATAGACATCAATTATGATGGGAACCCTGTGCCAGGAAGTCCCTTCACTGTGGAAGGAGTCATGCCCCCTGACCCCTCTAAAGTAAGTGTAATGAGTAATGAAGACCCATCCATCCATCCATCCATCCATCCATCCATCCATCCATCCATCCATCCATCCATCCATCCATCCATCCATCCATCCATCCATCCATCCATCCATCCATCCATCCATCCATCCATCCATCCATCCAATAACTGTCCTAGGCTACACAAGATTATTTTGATATTTAAATAGAATACTGAAGCCGAATAATCCGGTAGACATCGTTTATGAACCAAGATATGCAAACCATGTGGGTCACATGCAAATATTGCATATCATATACAAATCAGTCTTTTGACATGGTCTGAGTATGTAGAACTGTGTGATATCCAGTGGGCAGAAGCAAAACTTCACATTCTTTATGATGCACCATTGACTTGTGACTCCTAATGCTAGCTGCCTGAATTGTGCATTGGAAGGATTGTTTGGCAGTGAAAGCACATATCTGACATCTGAACAACAAAACATTCAAAATGTATTTTTCCCTGCAAATCAAAGGGAAAATCACATTAAAGTAGATGCTAGTAACGTTGCCTGAGCCAGGCTCTGCAGAAAGAGACACACAAATGGACAGTCACGATCTATTTTTATTAGGAGATGATTTGATAAGTGATGGTCTACTAATTGATCAGTTGGTATAAAAGAGTGCAGAGTTTGTCCTGGAACCTTTAGCACCGGTCACGGATCATTTAAACCCATACTCACGCAGGCCCAAGGCCCAAAAAATATGAAGAGCTGGGCGAAGCTGACAAACGGCTCTTTATGAGGAAGCAGGCAGGGGGGCAGAGAGCCCAGACTAAGCACACTGTGCTGTATCTTACCAATCAGTTCACCCACCTGCTAGGAGTCGGTGAGCAGGGCTGTAAATCTCAGTGTCGCGGGCGCCAGAGCTCTGACCCGGGCTTGTAAAGCCGTGGAACTGGGCGTTCTGCTTAGGAACGTGCCCGATGTCTTTCTTTGGTAGATTACGAGACTTCGGGCTTTATGGTAGACAGCTTGTTTTGTGTCCTTGAATGAAGGAAGAACTCAGAGTAATGTCTCTGTAGCCTCCTAAAGCAGCTTTAAACCTCATCAGAGCTGCTACTGATCCATTTCGGTCTCCCTGCGGCACTCGGGCCAGTCACTGAGCATTAACGAACGCTTTTCATCATTAGTAATTAAGGTAACGCGTCCATCGCCGTTCTCTGTTCCTCTGCTCAAAGCCATACTCAAAAGCCCCCTTTCATTAAACGGATACTTTCCAGAGGAATGTGCACGCGCTGTGTGTGCGCTGTGTGCATGCGCGTTCACTTTGAGGTTCCTCTAATAAACCACGGATAAGATTACCCAGGCGATGAGGTCATCCTCGTCCCACGCCGGGGACGGTATGCTTGCGTCCGTGAGCCAGATGTTGCATCTCGAAGGTCTTTGCCATCCTATGAGAAGCAGCGAATATGACATAGCAGAACGTGTCACTGCCATAGCAAATGACTGGATGAGGTTCAGGGTGTAATTAATGCGAGGCAGAGAGGTGAGCCAGAGTGTGTCTGGCCACAGGGGGCAGCACATCTGGAAACCCTGCATCCTTTAGTTCCGCTGGGGAAAAGAAACACGTTTAACCGCAAACCAAAGATGTAAGATCCATTATGTCCCAAGGTTATTCCATATGGGGATGAAGTACATTTATTAAAAGGAGTACAAACGCACATGATTAGGGCATTGTTCTGTACTGAGTCAACATGTAATTCGAATGTGGATTTGAAAAGGGAAGTATGATTTGTAATGTGGATTTATTTCATCATTTGGCCTCCAGACTGAACAGTGAGAGAATCTGAGAATCGTTTTTTTCCCGCATGTCATCAAAGATCCGGCGTGTGTTCTCCACGCAGGTGCGAGCCTACGGCCCAGGCCTGAAGGGAGGATTTGTGGGTAAACCGGCGCCGTTCGCCATCGACACCAAGGGTGCTGGCACGGGAGGGCTGGGCCTCACGGTGGAGGGGCCGTGCGAGGCCAAGATCGAGTGCCAGGACAATGGCGATGGCTCTTGCTCCGTGTCCTATCTGCCCACGGAGCCGGGCGAGTACGCCATCAACATCCTGTTCGCCGACGCCCATATCCCTGGCTCGCCCTTCAAAGCCATGGTGCAGTCTGTGTTCGACCCGAGTAAGGTGACGGCCAGCGGGCCGGGCCTGGAGCGAGGCGAGGTGGGCGAGGCCGCCTGCTTCACGGTGGACTGCTCCAAGGCGGGAGAAGCCGAGCTCACCATCGAGATTATCTCGGACTCAGGGGCCAAGGCTGAGGTACATGTGCAGAACAACAGCGACGGCACGTACTCGATCACCTACATCCCGCCCTTCCATGGCATGTACACCATAACCATCAAGTACGGCGGCCACGCCGTACCCAAGTTTCCCGCCCGCGTTCAGGTGGATCCCGCCGTTGACACCAGTGGAATCAAGGTTTATGGACCAGGGGTGGAACCCAGAGGTAAGAACCCAGGGGTTTTGTTCTTGCCAAGACAAAATGCTGGGGTGTCTTCTGAAGAACGATGCCTAGCTATTTAATTACTTATGCGTGTTAGACTTGTTTAATGATGCTGTCTGGAGAATGCCTCACTGCTTGTGTGTTTGCAGGAGTCCTCAGGGAAGTCACCACACACTTCATTGTGGACACCCGCATACACAACAAGGCGGGCGGCAACCACATCAAGGTTCGCATCGTTAACCCTTCGGGTGCCAACACGGACACCTATATCACGGATGTAGGGGATGGAACCTACAGAGTGGAATATGGTGCTTACGAGGACGGTACGATGCTTCACAGAACCCTCTCCTCTTTCATTTGTTCCACCACTGTTACAGCGTGTTTTGGCTCCGTGATCTGGAAATTATGAGCTCGTGTCCCTCAGGGTTGGGATTTGGGGAAAGTTTTAAATATTAGTTTACAATAACGGTGCAGAACGATCAAGGGGATTTGGTCACTTGGCGTGCATTGCAGGTCTGGCTGACTCGGCCAATAGGCTGCCTCTGAGTTTGGAGAGGGATCCAATGAGAGCGCAGCCCTAGAGGCAGGAGGCAGTGAGCTGTAGAGCAGATGCTCTCCTTCATTTATGACTGCTTTCTTGAGTGACTGATGGCCGAGGTTGGCGAGACGTGTACGTGTATCCACATGCTGGAGGGCAGCGGGGCCTAGCGTGCACGTCATTATTTCAAGCGCTGCTTTTTTCGTTAGGCAACATTTCCAACTCCACTCTGAACATGTGGAACCGACTTAGTCAAAGTAGAACTATATGCAGAGTAAGATTTTGATCAAGGGGATCTTAAAGGTTATAGATGGAAGAAACCACTAACACACACACACTCACACACACTCATACACTCACACACACACACACACACACACTGCTCATCAGTCTAGACCTGGCAATATTGTTGATTGTGGTACATAGGAGTAACTGCAGGGTGTATAGCGCTGAGCTCCAGTGCAGGACTCATGATAACAGCACATAATCCTCAGTCACACAGCTACAGATCTGGACCCCGGCCGTCTGGATGGGTGGTAACAGTGAGCTGACCTTACACAGTGAGCTGTGTGTGTGTGTGTGCGTGCACGCTTGCAGGCGTGCACCTGATCGAGGTGCTGTACGATGACGTGTGTGTTCCGAAGAGCCCGTTCAGAGTGATGGTGACTGAAGGTTGTGACCCGAGCCGGGTACGTGCCTATGGACCCGGTCTAGAAGAGGGTCTGGTCAACAAAGCCAACCGCTTCACCGTGGAGACCAGGTGTGTGATGTCACCTTAAAGTGATCTGATAATGATGATGATTATTATTCATTTAATAATAATTATTACTATGATATTAATAATAATAATGATAGTAGTAGTATTAAATATGTTTATTTATTTTATTTAGCCCTGTATGAATTATAGCCCATTGATGAAAATGCCATATAAATATATGTATGGCCTCCATGATTGTGCTCTTATTAATATTAATATTATTCTGATCTTTTAACATTGAAAAGATTCTCTCTCTCTTTCTCTCATCTAGGGGAGCTGGCACTGGGGGTCTGGGTTTAGCCATCGAGGGGCCCTCTGAGGCCAAGATGTCCTGTAAGGACAATAAAGATGGCAGCTGCAGTGTGGAGTACATCCCCTTCACACCGGGAGACTATGACGTCAACATCACGTTCGGGGGGTTGCCCATCCCCGGTGAGAGAACTCATCTCCCAGCCTCATGTCCGCCACAAACGGGACCTAGAACGTGACTGTGGTCATCTGTGGTCTCCCTGTGTATCCAAGTGTTATAAGAAAAACTGTAATGCACAGTGTAGAACTGAGTTGACTCCCGCCCAGTGTCCTGCATTCTCCGAGTGTGTTGGATGCCATCTGTCCTGCAGGCAGCCCCTTCCGAGTGCCGGTGAGAGAACTGGTGGACCCCAGTAAGGTGAGGTGCTCCGGCCCAGGCCTGGGCACCGGGGTGCGGGCGCACGTGCCGCAGACGTTCACGGTGGACTGCAGCAAGGCCGGCCTGGCCCCTCTGGAGGTGCTGCTGTATGGCCCAAGCGGTGAGGCCACACTGCGGACCATGCCGTGATCCGATCACTCCCGAGCACAGGCTTACACTCGATATGGGTGGATATGGGTTTCTCAATGGGGGCTTCATTATGACCACCCTGTATTATCTCTGCAGGGGCAGCAGAACCCGTCAGCATCACGGACAATGGCGACGGTACACACGCCGTGATCTACACCCCCGCCAAGGATGGCCCTTACACTGTGTGTGTCAAATATGCAGACCAGGAGGTGCCACGCAGGTGAGAGCCCCTCCCACTCACCTGACCTTCTCAGAGCCCCTCCCACTCACCTGACCTTCTCAGAGCCCCTCCCACTCAGCCGACCTTCTCCGAGCCCCTCCCAGTCACTTGACCTTCTCCGAGCCCCTCCCACTCACCTGGCCTTCTCCGAGCCCCTCCCACTCACCTGGCCGCCTCAGAGCTCCTCCCACTCACCTGACCTTCTCTGAGCTCACCATTACAAAATCAGCAGCACTGTTCACACGAGCACGTCACTTCTCAGCGTTTGTATTACTCTAACTGGAATGAGACAATCAGTGAATGTGAGTGTGTGTTCTTTCATACCAGTCCGTTTAAAGTGAAGGCCCTACCTGCTCACGATGCCAGTAAGGTTCGTGCCAGTGGGCCTGGGCTCAACGCCTCGGGCGTGCCCGCCAGCCTGCCCGTGGAATTCACCATCGATGCCCGCGATGCTGGCGAGGGACTCCTCACCGTCCAGATCCTGGTGAGTTCCGTGCTTCCCACCCCAGGCCAGGATACGACGCGCCTCTTTATACCTGCAGCTTTCATGCGATTGTCATTTTGGCCTTGATTAGCGTATTTGTTCTCAAGCAATTCTACTTCCAAAGCTGAAGTCCCATGTCACCCTGCTCCCAACTTCCTTCCTACTTTCCTCCCTGCTGTCACTGCAGGATCCGGACGGGTGCAGGCGTGAGGTCTCTCTGTATGTGGAGGACTGGGGAAGGAGGGTTTGGGACAGCCATATTGTAAAGGGCACCATCCCCTTCTATATTCTTAGGAAAGGCTGTGTAAGGCCACCCCTCCTTTTGTGCCCCTCTTTTTCCGTCCCCTCACCATGTCCGACGTCTCCCTTCCTCCCTCTTTCCCCTCATCTTCCTGCTTCCTGAGCCCTAGCTCCCTATGCACTAGCTCCGTCTCCCTTTTATGTTCTTATAGGGTAAAGCAGCCTTCCGTGGCTCAGGTGCTGCTGTGCCCTCGTACCATGGCCTGCGCCAGAAGGTGTTTGTGGAAAATACTAAGCTAATATAAACTATGGCAAAGAGTTTTACGGCAACTGCCGAAGAGTCCTGGCCGTCGCCCAGTGCCCCTTTAGGTCTGTCATCTGTTATTCTTTCTGTCTCTCCCTCCCTCTGGCTCTCACTCTCTCCATCCCTCCAAAGATTCTGCTTTCATGCTCTCTTGTCCCCTTGTTTTGTACAGTACTATTCCCCACCATTCTTTTCTAGCTCAGGCAAACATGCGGCACAAGGGCCTGATGCTCGGAGGCCCCGCACACATGCGCTACCTTCAGGAGAAAGGTTGAAAGCTCCCTAGCAAACCAACCACAATGCTCTCCACCAATGCACATCCAAGAACATTGTCGGTGCCAGAGGGGCAACGGTGTTTGTGGATGTGGGCGTTCCCGGGTCTCTTTGCCTGCTGTGTTTGGTAACGCCTTAATGTAGTTACAATACCTTAGTGGAGTTACAAGTCCTTAATGTTCCTCCTGCACTGGTGTCTGTGGACTGACTCTCCATTGAGTTTGGGCTAATCAACATGTTTTTCTTTCACTACATAACTAACTGATGAAAAAGGTTGCTTTCTAAACCAGGTTTAACTTGTTCGTAATGATAATGGAAGACTGGATGTAGCTGAAGTTTCGTGTTTGCTGCTGTTTTTATATGTATTTTTACGGTGTTATGAGATCAAAGATCCATGTAAGCATCATTTTCTCCAGTGTGAGCGGGGTGTGACAGCCAAGCAGGCCACTCCTCACCCACTGGTCTTTCCCGTAGGACCCAGAAGGAAAGCCCAAGAAAGCCAACATCAGGGACAACAGAGACGGAACGTACACGGTGTCCTACGTGCCGGACATGACAGGCCGCTACACCATCACCATCAAATACGGCGGGGACGAAATTCCCTACTCCCCCTACCGCATCCACGCCCTGCCGTCCGGAGACGCCAGCAAGTGCCTGGTCACAGGTCAGCGTGCCTAGGGCCCCTGGACCTCGAGAGCTCCTTTGGCCTCGCCACTCATGCTGTAGACATTGTTGCTTTATTCTTAATGGAGTGTTTTATGGTGATGATTTTTTTTTCTTTTTCTGTTGTACAGTGTCCATTGGAGGACATGGGCTGGGTGAGTAGACTGATGCTCGTCATGGCTAGCACACCGTATTGATTTATTCGTGGTTTTAGATGTAGGGACAGCGTTGGTCTGATCATGTCCCATGGCGTCCTGGGCAGGCTCAGGACTCGGACCCACCATTCAGATTGGCGAAGAGACAGTCATCACCGTGGATGCCAAGGCTGCTGGAAAGGGGAAGGTCACCTGCAAAGTGTCCACACCCGATGGCGCGGAGCTGGACGTGGACGTGGTGGAGAACTCGGACGGAACCTTCGACATCTACTACACGGCGCCAGAGCCGGGGAAATACGTCATCACCATCCGCTTCGGAGGAGAACACATCCCCAACAGCCCCTTCCACGTGGTGGTGAGCGCTTCCTGCAACAGGGACTTGTGGGTAGTCGAGAGTGGAAAATCTCATTATGTGTGTGGGGGCTAAAAAGAACGAGAACGATGGATCTGCCCAGGGCGATCCATCACACACGGCTGGATTATTGAGATTATCGGTGCGTGGGAAACTTCTTCCACAACAATACTAATCAATGATCTTATTTTAAAAATGGTACTGTACGCTTTGATGACATTGGTTGCTATTTACAGAATCTGCTGGATTCTAGAGACAGTGATGGATAGACTGCACGGTGTTACGTCTAGGAATGATTCCTGTTGTGTCCCACATGCATCGCCCCTGTCATTCGGACTGTTAGCAGCTGCGTGGGAGGGAGTGTGGGTGTGGTGGAGTAACGGTCTGACCCTCCGTCCTCAGGCGTGTGATTCCATTCCTATAATAGAGGAACCATGCGAAAAAGTGCAGCTGCAGGCGCCCTTCGCCCCCTACCAGGGCTTCTCGCCTCACTGGGTACACGTCTCAGCCCCCTGCCCCTTCCATCCTCACGTTTTTAACCCCTCATCTTCTCCATTCATCTCCTCGTCCGACGTCACTTTGGGTCATGTTGCCGTGCGCTTCCTGCCAGTGGCCGCATCTCAAACGCTCTGCCGAGACCTGTTAGCAGAGCTCGCGACCTTACTGCGGCTGCCTCGTTTGCGCTGTGTTGCGTTTGTGCCGTGTCCGCATCGCCACCCTCCCGCCGCATGGCTTGCACTCTCGTGTTTGCACACCCTCTTTGGCAGCTTCGTGGCTCCGCTGGGCCCGCTCTGCCCGGCCTGCCTACCCAGAGTCGCTCTCTCCAGCCTGGCTGCCCGCGCACGCCTGCCGCCCTCCTCCCCGTGGCTGGCGGCACTGACTTCGGCCTCTCTCTGCTCCAGGCCACCCAGGAGCCTGTGACGGCCGTTAACGGCGTGGAGCCCATGCTACGGCCCTTCCACCTGGTCATCCCCTTCACCGTGCAGAAAGGAGAGATCACAGGTATGAACTGAGCCCAGTTTAAGATAGAGAAAGCTTAAAAATGACGAATGTCACTGAATTTTTATTTTACTGTACACGGTACGGTGTATTTCACAGAAAACCTTCCGTTCTCATGACATCACAGGTCAGAAAACAGGTGTATTTGGAAACAGAGCTTGGAAACAGTTGGGTAGGCCAGAGGCCTCTAACTCTACGACTCTGTTATTCTTACTTGACGTGTTCTGCAGGTGAGGTGCGAATGCCGTCAGGCAAGACCGCCAACCCTCACATCACAGACAACAAGGATGGCACAGTGACGGTGAAGTATGCTCCCACCGAGAAAGGCCTGCACGAGATGGAGATCAAATATGACGGCAACCACATACCAGGTGCTGCCCGTCACCTCAGCGCCATTATGGGGTTTCCGTTTCTGTCCAGAATACTTTTCCATCTTCACGTGGAGACATCGATCCCCTGTGTTTACTGTGTTTGTCCTAACACAGGGAGTCCGCTGCAGTTCTACGTCGACGCCATCAACAGTGGTCACGTGACTGCTTATGGCCCGGGCCTGAGTCATGGCATGGTCAACAGACCCGCCGTCTTCACGATCGTCACCAAGGATGCGGGAGAAGGTGGGAATGCGGTGGTTCCGAATAACCAACACGTATAAAGTCGGGATCGTCGATGATCTTTACAGCTGTACATGCAGCTGTTTTGGGGGACCATTCTGCACTGAAGTGCCTTGTCTTCTAAATATGGAGTTGGCCTGTTCTTTGGGGCCGGATCGATACGAGGGTGGTGTCTCTCTCTGCTTTGTGTCAGGCGGGCTGTCTCTGGCAGTGGAAGGCCCGTCAAAGGCAGAAATCAGCTGTAAAGATAACAAGGACGGCACTTGCACGGTCTCCTACCTACCTACTGCACCAGGAGACTACAACATCATCGTCAAGTTTGATGGCAAACACATCCCAGGGAGCCCGTTCACGGCCAAGATTACAGGTCTGTGTGTGGGACCGTGTTTACGGTCACAGCCGCTGTGTGTTTGTGGCCACAAATTACGTGCCTGTGTGTGTGGTGCGGGTGTGTGTTAAGCTTGAAGACCTAATAAATATGCATGCATTTTGTGTGTGTGTGTGTGTGTGCCACAACTATTGGGGAGCTCACCACATCCATGCAGTATGGTGAAGTGTACAAGGCGTGGTTTTATTTTTGTAATGGATGTTGTCTGAACAGGAAACACCTGTCTCATGAACCGTTTTGTTTTGTGCTCCGATCTCTCAGCTGATAGGAATCCCTGATACTGTGTTTACTCTGTATGCCCATATTTCTGCCCCATTCTTGTGTAGAGTTCATTTCTAAATTCTGTTAATTCCTCAATTCTGTATATTCATGGTTACTTCAGTAAACTTAGGGAGAGTTTGATTTTATCTGCTGTTTCACACTTTGTTCCTTATTACTATTATAATGGTCTCTGCTCTTTTGTCTCTCTGCTCCATATTTTTTCTTCTGAAGGGGACGACTCTATGAGGACATCCCAGCTGAACGTTGGTACGGCGACAGATGTGTCTTTGAAGATCACAGAGACAGACCTGAGTTCTCTCACGGCTACCATCAGAGCCCCATCTGGTAACGAAGAGCCCTGTCTGCTCAAGAGGTTACCTAACCGCCACATCGGTGAGCCACTCGCCAGTCCTGCCATCAGCAGGCATCTTTCTCTTAGGGTTGATTAGTTGGCCTGCCCATCAGTGAAATTATCTGTGGCTAGCTTTTCGGGGTTCGGTTTTCCATTATCCTTTGGTTAGTAGCCTATTTATTGCCCTGTTCAGTTTAGCCCTTCGTCATTGGTAAGTTTCTGACTGCAGGGCTTCTGTGGGTTGGGTGCGTTGTGGGTGGTGGGTCAGTCTTAGCTGAGCAGTGACCAGCAGCACTGTTGAGAATGGTGCGTCAGCAAAATGATATCCAGTTAGCAAATGTCCTATGGTCTGAAACTGACCAGGACCTACTAACAGATTGTACACTTAGAAAGTGGCCAGTAAGTGTTAACGTTATCTGTAATATAAATATGCTCTATATTTATATTCGTGCTCGGGTGTGTAATGTAAATATGTACTCTAAATCATTTTGAGGTTGTTTGTTTTTTTAATCCTGAGACCCAGAGACTTCTTCTGAGCGGTCCCACTACGCGCTTCCCAACGCTGATGCCAAACATTTTCTCAAACAAACTCCCCATAACTTCGTTCCATAAAGCACCTGGCCTGGAGCACCACCTCCCATGGGTGGTGCTCCCCTCCTCCTCTCAGGCTCCCTCTGATCTGCCCCCAGGGATCTCCTTCACGCCTAAGGAGGTGGGCGAGCACGTGGTGAGCGTGAAGAAGAGCGGCAAGCACGTGACCAACAGCCCCTTCAAAATCATGGTGGGCCAGTCGGAGATCGGCGACGCCAGCAAGGTGAAGGTGTTCGGCAAGGGCCTGGCGGAGGGGCACACCTTCCAGGTGGCCGAGTTCATTGTGGACACGAGGAGCGCAGGTCAGAGTCGCGTCCTTAACTTCTATTCCTCAACTCCTAAAAGCTGATCTTCTAGAACATTCAGTGGAGAGTTAGCCCAGCACGTGTGTGCTCAACAGGATCCTACAGCCTGAAGACATTTTAATAGTTTTTTTAATGTTCCTGTTAAGAGTTCACACTTGCACATTCTTTTATGAGAACAGAATATTGTTATGATGTTGGCAGGACTTGTATATTTACATAAAGCTGTTTGATTGAGTGTAGCTACTGTGACAGAACCCAGATGCATGCTGGGTGCTGGAGGACAAAGCCAGACTGATGTTCGCGTTCCTTGTCTGCCTGCGTCGGAGCGGTGCGACTGTTATGGCTCAAACCGAGCCTGGAGAAACTCTGACGTGCCCCTCCACCCTCTGTTAGGCTACGGAGGACTCGGGCTGTCCATCGAGGGACCAAGCAAAGTGGACATTAACTGTGAGGACGTGGAGGACGGCACGTGCAGGGTGACCTACTGCCCCACGGAGCCGGGCACCTACATCATCAACATCAAGTTCGCTGACCAGCATGTACCAGGTACCGGCCACTGGTCAGCGCCTGAGCGCAGTCGAGCACAGCCACGGTCCGGGTGCTCACCGGGTCTCAGTTAAATGGGTCCGGCAGTTAGCTGTCCTGCTGTCGGCTCTCGGGGGGTTGCCGTGCTGGGGGTCTCGTCTGACTGGCGGAGGGGCCTTGTCGCTGTTCTGCAGGAAGCCCGTTCACGGTGAAGGTGTTGGGCGAGGGCAGGATGAAGGAGAGCATCACCCGGAGGAGACAGGCTCCCTCCATAGCCACTGTAGGCAGTACCTGTGACCTGAACCTCAAGATTCCAGGTGAGGAGGTGGCGCTCCAGCTCAGCTGAGCTCTTTGGCGGTTAGAAATGCTCGCGGAGGCACGAGGAGACCTGACCTCTTTCTCTCTGCGTTCCTTGTTCCACCTGACACACACCCTGTGCTTGGTGCTGTCTTTTGCCTTGTTTGCCTTCTTCATGTCTGAAAGCGATAGACATAGGTGGAGACTTTAGGTGTAGGCTTTGACTGTCACCTCCACCTTAAAGGATGTAGGCTAACACACACTGGCAGCCAGTCACACTCACACAGGTTCACAGACTTCAAAAACCACCTCACAACAAACACACATCAGCCTTCTTGCATGTTTTTTCTAGCTTTCGTAATTTCCTTCTTCTTTTCCTCGCTCGCTCTCTCTCTCTCTCTCTCTCTCTCTCTCTCTTTCTCCTGCTCCACTCTCCTCTCTCCTCCCTGCGCGACGCAGGGAACTGGTTTCAGATGGTCTCAGCCCAGGAGCGGCTGACACGTACGTTCACGCGCAGTAGCCACACGTACACGCGCACGGAGCGCACGGAGATCAGCAAGACGCGGGCGGGTGAGACCAAGCGGGAGGTGCGGGTGGAGGAGAGCACGCAGCTCGGGGCGGACCCCTTCAGGGACGTGTTTGGAGGCTTCCTGGGCCGCGACAGCATGGGGTCCTTCAGCAATGTCCAGGCCCGCCAACCCGAGGGTGTGTGTGTGTGTGTGTGTGTGTGTGTGTGTGTACGTGTGTGTGCGTTTGTTTGCGTATGCGGTTGAATTTAAACTGCCTGACAGATCTTTGATAAAGTGTTGTAAACAGATCATTATACATGAGTAAATAGTAGAGTGCTTCCAGCTCTTTGATGATTGATGCCTGTGTATAGCTGCTATACACAAACCAGCCGTACCTGCGGTGTGTGTTGCGTTTGGGCCCAGGGTCTGTTTGATTGGCTTACAGGCCTTTTAAACGAGTGCAGAGCTGTGAAGCATCAACAGACCGTCACTGCCCTTTGGGATGTCTCAGGATCGCTGGCTTGCACACACTAATACTGTCTGAGCAGAAATCCATATGCTCGTCCTTCCCCATAAATACCTGCATGTTTTTCTTCCCTCCCCAACTTCTATCTCACTCTCTCACCCTCGTTCCTGTCATCTAACCCTTTCACAACCTCTGTCTCTCTGCTTCCCTTTCTCCCTCTTATTTTTCTTCCACTCTCTCTCTCTCTCTCTCTCTCTCTCTCTCTCTTTCTCAGGCGAAGCAGGCACTCAGGAGATGACGGCGCAGGTGACGAGCCCCAGTGGCAGGACGGAGGACGGTGAGATCATAGAGGGGGAGGACAGCACCTACAGCGTGCGCTTCGTGCCACAGGAGATGGGCCCCCACACGGTCAGCGTGAAGTACAGGGGCCAGCACGTGCCCGGCAGCCCCTTCCAGTTCACCGTGGGGCCCCTCGGGGAAGGAGGGGCCCACAAAGTTCGCGCTGGCGGCACCGGACTGGACCGAGGGGTGGCAGGAGTGCCTGGTAGGAGTCACAGGCCCCGTTCCCGTTCTGCTCTCTCTTCCTCTAGCCACTTCCATTCCCCTGTGCTGAGGAACAAACTTTCAGCAAAACGCTTTCTTAATGGTGGAATATTCAGAGAATGTTTACCTCTGTCTACCATGAGTGCAGCGTCGTGATTGCAATAAACCGTGCTTTGTAGCGGAGTTCAGCATCTGGACGCGGGAGGCTGGAGCCGGGGGCCTGTCCATCGCAGTGGAGGGGCCCAGCAAAGCGGAGATCTCCTTCGAGGACAGGAAGGACGGCTCCTGTGGGGTGGCCTACGTGGTCCAGGAGCCGGGTAAGGTCTGGCCGACAGGAGCCGAGCGCTGAAGCGTCTCTCCTCTGCTCCATGGCTCGTGTCCGGTCAATGCCACGCCCAACCATGCCCAGCCATGTCCAACTTTGTTCTCATTCCTTCACATTAGCCATTTTTTAATGATAATTATGTAACTTGTAATGTCTGAACTGTGATAATGAGTTAACCATGATATTTCCATGGATGCCAGGTGACTATGAGGTGTCAATCAAATTCAATGATGAGCACATCCCAGACAGCCCTTTCATCGTTCCCATAGCAACACTGTCCAATGATGCCCGCAGACTTACTGTCACGAGCCTGCAGGTGAGACATTCTCTCCCCCCCTCTCTCTCTCCCTCTCTCCCTCTCTCCCCCCCTCTCTCTCCCTCTCTCTCTCCCTCTCTCTCCCTCTCTCTCCCTCTCTCTCCCCCTCTCTCTCCCCCTCTCTCTCTCCCTCTCTCCCACAGACACACACACACACAAAAATCATTTATAAAGCAGTTTAAAACTCTTGGGTTGGGGTCTGGCCCTAGCCCTGAGTGTGTGTGTGTGTGATACCATTACAGACAACAGGTGAGGACAGAGATTCGTATTGTGTAGGGCAGTCTTAGGATCTGTCCACAGGCCAGACTCAACACTGGCAAACAGTTCCAAAGCTTTTCTGCTTTACAGACTGAGCCTTCTGAGCTCGTTGTATATGTGGCAGGTCATCCTAAGATTTGATATACTTTGTTTTTTATCAGTCCAGTAACTGTCAAGTAGTTTTGTAAAAACCATCGGTTAGATCGGCACAATAATTGAAAGGAAGATGGAAAAGAATAAACAAAAAAGGATTTAATAATCCCACGGGCTCAGAAATACTTCTGCCCAGTCCGTACTCAGTGCATGTCACACGGGCTTACGGAGTGCTGTTCTCAGATCAGAAAGACTCGCTATATCCTTGACGGAGTATAGGCTGTGCCAAACTCCAATCTTAGAATGATCGAGAAATTACGACATTCAGCTTTACACGAAGGTACATCTGTGTTCTGCGGCCTGCTGTGAGATGAGCCCTCGAGATTCTGCGCGGTCCTGTAGGTTTGACCTTTGACCCTGAGTTTCTTCCGCAGGAGATGGGTCTCAGAGTGAATCAGGAAGCTTCCTTTGCAGTGCAGTTGAACGGGGCGAGAGGCGTGATCGACGCCAAAGTTCACACCCCCTCCGGTGCCGTGGAGGAGTGTTACATCACAGAACTCGACAACGGTGAGCGTGCACACACACGCATGCGCACACTTAAAACACTACAGAGGTTCAGTCTTACATGATGGTAATAGAATAACTAGTCCTGTACTCTCCATCCTCCAAAGCAGAGCTACTAGAACCCCTCTATTAGAACTCCTCTACTAGAACCCCTCTATTAGAACATGTCTACTAGAACCCCTCTACTAGAACATGTCTACTAGAACTCCTCTACTAGAAGCCCTCTACTAGAACCCCTCTATTAGAACATGTCTACTAGAACCCCTCTATTAGAACATGTCTACTAGAACCCCTCTATTAGAACACGTCTATTAGAATCCTTCTATTAGAACCCCTCTATTAGAATCCCTCTATTAGAACTCCTCTATTAGAACCCCTCTACTAGAATCCCTCTATTAGGACCCCTCTATTAGAACCCCTCTACTAGAACTCCTCTATTAGAACCCCTCTACTAGAATCCCTCTATTAGAACTCCTCTATTAGAACCCCTCTACTAGAATCCCTCTATTAGAACTCCTCTATTAGAACCCCTCTACTAGAATCCCTCTATTAGAACCCCTCTACTAGAATCCCTCTATTAGAACTCCTCTACTAGAACCCCTCTACTAGAACATGTCTACTAGAACTCCTCTACTAGAAGCCCTCTACTAGAACCCCTCTATTAGAACATGTCTACTAGAACCCCTCTATTAGAACATGTCTACTAGAACCCCTCTATTAGAACCCCTCTCCTAGAATCCCTCTATTAGAACTCCTCTATTAGAACCCCTCTACTAGAACCCCTCTACTAGAACCCCTCTATTAGAACCCCTCTATTAGAATCCCTCTATTAGAATCCCTCTATTAGAACTCCTCTATTAGAACCCCTCTATTAGAACCCCTCTATTCGAACCCCTCTACTAGAACCCCTCTACTAGAATCCTTCTATTAGAACCCCTCTATTAGAATCCCTCTATTAGAACTCCTCTATTAGAACCCCTCTACTAGAATCCCTCTATTAGGACCCCTCTATTAGAACCCCTCTACTAGAACTCCTCTATTAGAACCCCTCTACTAGAATCCCTCTATTAGAACCCCTCTATTAGAACCCCTCTACTAGAATCCCTCTATTAGAACTCCTCTATTAGAACCCCTCTACTTGCATATTTGTAAATGGAGCTCACGGACTCATTAATACAACCTCCAGCCACCAGCATGTGTGTGCGTGTGTGTGTGTGCGTGCGCGTGTGTGTGCGTGTGCGTGCGTGTGAACTTGGTGTCCTTCTGCCCACAGATCAGCACGCCATCCACTTCATCCCACGGGAGAATGGCGTGCACTCCATCGACGTGCGCTTCAACAGCAGCCACATTCCCGGCAGCCCCTTTAAGATCCGCGTGGGCGAACCGGGCCAGGCTGGAGACCCGGGCCTGGTGACCGCCCACGGGCCGGGACTGGAGGGCGGAACCACCGGTACGCAGCCCAAAGATGCTCGCACACGGCTAAAAACAACACACCGCCACCTTACCAATCCGCCCCTCCCCCAGCACCACTGCTGGCTCATGCATGTCCTCCTCTCTCACAGGTGTTCCCTCTGAGTTCGTCGTGAACACGTGCAACGCCGGGTCGGGCGCACTGTCCGTTACCATCGACGGCCCCTCCAAGGTCAAGATGGACTGCCAGGAGTGTGCAGAGGGCTACACGGTCACCTACACGCCCATGGCCCCTGGCAGCTACCTCATCTCCATCAAATACGGAGGGCCGCAGCACATCGTTGGCAGCCCCTTCAAAGCCAAAGTCTCTGGTGAGAGACCATGCTGTTGCACACAGCGTCGCTGTTTCCAGCCCTGCTGGGTTCAGTGTGACGACACAGACAGGGTGTTTGCTTGTCTCTCTGAGCGGGTCGCTGTACACGTTTACCCTGTGGCACACAGAGATGCATCCCGATATAGAAAAGTCAGCTCGTGTGGTCATGACGCTTCCTCTGAACGTGGGCTTCCTCAGACGCTGAAAAACACAGCATGCGATTAAGTCGTGTGTGTGTGTGTGTGTGTGTGTGTGTGTGTGTGTGTATGTGAGTAAGGCTATCGTTTGAATTATTATTAGATGGCATGTGCTATTAGTGTATTGTCATATGACAAAGGGAAATTTTGTAACCATTTTTTCTCTCCCTTCTCCTCTGTTTTGCTCTCTCTCTCTCTCCCTCCCTCCCTCCCTCCCTCTCTCTTTTACTAGGTGCACGTCTTTCTGGGGGGCACAGCCTCCATGAGACCTCCTCAGTGCTGGTAGAGACGGTGACCAAGTCCTCCACCACAGCCGGCTCTGCCTTCGCCTCCCTGCCCAAGTTTTCCTCCGATGCCAGCAAGGTGGTGTCCCGAGGGGCGGGGCTGTCCAGGGCCTTCATCAGCCAGAAGAACACCTTCACCGTGGACTGCAGCAGAGCCGGTGAGACAGTCCACCACACACACATGCATACACACACACGCATACACACACACACACACACACACATATACATGCACACGCATACACACACACGCATACACACACATAAAACAAACACATACACACACGCATACACACACGCATACACATGCACACACGCACACATACACACACGCATACACATACAAACACACATACACACGCATACACATACACATACACACACGCATACACACACGCATACACACGCACACGCACACACGCACACATACACACACGCATACACATACACACACACATACACACGCATACACATACACATACACACACGCATACACATACGCATACACACACACACACACACGCATACACACACGCATACACACACACGCATACACACACACGCACACACACGCACAGCATGGATTAACGAGCATCTCCAACACGGCAGGGACGAACATGCTGATGGTGGGAGTGCACGGGCCGAAGACCCCGTGCGAGGAGGTCTACGTCAAACACGTGGGCCACAGGATCTACAACGTCACCTATACGGTCAAGGAGAAAGGAGACTACATCCTCATCGTCAAGTGGGGCGACGAGATGGTGCCTGGAAGCCCCTTCCATGTCACCGTGCCTTAACCTGTCCCGCCCCCAACGGCTCTCTCTGTCCCACTGTGCCAAAGCGCCACCCACTGTCCTGGGAGAGAGGCAGACCACGCCCACAGTGCCAAATCCTTTTGAAGAACAATCAAGATAACATCACAATGGCATCACCATGCTTCTATGCCAATCATCCTCCACTTTTGCATACTCTCCGCCCCCTTTTTTATTCACTCCCATCGTCTCCGTTGCTCTTTTTTGCTAATATTTTTTTGGTACCTTCCATTTCCTGATGCCTGAGAATGTATAAAGGTGATATGTTGAGTGAGTGATATCCTGTGTTGTGTCAGCCAGTAGATATTGAAGTGGTATGTCGAGTTGTGCTAGGAAACAAACTCTTGAAGGCCTCAGCCCTGTAGTGACTAGAGCTGCTATCAGGACCATAAGCAAGCAGGATTCAGCTTTAATTTATTTAATTGTTTCCCGTCTTCCTTGACTAAATGCATGTTTTGTAAGGAAGAGCACAGTCTGATCTCTTAAACCCTAAAAGGCAAGGTCCCAGGTTTAGGCACAGTCACTACCAAAACATCACTAGAGAGGTTGATGTGTTCCAGGGTTGAAGTTATGCAGAACTCATCCTAGTTATGACCAGGCGACTGACTTTTCTACCATTTATCGTGGGAATATTTAAAAACCCACTGGTATTTTAGCAAATCAGTATTAAAGAGTGACATTTTATAGTAATTTTATATGTTTGAAATTATTGATCTATATGAAAAAAAAAATCAAACTGTTTGATATGTTAACCTATTGTTTGTTAATTCTGTGCAGGCATATTAAAGATTTAATTGCTAATTTTCCGTCCAAAAAAAGTGCATTTGTTCTAAATTATATATTTTCAAAAGAGTCGTTTCATCTAATTTATGCGTTACAATAAAGTGCCCTCTGCTGGGTAATTGCTGAATTACAATTACAAGTTCACCGGAGGCCACACTGTGAGTGTATTAAATACTGTTTTCATGTAAAACTAATCAAACACTTCACAACGTTATTCCTGAATGTCTTTCCCTTTTGGAAGGGTTGCAGTTATATAGTAATATCAACAGTTTAATGAGTCCCCACTGAAGAAGGGAAAACTTAATTTCAAGCCTTCTCACATCAACAGATGAGATGTGAAGTGTACAGTAGCATTATTTTTTTTCGTTACATTTACGGGAAAACTGGCTACCATGCTGCAGGCATTGCAAAACTGTATCTTGGTTATCGTGGAACATACAGACGTTTTTATTTCCTGACTAGCCTACTGTAGTTGTGATTAATTAAATGCAGTTTTATCCCTGTCCACAAGAGAGCGGTATTACTAGCTAGTCAAGCACGGCATTAATCATGTGCCAAAAGGTGAGATTAGCATACTGTTCATAGCATATAGCTGGAGGCCAGTTCTTTAATCAAATTACTTGAGTTGAGTTACAGGCTGCAGCACAAAAGGTCTTCGCTCCTGCAAGCGGTGTAGGAAGTTGAAGGTTAATAGAGGGGAGCAGAACGCAACTATCTGCTTTAACTTGCAGTTTAGGCTATTTGTATTTACTGGCCAGTTTATATCTCACGAACTGTACTGCTACCGGACAGCATATGATCTGTGTTCTAAAGAGTCTTTTAAGTCAGACTAATTTATTGATAAGACATCAAAGACAGATCATTGTCACAGTGCCAGCCTTATGAGGTCTGCTTTACGCTGGAATAAAATGAAAATAAAACAAATCCCCAGTCCACCAGGACTAGCACAGCATTAAATGGAGGAGAGTGAAAGGTGGTGGGCTGCTTAGCAGGGAGGAGGCTGGACCTTGGTGACGCAAAACTACGGGCCATAGACGGGGTGTGTGCGGGGTGTGTGTGTTGGGGGAGGTGGAGGCAGTAAAACTAAGAGGATGAGATGATACACCAGAAGCCGCGTCCTGGAGCTTTGGCAACTTTCTCCTGCTGGCAGCGTCTTGCTAATTAGACATGAAGGTCCAGTACAACGTGGTGCATGCTTACATCTGGCAAAGACCAGATCACAACCAGTGCCATTGAAATGGCACACTCTTCCTTTTTTTTTTACATGACAGTTCTGGCTGTGGTGAAAAGCCAGACAGACGACAGAAGTATGACTCAGCAGGACCGCTGCTTTTTCAAAAAGCCTTTCTGTGTCTTGATGCTGTTTTATATCGGTGGCTTGCTGTCAGGGTCAATATCCATTTCTTTAGCCATATGAGTCTCTCTCTCTCTCTCTCTCTCTCTCTCTCTCTGGCGCTTTAGCGCTTTATTGCAAAGCTATATCTATTCTGTCTGGCTGCACGTCTGTACGTTTTCTTTACACGTTCGCGAGCTAAGTGGAAGTTCTTTTAATGAGAGTGCGCGTGCTAGATGCCTAATGGGCTCGTGTTCATCTGTAATGAGGGTGTAGATGGTGACAGGGTCTGGTGTCCGTGTATTTCTGCTGTGTGATCGATTCCTCGTTATGGCCGAGGCCGGATGAAGGCGCAAGGGAGAAGATTTCGGCCCACACTTGTGGGCGTCCGGGGCTGTGCTGCCCCTGCGCGCTTTAAACGTGGGACAGACAACCGGTTTGCTGTCTCGCGCATGTCTTATTGGGGAAGTATAAAGTGGTCGCGAGTCGAACCGTGATGGCCGCTAACGGGCCGTTTTCCCCCTGACCTCGTGCAGTCTCCAACGTGTTCTGCAAACGAGCAGGAGAAAGGATGAGGGGTGCGTGGGGCGCGTGACCGTGGAGGATTCCCCCTTTCTCAGGCACCATGAAGGGGTTAATGGAAGGTACAGGTCATCTTATCAGAAAATGCAATCGGCTGCACTTGATGAAAGAGGGGACAGATTGCGGACGTGATGAGATATCCCGTTTTCATTTACAGCTAGTCTGTTACAGCATGAACGCGCGCGCGCACACACACACACAGCCCAAATGTTGATATCTCCTGAGATAGGAGAAGCCATACCCAGCATAACCTGCATAACTAATGAGCAATACAGTGCTCAGTATGTGCCTCGTGGATAGAGCGTGAAGAACAGGAGCACTGCTTCATTGCCACGCGCAGAAGTGATCAGGGTGAGTAATACACGCATGCAGGGAGATTATTGTCTGATCGATAAACGCACATGGATGCAGGGAGAGTATTGTCTGACAAACACACGCATACAGGGAGAATATTGTCTAATACGCACAAGCATGCGGGGAGAATATTGTCTTATACACGCATGCAGGGAGAATATTGTCCAATACGCACACGCATGCAGGAAGTATATTGTCTAATACACCCGCATGCAGGGAGAATATTGTCTAATATGCACACGCATGCAGGAAGTATATTGTGTAATACGCACACGCATGCAGGGAGAATATTGTCTAATACACGCACGCATACAGGAAGTATATTGTCTAATACACGCACGCATGCAGGGAGAATATTGTCTGGCTAATACATGCCACCACCACGGGAGGGAAGGGAGAGAGAGGTATTGCTGTTTAGAATAACGTGCGACACGCCTCGTCTGTTTCTCGTTAGGGCTCATCATAAGTGGCGTGACCTCCAGTGACTTCTTGGTTTGATTGGGTGCAATTTTAATTATCCTCCACTTGATGGCAGCAGGAACAACGCATGCGAATGCCTGTTAATTCTTAAAGGACACGCCATGTAAATACGAATGTTGTGCAGCACATGTTTACATATTTTTGTCCAACTGTGGCCCCTGTTAACTGCTGCCTGGGTTTACATACAAATCTGTAGCTGGATAAATCCAATGGAAATAATACATGTGACCTGACGTACTAATCAGAGCTACTAAGAAATCTGCTGAGTCACTTAAAACAGACACTTTGGTTTGTGTTTTTCTGTATGTGTGTGTGTGTGTAAAAAAGAGAGACAGAGAGAGAGACTAATACAGTGACCGAGAGGGAAACGGGGAGTGAAATCTTTGTTCAGTGCCTAATTTCCCTGTTGGTTTATGGTGTTGGAATGGTGATTATTGTGCTGTTTCTGTACCCCTTCAGACCATCTGGCAGCAAACCGGACAGCAGTAGCCTGTTCACTAACACACACGCAATGTCTCTCACTCACTTCCAATGTTCACAAGTGTTCAATCGCTCATTATTGTGAAATATGATACATTTCTGGCATAAATGTCCTGCTTGCTCGTTATTCCCTGCTGGGCTACTGTAGTAGGTCTTCCGCCTTTGCTGCTCTGTTCCTTGGAGCGCCGTGCTCACTTGCTTGCGTTCGTTTGAAGCCATTACGCACACTTGGGGCTCAGACACAGTGTTCCCCCATAGAGAGCGCCTCCCACAGGTGCATCGCTCCCAGAGCCTTGCATATGGAGCATTAATAAGCGTGTTATTAGGCTGAATGGATGGTCGGTAATTAATACTGTTCAGGAAAGGCAGAGGAGAGGAGAGAAGGGGCTGAAATAAAGGCTAAAAATACCCCTCCTATTTATACCAGCCGGAATTCTAATCCAGGAGGGATGATGCATAGGCCCAGTTCATTACAGAGCACGGGAGCAGGAGCACGGTGGCACTCCTCCTCTCCACCCCCTCTTTTCCCATCGTCTTTCCGCCTGTATGCCACTCTCTGCGCCCCTGCTCCCTCTGCGGCGGCCAGAGCTGTTAGTAACAGCCCTTACTTTCTTTAATCTCTGTGAGGAGCTTTTTGTCTCGGCCCGCTTTGGATTCCGTGTGTAGCCACGTGTTCATGGTCCTCTATTGTGTCACTCTTGTCCTGTCTCTGATGTGTCACTCTCATCCTGTCTCTGATGTGTCACTCTCGTCCCGTCTCTGATGTGTCACTCTCGTCCTGTCTCTGATGTGTTACTCTCGTCCCGTCTCTGATGCGTCACACACTCGTCCCGTCTCTGATGTGTCTGTGATGTGTCACACTCATCCTGTCTCTGATGCTTCACCTTCTTGTCCTATCTCTGATGTGTCACACTCTCATCCTGTCTCTGATGCATCACACTCTCATCCTGTCTCTGATGTGTCACTCTCGTTCTGTCTCTGATGTGTCACTCTCGTCCTGTCTCTGATGCATCACTCTTGTCCTGTCTCTGATGTCACTCTCATCCTGTCTCTGATGTGTCACTCTCGTTCCTGTCTCTGATGCGTCACACTCTCGTCTCGTCTCTGATGCGTCACACACTCGTCCCGGCTCTGACGGATCACACTCTCATCCTGTCTCTGATGTGTCACTCTCGTCCTGTCTCTGATGTGTTACTCTCGTCCCGTCTCTGATGCGTCACACACTCGTCCCGTCTCTGATGTGTCACACTCTCATCCCGTCTCTGATGTGTCACACTTTCATCCCGTCTCTGATGGGTCTTTGATGTGTCACACTCATCCTGTCTCTGATGCGTCACACTCTCGTCCCGTCTCTGATGCGTCACACTCTCGTCCCGTCTCTGATGTGTCTGTGATGTGTCACACTCATCCTGTCTCTGATGCTTCACCTTCTCATCCTATCTCTGATGTGTCACACTCTCATCCCATCTCTGATGCATCACACTCTCATCCTGTCTCTGATGTGTCACTCTCGTCCTGTCTCTGATGCGTCACTCTTGTCCTGTCTCTGATGTCACTCTCGTCCTGTCTCTGATGTGTCACTCTCGTTCCCGTCTCTGATGCGTCACACACTCGTCCCGTCTCTGATGCATCACACTCTCCTCCTGTCTCTGATGTGTCACACTCTCGTCCCGTCTCTGATGCGTCACACTCTCCTCCTGTCTCTGATGTGTCACACTTTCATCCCGTCTCTGATGTTTCTCTGATATGTCACACTCTCATCCTGTCTCTGATGTGTCACACTCTCATCCTGTCTCTGATGTGTCACTCTCGTTCTGTCTCTGATGTGTCACTCTCGTCCTGTCTCTGATGCATCACTCTTGTCCTGTCTCTGATGTCACTCTCATCCTGTCTCTGATGTGTCACTCTCGTTCCTGTCTCTGATGCGTCACACTCTCGTCTCGTCTCTGATGCGTCACACACTCGTCCCGGCTCTGACGGATCACACTCTCATCCTGTCTCTGATGTGTCACTCTCGTCCTGTCTCTGATGTGTTACTCTCGTCCCGTCTCTGATGCGTCACACACTCGTCCCGTCTCTGATGTGTCACACTCTCATCCCGTCTCTGATGTGTCACACTTTCATCCCGTCTCTGATGGGTCTTTGATGTGTCACACTCATCCTGTCTCTGATGCGTCACACTCTCGTCCCGTCTCTGATGCGTCACACTCTCGTCCCGTCTCTGATGTGTCTGTGATGTGTCACACTCATCCTGTCTCTGATGCTTCACCTTCTCATCCTATCTCTGATGTGTCACACTCTCATCCCGTCTCTGATGCATCACACTCTCATCCTGTCTCTGATGTGTCACTCTCGTCCTGTCTCTGATGCGTCACTCTTGTCCTGTCTCTGATGTCACTCTCGTCCTGTCTCTGATGTGTCACTCTCGTTCCCGTCTCTGATGCGTCACACACTCGTCCCGTCTCTGATGCATCACACTCTCCTCCTGTCTCTGATGTGTCACACTCTCGTCCCGTCTCTGATGCGTCACACTCTCCTCCTGTCTCTGATGTGTCACACTTTCATCCCGTCTCTGATGTTTCTCTGATATGTCACACTCTCATCCTGTCTCTGATGTGTCACCCTCTCATCCTGTCTCTGATTTGTCACACTCTTCGTCCCATTTCTGATGCATCACACTCTCGTCCTGTCTCTGATGCGTCACTCTCGTCCCGTCTTTGATGCGTCATACTCTCGTCCTGTCTCTGATGTGTCACTCTCATCCTGTCTCTGATGTGTCACTCTCGTCCTGTCTCTGATGTGTTACTCTCGTCCCGTCTCTGATGCGTCACACACTCGTCCCATCTCTGATGTGTCACACTCTCATCCCATCTCTGATGTGTCACATTCATCCCGTCTCTGATGTGTCTTTGATGTGTCACACTCGTCCTGTCTCTGATGCGTCACACTCTCGTCCCGTCTCTGATGTGTCTGTGATGTGTCACACTCATCCTGTCTCTGATGCTTCACCTTCTAGTCCTATCTCTGATGTGTCACACTCTTGTCCCGTCTCTGATGCATCACACTCTCATCCTGTCTCTGATGTGTCACTCTCGTCCTGTCTCTGATGCATCACTCTTGTCCGGTCTCTGATGTCACTCTCGTCCTGTCTCTGATGTGTCACTCTCGTTCCCGTCTCTGATGCATCACACTCTCGTCTCGTCTCTGATGCGTCACACACTTGTCCCGTCTCTGATGCATCACACTCTTGTCCTGTCTCTGATGCGTCACCCTCTCATCCTGTCTCTGATTTGTCTGTGATGTGTCACACTCATCCTGTCTCTGATGCTTCACCTTCTCGTCCTATCTCTGATGTGTCACACTCTCGTCCCGTCTCTGATGCATCACACTCTCATCCTGTCTCTGATGTGTCACTCTCGTCCCGTTTCTGATGCATCACACTCTCATCCTGTCTCTGATGTGTCACTCTCGTCCTGTCTCTGATGCGTCACTCTCGTCCCGTCTTTGATGCATCACACTCTCATCCTGTCTCTGATGTGTCACTCTCGTCCCGTCTCTGATGTGTCACTCTCGTCCCATCTCTGATGTATCACACTCTCGTCCCGTCTCTCATGCGTCACACCCTCGTCTCATCTCTGATGCGTCACACACTCGTCCCGTCTCTGATGCATCACACTCTCGTCCTGTCTCTGATGTCACACTCTCGTCCCGTCTCTGATGCGTCACTCTCGTCCTGTCTCTGATGTGTCACACTCTCGTCCCGTTTCTGATGCGTCACCCTCTCGTCCTGTCTCTGATGCATCACACACTCATCCCATATCTGATTTGTCTCTGATGTGTCACACTCGTCCTGTCTCTGATGCGTCACACTCTCATCCTGTCTCTGATGCCTCACACATTCGTCCTGTCTCTGATGCGTCACCCTCTCGTCCTGATGCGTCACCCTCTTGTCCTGATGCATTACACTCTCATCCCATCTCTGATGTGTCTCTGATGTGTCACACTTGTCCTGTCTCTGATGCGTCACACTCTCGTCCTGTCTCTGATGCGTCACACTCTCATCCTGTCTCTGATGTCACTCTCTCGTCCCGTCTCTGATGCGTCACACTCTCGTCCTGTCTTTGATGTGTCACACTTTCATCCCATCTCTGATGTGTCTCTGATGTGTCACACTTGTCCTGTGTCTGATGCGTCACACTCTCATCCTGTCTCTGATGCCTCACACATTCGTCTTGTATCTGATGCATCACACTCTCGTCCTGTCTCTGATGTCACACTCTCGTCCTGTCTCTGATGCGTCACACTCTCGTCTCGTCTCTGATGCGTCACACACTCGTCCCGTCTCTGATGCATCACACTCTTGTCCTGTCTCTGATGCGTCACACTCTCGCCCCGTCTCTGATGTGTCTCTGATGTGTCACACTCATCCTGTCTCTGATGCATCACCCTCTTGTCCTGTCTCTGATGTGTCACACTCTCGTCCCGTTTCTGATGCGTCACCCTCTCGTCCTGTCTCTGATGCATCACACTCTTGTCCTGTCTTTGATGTGTCACACTTTCATCCCATCTCTGATGTGTCTCTGATGTGTCACACTTGTCCTGTCTCTGATGCGTCACACTCTCATCCTGTCTCTGATGCCTCACACATTCGTCTTGTATCTGATGCATCACACTCTCGTCCTGTCTCTGATGTCACACTCTCGTCCTGTCTCTGATGTCACACTCTCGTCCTGTCTCTGACGCGTCACTCTCTCGTCCTGTCTCTGACGTATCACACTCTCGTCCTGTCTCTGATGTGTCACACACTCGTCATGTCTCTGATGTGTCACACTCTCGTCCTGTCTCTGATGTGTCACACTCTCGTCCCATCTCTGATGCGTCACACTCTCATCCCATCTCTGATGTGTCACACTCTCTTCTTGTCTCTGATGTATCACACTTGTCCTGTCTCTGATGCGTCACTCTCGTCCTGTCTTTGATGCGTCACACTCTCGTCCCGTCTCTGATGCGTCACACACTCGTCCCATCTCTGATGCGTCACACTCATCCTGTCTCTGATGCGTCACTCTCTTGTCCTGTCTCTGACGTATCACACTCTCGTCCTGTCTCTGATGTCACACTCTCGTCCTGTCTCCGACGCGTCACTCTCTCATCCTGTCTCTGACGTATCACACTCTCGTCCTGTCTCTGATGTGTCACACACTCGTCATGTCTCTGATGTGTCACATTCGTCCTGTCTCTGATGCGTCACACTCTAGTCCTGTCTCTGATGCGTCACACTTACGTCCTGTCTCTGATGTCACTCTCTCGTCCTGTCTCTGATGTCACTCTCTCGTCCTGTCTCTGATGTGTCACACTCGTCCTGACTCTAATGTGTCACACTCTGGTCCCATCTCTGATGCGTCACACACTCGTCCTGTCTCTGATGCGTCACACTCGTCCCGTCTCTGATGCGTCACACTCTCGTCCTGTCTCTGATGCATCACACTCTCATCCTGTCTCTGATGTCACTCTCTCGTCCCGTCTCTGATGCGTCACACACTCATCATGTCTCTGATGTGTCACACTCTCGTCCTGTCTCTGATGTCACTCTCTCGTCCCGTCTCTGATGCGTCACACACTCGTCCCATCTCTGATGCGTCACATTCATCCTGTCTTTGATGCCTCACTCTCTTGTCCTGTCTCTGACGTATCACACTCTCGTCCTGTCTCTGATGTGTCACACTCTCGTCCTGTCTCTGACACGTCACTCTCTCGTCCTGTCTTTGACATGTCACACTCTCGTTATGTCTCCGATGTGTCACACACTCGTCATGTCTCCAATGTGTCACACTCTCGTCCTGTCTCTGATGTGTCACATACTCGTCATGTCTCTGTTGTGTCACACACTTGTCCTGTCTCTGACGCGTCACACTCTCGTCCTGTCTCTGATGTGTCACTCTCGTCCTGTCTCTGATGCATCACACTCTTGTCCTGTCTCTGATGTGTCACACTCTCGTCCCGTCTCTGATGCGTCACACTCTCGTCCTGTCTTTGATGTGTCACACTTTCATCCCATCTCTGATGTGTCTCTGATGTGTCACACTTGTCCTGTGTCTGATGCGTCACACTCTCATCCTGTCTCTGATGCCTCACACATTCGTCTTGTATCTGATGCATCACACTCTCGTCCTGTCTCTGATGTCACACTCTCGTCCTGTCTCTGATGCGTCACACTCTCGTCTCGTCTCTGATGCGTCACACACTCGTCCCGTCTCTGATGCATCACACTCTTGTCCTGTCTCTGATGCATCACACTCTCGCCCCGTCTCTGATGTGTCTCTGATGTGTCACACTCATCCTGTCTCTGATGCATCACCCTCTTGTCCTGTCTCTGATGTGTCACACTCTCGTCCCGTCTCTGATGCGTCACTCTCGTCCTGTCTCTGATGCGTCACACTC
Source organism: Electrophorus electricus (assembly GCF_041902795.1). Lineage (NCBI taxonomy): Eukaryota > Metazoa > Chordata > Actinopteri > Gymnotiformes > Gymnotidae > Electrophorus > Electrophorus electricus. The sequence goes on from NC_137507.1 coordinate 9,981,866, forward strand.
TCGTCCCGTTTCTGATGCGTCACCCTCTCGTCCTGTCTCTGATGCATCACACACTCATCCAATATCTGATTTGTCTCTGATGTGTCACACTCGTCCTGTCTCTGATGCGTCACACTCTCATCCTGTTTCTGATGCCTCACACATTCGTCCTGTCTCTGATGCGTCACCCTCTCGTCCTGATGCGTCACCCTCTTGTCCTGATGCATTACACTCTCATCCCATCTCTGATGTGTCTCTGATGTGTCACACTCGTCCTGTCTCTGATGCGTCACACTCTCATCCTGTCTCTGATGCGTCACACTCTCGTCCTGTCTCTGATGCGTCACACTCTCATCCTGTCTCTGATGTCTCTCTCTCGTCTCGTCTCTGATGCGTCACACACTCATCATGTCTCTGATGTGTCACACTCTCGTCCTGTCTCTGATGTCACTCTCTCGTCCCGTCTCTGATGCGTCACACACTCGTCCCATCTCTGATGCGTCACATTCATTCTGTCTCTGATGCTTCACTCTCTTGTCCTGTCTCTGACATATCACACTCTCGTCCTGTCTCTGATGTCACACTCTCGTCCTGTCTCTGACGCGTCACTCTCTCGTCCTGTCTCTGACGTATCACACTCTCGTCCTGTCTCTGATGTGTCACACACTCGTCATGTCTCTGATGTGTCACACTCTCGTCCTGTCTTTGATGTGTCACACTCTCGTCCCATCTCTGATGCGTCACACTCTCATCCCATCTCTGATGTGTCACACTCTCTTCTTGTCTCTGATGTATCACACTCGTCCTGTCTCTGATGCGTCACACTCTCGTCCCGTCTTTGATGCGTCACACTCTCGTCCCGTCTCTGATGCGTCACACACTCGTCCCATCTCTGATGCGTCACACTCATCCTGTCTCTGATGCGTCACACTCTCGTCCCGTCTCTGATGTGTCTCTGATGTGTCACACTCATCCTGTCTCTGATGCATCACCCTCTTGTCCTGTCTCTGATGTGTCACACTCTCGTCCCGTCTCTGATGCGTCACTCTCGTCCTGTCTCTGATGTGTCACACTCTCGTCCCGTTTCTGATGCGTCACCCTCTCGTCCTGTCTCTGATGCATCACACATTCGTCCTGTCTCTGATGTGTCACACTCGTCCTGTCTCTGATGCGTCACACTCTCGTCCTGTCTCTGATGCGTCACACTCTCATCCTGTCTCTGATGTCACTCTCTCGTCCCGTCTCTGATGCGTCACACTCTCGTCCTGTCTCTGATGCGTCACACTCTCATCCTGTCTCTGATGTCACTCTCTCGTCCCGTCTCTGATGCGTCACACACTCATCATGTCTCTGATGTGTCATACTCTCGTCCTGTCTCTGATGTCACTCTCTCGTCCCGTCTCTGATGCGTCACACACTCGTCCCATCTCTGATGCGTCACATTCATCCTGTCTTTGATGCCTCACTCTCTTGTCCTGTCTCTGACGTATCACACTCTCGTCCTGTCTCTGATGTGTCACACTCTCGTCCTGTCTCTGACACGTCACTCTCTCGTCCTGTCTTTGACATGTCACACTCTCGTTATGTCTCCGATGTGTCACACACTCGTCATGTCTCCAATGTGTCACACTCTCGTCCTGTCTCTGATGTGTCACACACTCGTCATGTCTCTGTTGTGTCACACACTTGTCCTGTCTCTGACGCGTCACACTCTCGTCCTGTCTCTGATGTGTCACTCTCGTCCTGTCTCTGATGCATCACACTCTTGTCCTGTCTTTGATGTGTCACACTTTCATCCCATCTCTGATGTGTCTCTGATGTGTCACACTTGTCCTGTCTCTGATGCGTCACAGTCTCATCCTGTCTCTGATGCCTCACACATTCGTCTTGTATCTGATGCATCACACTCTCGTCCTGTCTCTGATGTCACACTCTCGTCCTGTCTCTGATGTCACACTCTCGTCCTGTCTCTGACGCGTCACTCTCTCGTCCTGTCTCTGACGTATCACACTCTCGTCCTGTCTCTGATGTGTCACACACTCGTCATGTCTCTGATGTGTCACACTCTCGTCCTGTCTCTGATGTGTCACACTCTCGTCCCATCTCTGATGCGTCACACTCTCATCCCATCTCTGATGTGTCACACTCTCTTCTTGTCTCTGATGTATCACACTTGTCCTGTCTCTGATGCGTCACTCTCGTCCTGTCTTTGATGCGTCACACTCTCGTCCCGTCTCTGATGCGTCACACACTCGTCCCATCTCTGATGCGTCACACTCATCCTGTCTCTGATGCGTCACTCTCTTGTCCTGTCTCTGACGTATCACACTCTCGTCCTGTCTCTGATGTCACACTCTCGTCCTGTCTCCGACGCGTCACTCTCTCATCCTGTCTCTGACGTATCACACTCTCGTCCTGTCTCTGATGTGTCATACACTCGTCATGTCTCTGATGTGTCACATTCGTCCTGTCTCTGATGCGTCACACTCTAGTCCTGTCTCTGATGCGTCACACTTACGTCCTGTCTCTGATGTCACTCTCTCGTCCTGTCTCTGATGTCACTCTCTCGTCCTGTCTCTGATGTGTCACACTCGTCCTGACTCTAATGTGTCACACTCTGGTCCCATCTCTGATGCGTCACACACTCGTCCTGTCTCTGATGCGTCACACTCGTCCCGTCTCTGATGCGTCACACTCTCGTCCTGTCTCTGATGCGTCACACTCTCATCCTGTCTCTGATGTCACTCTCTCGTCCCGTCTCTGATGCGTCACACACTCATCATGTCTCTGATGTGTCACACTCTCGTCCTGTCTCTGATGTCACTCTCTCGTCCCGTCTCTGATGCGTCACACACTCGTCCCATCTCTGATGCGTCACATTCATCCTGTCTTTGATGCCTCACTCTCTTGTCCTGTCTCTGACGTATCACACTCTCGTCCTGTCTCTGATGTGTCACACTCTCGTCCTGTCTCTGACACGTCACTCTCTCGTCCTGTCTTTGACATGTCACACTCTCGTTATGTCTCCGATGTGTCACACACTCGTCATGTCTCCAATGTGTCACACTCTCGTCCTGTCTCTGATGTGTCACATACTCGTCATGTCTCTGTTGTGTCACACACTTGTCCTGTCTCTGACGCGTCACACTCTCGTCCTGTCTCTGATGTGTCACTCTCGTCCTGTCTCTGATGCATCACAGTCTTGTCCTGTCTCTGATGTGTCACACTCTCGTCCCGTCTCTGATGCATCACACTCTCGTCCTGTCTTTGATGTGTCACACTTTCATCCCATCTCTGATGTGTCTCTGATGTGTCACACTTGTCCTGTCTCTGATGCGTCACACTCTCATCCTGTCTCTGATGCCTCACACATTCGTCTTGTATCTGATGCATCACACTCTCGTCCTGTCTCTGATGTCACACTCTCGTCCTGTCTCTGACGCGTCACTCTCTCGTCCTGTCTCTGACGTATCACACTCTCGTCCTGTCTCTGATGTGTCACACACTCGTCATGTCTCTGATGTGTCACACTCTCGTCCTGTCTCTGATGTGTCACACTCTCGTCCCATCTCTGATGCGTCACACTCTCATCCCATCTCTGATGTGTCACACTCTCTTCTTGTCTCTGATGTAACACACTTGTCCTGTCTCTGATGCGTCACTCTCGTCCTGTCTTTGATGCGTCACACTCTCGTCCCGTCTCTGATGCGTCACACACTCGTCCCATCTCTGATGCGTCACACTCATCCTGTCTCTGATGCGTCACTCTCTTGTCCTGTCTCTGACGTATCACACTCTCGTCCTGTCTCTGATGTCACACTCTCGTCCTGTCTCCGACGCGTCACTCTCTCATCCTGTCTCTGACGTATCACACTCTCGTCCTGTCTCTGATGTGTCACACACTCATCATGTCTCTGATGTGTCACATTCGTCCTGACTCTAATGTGTCACACTCTGGTCCCATCTCTGATGCGTCACACACTCGTCCTGTCTCTGATGCGTCACACTCATCCTGTCTCTGATGCGTCACTCTCTTGTCCTGTCTCTGACGTATCACACTCTCATCCTGTCTCTGACGTGTCACACTCTCATCCTGTCTCTGATGTCACTCTCTCGTCCCGTCTCTGATGCGTCACACTCTCGTCCTGTCTCTGATGCGTCACACTCTCATCCTGTCTCTGATGTCACTCTCTCGTCCCGTCTCTGATGCGTCACACACTCATCATGTCTCTGATGTGTCACACTCTCGTCCTGTCTCTGATGTCACTCTCTCGTCCCGTCTCTGATGCGTCACACACTCGTCCCATCTCTGATGCGTCACATTCATCCTGTCTTTGATGCCTCACTCTCTTGTCCTGTCTCTGACGTATCACACTCTCGTCCTGTCTCTGATGTGTCACACTCTCGTCCTGTCTCTGACACGTCACTCTCTCGTCCTGTCTTTGACATGTCACACTCTCGTTATGTCTTCGATGTGTCACACACTCGTCATGTCTCCAATGTGTCACACTCTCGTCCTGTCTCTGATGTGTCACACACTCGTCATGTCTCTGTTGTGTCACACACTTGTCCTGTCTCTGACGCGTCACACTCTCGTCCTGTCTCTGATGTGTCACTCTCGTCCTGTCTCTGATGCATCACACTCTTGTCCTGTCTTTGATGTGTCACACTTTCATCCCATCTCTGATGTGTCTCTGATGTGTCACACTTGTCCTGTCTCTGATGCGTCACACTCTCATCCTGTCTCTGATGCCTCACACATTCGTCTTGTATCTGATGCATCACACTCTCGTCCTGTCTCTGATGTCACACTCTCGTCCTGTCTCTGATGTCACACTCTCGTCCTGTCTCTGACGCGTCACTCTCTCGTCCTGTCTCTGACGTATCACACTCTCGTCCTGTCTCTGATGTGTCACACACTCGTCATGTCTCTGATGTGTCACACTCTCGTCCTGTCTCTGATGTGTCACACTCTCGTCCTGTCTCTGATGTGTCACACTCTCGTCCCATCTCTGATGCGTCACACTCTCATCCCATCTCTGATGTGTCACACTCTCTTCTTGTCTCTGATGTATCACACTTGTCCTGTCTCTGATGCGTCACTCTCGTCCTGTCTTTGATGCGTCACACTCTCGTCCCGTCTCTGATGCGTCACACACTCGTCCCATCTCTGATGCGTCACACTCATCCTGTCTCTGATGCGTCACTCTCTTGTCCTGTCTCTGACGTATCACACTCTCGTCCTGTCTCTGATGTCACACTCTCGTCCTGTCTCCGACGCGTCACTCTCTCATCCTGTCTCTGACGTATCACACTCTCGTCCTGTCTCTGATGTGTCACACACTCGTCATGTCTCTGATGTGTCACATTCGTCCTGTCTCTGATGCGTCACACTCTAGTCCTGTCTCTGATGCGTCACACTTACGTCCTGTCTCTGATGTCACTCTCTCGTCCTGTCTCTGATGTCACTCTCTCGTCCTGTCTCTGATGTGTCACACTCGTCCTGACTCTAATGTGTCACACTCTGGTCCCATCTCTGATGCGTCACACACTCGTCCTGTCTCTGATGCGTCACACTCGTCCCGTCTCTGATGCGTCACACTCTCGTCCTGTCTCTGATGCGTCACACTCTCATCCTGTCTCTGATGTCACTCTCTCGTCCCGTCTCTGATGCGTCACACACTCATCATGTCTCTGATGTGTCACACTCTCGTCCTGTCTCTGATGTCACTCTCTCGTCCCGTCTCTGATGCGTCACACACTCGTCCCATCTCTGATGCGTCACATTCATCCTGTCTTTGATGCCTCACTCTCTTGTCCTGTCTCTGACGTATCACACTCTCGTCCTGTCTCTGATGTGTCACACTCTCGTCCTGTCTCTGACACGTCACTCTCTCGTCCTGTCTTTGACATGTCACACTCTCGTTATGTCTCCGATGTGTCACACACTCGTCATGTCTCCAATGTGTCACACTCTCGTCCTGTCTCTGATGTGTCACATACTCGTCATGTCTCTGTTGTGTCACACACTTGTCCTGTCTCTGACGCGTCACACTCTCGTCCTGTCTCTGATGTGTCACTCTCGTCCTGTCTCTGATGCATCACAGTCTTGTCCTGTCTCTGATGTGTCACACTCTCGTCCCGTCTCTGATGCATCACACTCTCGTCCTGTCTTTGATGTGTCACACTTTCATCCCATCTCTGATGTGTCTCTGATGTGTCACACTTGTCCTGTCTCTGATGCGTCACACTCTCATCCTGTCTCTGATGCCTCACACATTCGTCTTGTATCTGATGCATCACACTCTCGTCCTGTCTCTGATGTCACACTCTCGTCCTGTCTCTGATGTCACACTCTCGTCCTGTCTCTGACGCGTCACTCTCTCGTCCTGTCTCTGACGTATCACACTCTCGTCCTGTCTCTGATGTGTCACACACTCGTCATGTCTCTGATGTGTCACACTCTCGTCCTGTCTCTGATGTGTCACACTCTCGTCCTGTCTCTGATGTGTCACACACTCGTGCTGTCACTGACGTATCACGCTCATCTCTGATGATATTTTTCTCTCTGATTACCCCCACCCCCAAAAATGTTCTGACTGTCTTTTATCTCCTGGTCTGTTTGTTGTGGACAGGAGCAGTGAATAGGCGAAAGTGGGCCAGTAGTGTAGCCAACTTTGCCATGTGTGTGTGCGTGTGTGTGTGTGTGTGTGTGTGTGTGTGTGTGTGTGTGTGTGTGTGTGCGTGCGTGTGTGTGTATTATAGGGGGTTATGAAACTTTCATCAGTTAATCCTCTACTTATTCACCGTTTAAGCATTTCTATGCTGCCTGTTCTGAATATGGCATCAGTGTCAACTGTGTGTGTGTGTGTGTGTGTGTGTGTGTGTGTGTGTGTGTGTGTATGTGTGTGTGTTTGTGTGTGTGTGTGTGTGTGTGTGTGTGTCTGTGTGCATGTGCCTTTATGTATACAAACGTCGCAATGTCAGAGATAAGGTGGTTGCATTACCTTCTGCTAGGAAGTAGTCATTTGTGTGTGTTCTCTGAAAACTCTTTAGGGAAGCATTATGACTTCTGTGCTGGATCTCAATGAGGAGTGTATATCCACCATTATGCATTAAGCATTTGGGATGCATTATTCAAATGTCTCAAGTGGTCTTCTCACCACAAACAATCATTTCCATTCTACCCTCTTTCTGTCTCTCTCTCTGTCTCACTCTCTCCCTTTCTCTCTGTTCCTGTATGTCTCAATCTCTATATTTGTCTCTCTGTATGTCTCTCTATCTCTCTCTCTTTCTGTCTGTCTCTGTCTCTATGTCTATATCTGTCTGACTGTCTGTCTATCTGTCTGCCTCTGTTTTACCTTTTCTTATTGCCCTGAGGAAGTCCAGAATCAGTTCTGAATTCAAATTTCATGCCATGAACAATGTGGAAGGATTCGAATTGGAAATTTGTAAAGACAGTTTGTTTTGCGCTGTGGTGGATGGTGTATTGTATTGATTAATAAAGGTGTTCATTTTAAAATTTTAAAACAAATCTCATTCTCTCTCTTTCTGTCTCTCTCTCCCTCTGTTTTTCTTTCTACCTCTATTTGTACAAAATACAAATAACCGGATACTGGAACTGCCTCCGTTAGCTTGCATGTCTCATGAGGTTTGGTGGGGTGTGCCTGTATGTGTGTATTTGTGTACATTTGCATCGTACGTGCGTGTGGGTGTTGGTTGGCGTCTCCGTGTGTTTGTGTCCCGTGACTGTTACGCAAAGCTGTGTGTGTGCTGCGCTTTACTAGCGTACACCGGCTTGTCCTCCAATGTTTTCGGCCTGTTGGCCCTCAGCACTGCACCTCCTGCCATCCGTGTGCACGTGAATCCACGAGTGTGCACGTGAGCAGCGCACGCCTGTGTGCCCGGGCCTCCTATCACGGTGACATCAGCAGAAGCCCTGCCAGACCTCAGCTCCACCAATCACAGCTCTCCTTCTTGGCCTTGCATCAGGCCGCTTGATCGAATTAATATCCCCTGCAAAGCATGTGGAAATGCAATAAGTCTTAATTAGCTCATTGTCTCGGGCAGTTGCAGCCTCTGATGGGTAAATTGCTGTAATTCATCAGTCGTTCGTTGGCTTTATCAGCCGATTGGCCTCCCCAAAGCCCTTCAGG
>NC_137507.1:9992500-10017500 GCF_041902795.1 Electrophorus electricus
GCCACCGATCCGGTTAATGGACTGCCGGCCAGCTGCTTTTCACTGCGGTAATTGTTTTCCGCTCGTTTGTTTTCCACTAGTTTGCTTCATCCTCTCCACCCCCCCAACAACGCTGCCCGATCGTCCCCATGCGGCGATATGGGCCCATCTCAGCCAGCGTCCCATCCGGAGCCCTCCGGAAGACGGCTCTCACCCGCCGGCTCGCCCACCCGCGCCTCCGCGAAGAGCAGGTGTGCTATTTCTGGATCTGCCAAAGTCTGTCGCACACAAGGGTGTGTTGCTCCTGGCAACAGACAGGAGTGAGAAGGAGGTGGCATCTTTTTATCTGAGCTCGGGGCTGAGTAAATAACTTTAGTACTTTAATTAATCTGCTCGCCGGCGGTAGGAGGCGTGTGTATTTGTAGAATGGTGCTGGCTGTCATTATCCGTGGCCGTTAATCTGTTTGCTGGGTTTCTGCCATGTTTTTGAGAACTCATCTCGGGAGAGGCTCCGGCCCTGTCTGCATCAGGGTTTCCTCACTGAGCCGCTTCAATTACAAAAAAAAAACAGTTATTGTGCTTTTATGAAGCAGTTTTATATCACAGTGACCTTGCTAAATGCAGGAGTGATTTTCACTTCCCTTCAGTACACACACACACACACACACACACACACACACACACACACACACAGACACACACACACAAAGTAAAATCCTCTGATAAAACATTAATTTCCGTCATTCTATCACCAAACGCACAAAGCCTTCTCTACTTGTCGCTACGCACATTATGGCGAGGAGTATGTGAAACGACGGCTTTGCGATTCTTTGACGCATAAATAATCTACTGAGGTTTTCAATCTGCATGCCATGGCAAGCGCACAAGAAAAAGTCAACAGCAACGTGTCAAGATATTAGACGTCAACTAGTGTCACGAGCTCGTGCTCCGCGCAGTGTGAGTGCCGAGGCTGCATGCGTCTCTCGCCCTGGGGAATGATTCCTGCCTTCTCTGGGCTTGTCACGTTTGGCACCCTCTCACCCCTAATGGCTCACATGCCATCTGTTTGATGAATTAGATGAAGTGCCGTCTTTCATTTACCCACACTCCTCTTGCTCTGTGTCACTGCCTGTAATTCTGTTTCCTAGACTAAAGTCTAATTGTCATTAAATGAACAGAGTGGAAAAGTTTCTGAGAAAGATTACTGGAAAAAAACCCACAGTGAATGAATATTATGAACGGTAATGAATCAGATTCGTTCTCTGATCAGAAGCTGAGGACGTTCATATCAAGATCTGAATCGCTTTTCCAGATTAGCGGAGAAGCCGGTGATTACTTGTAAACCCCTCACAGGAAAAAGGGGCATTCCTTAATTGCTGATCCAAAACCCAATTATCACCTTAAACCCAAACTGCACTCCCTCCTTAACTACGGCAGGGCGGAGTGACGTTGTAAGCACTGTTCAGCCAACCCACTGTAGCAGACTGGATATGACTGGTTTGGGGATTTGCATATTTTAATATTAATGAGATGGAGGTTTGCCAGCACCCTCGCTGAGCTGGGACCTCTGGCCTGCCGAGCTGCTTGGCTGCCAATGTGGCGGTTGTGGTTGTAGCCATTACTCTGACATGTATATTCATTAATAATTTATAAGACTCTAAATTATACATGTGTTTCTAATCAGTGGCTATAAATCCGAGAGCAACAACACCATACCTGTCGGAAAGTGCTCTGTATTTTTAAACGATGCTATCCTATCTTACTTGCTAACTGTAACCTAGATCCCCATCTGGGTACCCCCAGGTAAAGCCTTATTTATCTGTGGCATTTAGGGCGCTGCAATACCAATGGAAAAGTGTTGATTACAATTTGTTTGCTGTAATCAGTTTGGTGTGGATTGATCTGGGGCTGTTCCTGCAGCACGGAAAAGCCACATGCATGGTGAGAGGCACGGCCTGAGACAGCTCTACAGAGACGTGAGACCACCATGGTCTCTCTGGGGTCCTCTGTTTGTTGGGTCCATGCCGTAGAACCTCTATGGTTAATCATCCAGTTGTATAAAAACCAATTTCCTTACCACCCATCACGCACTGTAAACTTGGATTCAGAAGTGGCACTTGCCGTACACTGTCTGATGAGAGTTGTATTCTATGAAAACGATTTATTTTCCTGAGTTGTGTTTGTTGTGTGCGTGCGTGTATGTGTGTGTGTGTATGTGTGTGTGTGTGTGTGTGTCTGTGTGTGTGTGTGTGTGTGTGTGTGCGCGTGTGTGCACGCGCATGCATTTGTGTGATGTTGTATGCTTAACCTTCTCGCACTGGGTCATAAGACAGCAGGTATTGTTTATTTATAATTAACACACAGGTGACCTTAATAAATGTATCTGATGAATGTCTGGAGGTAAGTGTGGCCAAGTGTGGGTGTGCATTTGTGCATCAAAGTGAGATGATGGGGATATGATTTTATGTGGGTGTACACTGCGCTTGCTTGAATATGTGTGTGTTTGTGTGTGTATGCGTGTATTTAGTCATGGTGATAAAGACCACAGCTGCAAAACTGCGGTGGGTATGTGCCATTGGTACTGTTATCCGGGTGGCACTATTCTGACAAAATAAGCAACAAGTCTAAGTAGGAGACAGCGAGCCTTGGCCCTGACCATAATTATCCCGATCCATTAACAGGGCCCTGACACAGAGGGGATGAGAAAATCAAAAAACTGCCTGCTCTTTCCCCCCAAATTACACAGTGTTGAGATCACCGTGGTCTTTAGAGAGAATTAGACCCCTCTGAAAGCGTCTCTGCGTGCCGTGGAGAAGCGGGCGTGGGTAGCAGATGGGAGGGGCTGCCGCTCAGATGCACGCGCACATGTGCGCCGATCGCTACGGCGACGAGGAGCTCGGCTGCCAATTGTGGGAGCCTGGATGGAGAGGTGAGTGGGAGAAGGGGAGCGCTTCCGCTACTGGGCTCCAAATTTGGGTGACATCCGGAATCGGAGATGTGGAGACATGGATCCCTGGGCCTCACTGCTCCCGCCTCCGGGTCCGCCTGGTCTGGGTAAGATCTCAGCCCGCCACCCGGGGCCTTGTCTTATCCCGAGAAAAAGAATTTATGACTCCAAATTAAAATGATTAAGTAACTGAATTCATCACTTTTTTAAAGTTAGCTCTTCTGAGGCTGATTTGGTCCAGTGAGCCAAGCTTAAACTGTCAGGTTTTTGCCATTGTAATTTCTTGTGCATAGATAATTATTACTTAAAATTCTAACATGCCACAACTAGATAAGTAAAGGTGACACAAATTTCATATTAAGCTCCTCATCTAAAACTTACATTTGAATTAGTTACTAAAACATAATGCTTTGAAACCTTTAGGTTGTTCAAAGAAAGTGGGCCCAGTGTGGACACAGGCCTGACAACTCCATCAGGGAAGGAAGTGAATATAGTAGCTATAGGAATCCATGGATTCTGGGCAACATTCTGGATTTGGAAAATAAATCCTCCAGCAGCAGGGTTCGAGTGGAGCAGTGTTAGGCTGGAGGCTGGAATACCTTCTCAATACATTCACGTGTATTTCTCTTCTTTTGGGCATTAGTTAAGTTCAAACAGTAACACAAATTTGCGAGCCCTTCCAGTGCAGTAGTCCTCTAGATCCCGACCGGGAGGCATCCGTGAGGATGTGTGTCACCTCAACAGAAAAGGAACCGGGTCCTTGTGTTCTTATGCTGCTCAGTCGCAAGGCCTGTGTGTGCGTAGAAGGGGTCTTATTCATGTTTGCTGGTACTGTGACAGTTCTGACTTCCCTGTTTCCTCTGGTAGGAAAGTTTGCACTTATCCTGCTCCCTGTCTCCATTCTGCTCCATGTCTCCTCTCTGCTTCAAGTCTTTTTCACGCCTCTCTCGGTCTCCGTCCTCCGGTAAGGTCGGCTTCCTCCGCCTACGTAGGCCGTCCAGAGGGATAGTCCCTCTCCCTTGTGCTTACACAGTAACCTCTGTCCCAGTCTTTGCTGAAGGTGTGGTCTGCACTTGTACAGTAACGACTAAATAATGCCTTCTCTGCCTTCTGTGCTGTCAGGGTATAGCTCCATTAGCACGTACATTCTCCAGTGTTGCATTATGTCTGCCATCTGTGGGAGTAACAGGTTCAAATTTGTTACCTCCATAAAGCCTCAAATAGGACTCACAGCAACAATATGCCAGAGTACTCCAGTTTAATTTTTGTCCCATCACCAGTCATTTAATCATTTTGCTCATCATGTAACATTATTCTTTTCAAATCACCATTTAATCAAATGCGACGATGGCACTACTGTTAAAACAGTTACTGCATCTTAAAGCTTGGTACTGAGCTTATGAAACTGTCCAAGGAGGAAAACCATTTTAGTCCTCAAATACTCTAGAGAATTTTATTTTCAAAGATCAGAAGTCCACAGGACCAGAATGCGAAGCGTTGTAAGTCAGGACATGCTGTGTGCCATATTCATCACAGCTGTAAACATCAGGAAGTGCCAATTAAATTAGTTCTGGGATGAAAAAAAAACAGAAGCTATGGCTATGATAAAGTTCTGCTTTAAATATGCGCTGACTCTTTCCACTGCTGGGTAATAATATATACTTCAGCAAAATCCAAAGACTAACATAACAAGTTCACACAAGTACTATGCCAAGTGCAAAGACAAATGTCTTAACCCAAGGAGCACAGAAGTTGTTTACTATGTTTTCACGTTATGGATCAGTATCAGACTCTCAGAGAACACATTAAAGTGCAAGTGTGCACATTGCTCTACAAATAAATTCAATAAAATGGAATTAATGTAATTAAATGTAATTAGTTAATCAATTAGTTAGATAATTGGTTAATTGATGCCTAAATTATAGAAAACCAGTATCTCACCAGTGCCAAGCCTGCTCAATCTTTCCAACAGGATCTTCAGGTCTTCACTATCTTTGACTCTAAACATCTGAATGAGGTGTGAAATGTTTCCCACAGGTCCACACCTGGAATTCTCTTGAATTCTGCATACAAGTGCAAACACAAAAACGACACTAAATCCAAAGCAACAACCAACAGCAGATGGGCGCATAACATATCTGAGCACCGTAATAACGCGTCTTGCCTGCATCGCTAGGAAGAGGTCTGGCCAACTTTCAATTACAGTCTCCAAGTGGTTCTCTCCTTCTCACTGAGAATGTCGCTTTCACCTTTTGCTTGATAAATGCCACGTTAACATTCTTCTCTTTTGTAATCTGATTCTGTTCGCCGTTCGCTTCCTTCCACGGGTTTCATCATCAACGCCTGCTGGACGATCGGGGAGAAAACTGATCTCCGAATGCCTGGGTTTCTGCACACCTTTGTGCTGTTTGCTTTTGTCCTCTTTATGAACCTCTGCTTCAAAGCATCCGTGGCTATAGAACTTCTGTTCATCATCGCCCACTTTCTGCTTGCGGCTCAGTTTCCCCGTGCCCCCTACCTCAGATCCTGCTTCTCTGACTTGGGATTCCTGTGAACCAGGACTACTGCTACATTCTCAGATGTGGAATCTGGGTGGTAAGCCTGGAACAAATGCATGACTGCTGCTGGTTTGTCTTATTATTTCCGTTTTGATTTGGCAAAGGACACTTAGTGTGGCTTTGCTCTTCATGTAGGCTTTGTTGTGAAAATGCTGGCTAATTGATGAGGATGAGGAAGATGAGGAAGAGCCCCACAGATCACCTTCGCTCCTGCTGGTGTAATGACCATGCTGTGGTCTTCTACTGGACTTCCACTGCTGTAATGATCATCTCCCAAAACGTTTGAGGTGGGTCTGTCAGCAGCTAAGGTCTGCTTCTTTTGCCTAGCTGTCCCCTGCGTGTCCGTCTCTCTGCCTGAGATCTGAGAGGTGCGATGAAAGGACAAACCGTTGAAGCGTTATTTGTAATTGAAGCTGTTCTGCTGGGTGACCTGCTAGTCCCTTTGTGGCTGATGTGTGTGTCGAAGGAGGCTGGCAGTGGCATGCTCCATTACACCAGTTACACTCTCCCTCTCTCAGTCTCTCTCTCACTATGTCTCTCACTCTCTCTCTCTCTATGTCTCTCACACTCTTTCTCTCTCACGCTCTCTCTCTCTCTGTCTGTCTTTCTAACCTCCATTAAGTTTCAGTGAGCCACTGAGCCTCTGTGCTCCCCTGTCCTGCTAGTGTCAGCGTGCTCGGAGACTGGAAAGAAACATTGCTACATCAGAGAAGCAATCTCTCTCTCTCTCTCTCTCTCTCTCTCTCTCACTCACACACACAGGTCTCTAGCACCACTCTAATCACTACAAGTGTAATCACATTTCAGGTTTTGTCTCGGGAAGCTGCTATTTGCTTAACATACCATTGGAGGGAAGAGAGGGAGAAAGAGAAAGAAAGCAAGAGAGTATGTGAAGAGAAAGAAACATTGCAACATGCAACATTACTGTGTGTGTGTATGAGCACGAGTGTGAATTACTTGCTCTGTCATTCACATCTAATCAGAGGCAGCCTGAGTGTATGCTAGGTGTGAGGGACCCAGAGCCATGCACATTCTTAGCGCTCAAGATGCAATCAGACCGACTGGCTGCTGCCTGATGCCCATACAATCACATTTGGCGTGTTTAGAGCTGAGGGTGAGGGTGCATGCCGTAAACAAAGAGATAATGAACCATAAGAAGGTATATGAGCGTTAGAAGAGGCCTTTTAATGCATCATATGGTAGGAGACTCCATTACTCTGTTTAAGCGGATGCTTGGTTGAAGCCTGTTAATGCTCTGTGAGCGGAGGAGAGGTAGACGTTGTGGCAGGGAGGACAGGAACCGCAGGTCCGATGGACACGTGGGGACTGGATGACACTAAGACGGCTGCTTTATTTGGGCTGTGGGAGGAACCAGTGTAGGCGGATGGCCAAGAAACCCGGAGTCAGAAGCATGTCAGAGCGACGACCTCGTTCCACTCGTCCTTGGCACAGCCTGAAAGGGGCGTCGCCGCTTCATCTGAGAGCTTCGCGTTTGCCTGTCTGTCTATTAAGATGCTGGTTTGGGAGATGAAAGAGACGGTTATGTGCACGTCTCATTCATTCAGTCGTGCGCCACAGTTGTACACAGTTGTACAGGAAGCTCAGTGAGGGAACGGGATGGTTGCGAGGAAGCCTGTTCGGCTCCTGTGGTTCTGCTCTGGAGGAGTCTCCAGGAATGGCTTGGTCTAAGACTGTGTGTGTGTGTGTGTGTGTGTGTGTGTGTGTGTCAGTACCCTTGGAGCTACAAAACATGGGCTATGGCATTCAGCCACTGTGATGGAGATTGTGACAGAAATGAAACAGACTTCCACACCTCTCCTCTCTATCGCCATGGTGTGGCTGGTCTGGACCAACCATGAGCCCACGTTCAGGCAGCACACCATCCAGAATCCTGCGGCCTTTCCGGCTCATTAGAGATCTTAGGTGCGGCATTGTACCAAGTCAAATCCAGCCCTGGTCCAGGTTCTCAGGCCCCTGGGTGATGTGTAAATCATTGTTGGGTCAGATGCAGGCAGCCAGAATGTGTGTGTGTGTGTGTGTGTGTGTGTGTGTGTGTGTGTGTGTGTGTGTGTGAGTGTGTGTGTGTGTGTGTGTGTTTGTTTGTTTGTTTGAAGAGTGCTGGAAGATATCAAGGTCCCTTGGGAATATCCCACCAACTATTCAGAAAAACCTGGTGTGAGCTGGGATTAGAGGCTGGTTGGTGGGTGTGTGTGTGTGTTTGTGTTTGAAGTTTATGAAATGAGGCTTTGAAAGGAACGAGGGCAGTATGAAATTAAAGGCTACATATGTACTCTTGGTATTGACCTGTATGCTATCATATTTCAGACCTGGTAAGGCCGGGATTAAAGATAAAGACGAAGATAGATGAAACGATAGAAAACCACCGGAGAAGAAAACTCGCTCGACGAGTTAAATGAAAGGTCAGCTGTCTGCCTGCCACCCTTCGGTGTGTGTCTGCCATGTGATGATGGGGTCGCGGGTTCGCCATTAGGGCGGAGAGATGGGCGTGTCTGGCGGCTGATGGCCTTGGCGCGGCTCGCATGCGCTTTAAAAGCTGCCCGTCTCAGCGCAGCCGTTGAGACAGGGCTTCATCCATCACGACGCCGACGTGCTCCGGCCATACCCCCCCCCCCCCCCGGGATGCGTGGAAGGCACGCGCGTGTTGTTCGAAGAAGCCTCGCCACTTGTTTTTACAAGCTTTTATCAGTGGATACAGTTCAGAGGGTATCTGAATTATTCTCCCTCGCTGTTTTAAAAAGATCCCTTTTGTTTTCCTGACAGAATATAGATAGCGACATAGTCATCAGGGCAGAGGATGCTGCGATGCCCGCCTCGCTAGTTTCCAAAAATAAAACACGGAATCGCATGTTGGTGATTTCGTCAAGGAGGGTACCGAGATATCATCTATGGAAATGGATTCAGATCTTTGAATACTGTGTGGAAAATGTGTTTTCGGCTCTCTTTTTTTCTAGCCTGAATATATTAAAGGTTAATTATCCCCAGTCAACAGATCTGACTCATAACTATGCAATTAATCTTGACTGCTCACGAGGGGATATGGAGGTATGCAAAAAAAAAACAACCCAAAAACAAAACAAAACACTGTCGCCCATGCAAAGCTACAGGGAATATGTGCGCGTGTGCGAGTGTTCTGCGCGCGCGCAAAGAGAGTGCGACTGAGCGAGAGAAAAAAAGTGATAATTGGCTTGTGTAAATCTCATATGTTCTGTAAATTTTTATCCCTCCGTTTCATCATGTTCTGATAATTAGAAACGTTAGCATTCAGTTTAGAGTATATTAAGCACCGTACACCTGAGCATTGCACTTGCGATGGCAATTGAATCATTTTTGTTTCTTAGTGCAATCAGCCGCATTAGCGGCTCGGTGCACCTTGTTGAAAACGAGCCCGTTTCAGCGGTGTTCCTCATTTGGAGCATGAGGATGGTGATTACATTTGAATTTGACACTGGCAGAGGAGGTGTCATAGTCTCTGTACCACAGCTCATTACTGAAATAAACTTTGAGTGTGATTTCAGTGTAGATGGTATCAGAGTTAAATGGGTGTCACGCCCCTTCATGTGTAGCATGGTTTAATGTAAGCATGAGGCCTTGGAGAATTGGAGTATTCTGGCGTCATGATATCTCGTCTTTGTGGCCACTTGTCATGGGTGAGACAGGCTAAGCTTGGCGAAGAAAAAAAACTTGCAGAGTCAAAAAATAACCAAAGGACAAAAAAAATGCTGTAATAATTGCTCCATGGTCAAAAAGTGTTAAAAAATGTGTGATAGGTCAGTAACGGACAAAACACAAAGTCCAATTATGGTGCAAATTGAAGTAGAAAAAGGCTTTTAGTGCAACTTGCATTAAAAAAGAATATTTTAGAACATACCTGGTTACATTAGCCTCAGTGTTGACCATGCGGGTACATTAATAAGGTTGTTTGGATGAAGATAACCTGTAACCTTGCTGTTGT
The DNA here is from genome assembly GCF_041902795.1 of Electrophorus electricus. Classification (NCBI taxonomy): domain Eukaryota; kingdom Metazoa; phylum Chordata; class Actinopteri; order Gymnotiformes; family Gymnotidae; genus Electrophorus; species Electrophorus electricus. The sequence continues at coordinate 10,001,958 of NC_137507.1, forward strand.
TTGTAACTCTCTTTCCACTTTGTTGTGATTAACCTGAGCTGTTGCTGCTTGTTTCAATGTAGTCTTATGATCATTTTATTGGTGGTGACAGTAAACATCACTGTACTGCTGCTATCTGTGGATTACCAGCACCGATGTGTGTTAAGACTCCTGCTCTGGTACCAGCACCAGTAGATGAGAGCAGGAGCACACTGAGCTGTGAGCGTTCCTCTGGGTTGGACGCTGGGCCCTTCTGTTCACTGAGTCTCCTAGACAGCAATGTCCCATGGTCTTGTTTTGTCTTAATCTGTGGTAGCCTTGGTTATGTTTGCCTTTTCAGCTTTTGAGGGCAAGCACTATTGCAAAAAATCTCCAAGTTACGATGGCACACAGTTACACACACACGGACGTTTAGAGGAAATGTCAGGTAGGAGAGGAAACACCAGATGGTTGGTCCACTCGGTGCCTTTACCGACCTTCTCTCTCTCTCTCTCTCTCTCTCTCCTGTTCTCTGTGTTACATCTCTCATTCTCCTCTCCCTCCTCTGATCCAGTGCAGTGTGACATTGTGTCAGGCCAGGACGATTCGCGGCGACACACCCAGGGTCACTTGTCTGCGTGTGGGTGGCAGCCAGCTTATTACGTGGACTGTGCTGCAGCCGCGCCATCCTGCCACAGAGCCCGTGGCAAGGTGAAGCCGCGGTTTTCATTAGCAGTGGAAAGGGGCCGAAGGAAAACCCACAACGGCAAATATGAGAAAACGTAGCAGAGCAGAGGAGAACAGGCCAGGCAAGGGAGACGTGGAGAGAGGACTCGCTTTCACCACTCAGTAGCTGAACTAAAACTAATTTTTGCTTTCTAAAGTTTTGACCGCAAACCACCTTGACCTCTTCGTGTTTCATTTTTGAAAGTGTCAAAAGGTGAAGTTTTAAGAGCCCTTAGTCCCTCATTGTCTCCAGTCCTGAAGAAACACCTACAAAGGTGTCTTACAGCATTAAAAGGTGAGCAGAAGCCATGGTGCATGGAGACCTCCTGACAAGGCTCTCCAGACGAATGAGAGGAGCAAAACCGTTGTGATGGTCAAATGGAACCATTTGTGCATTTGTGTGCGACCAGAAAGCAGATTTTTAAAACTCGCCTGTTTGTTTTGGGTCGCACACGCCAAGTCTGACCATCTGTTTGGATAATGCTGGCTGTCACCACGTACCCAGGCCTGAGGGAACCACAATTAAGACAGCAATTTTTTTTTTTTAAATGTAAACTTGTTTCTGGTGATCAGAATCTCCCCACAAAGTAATGTGATACCTTACTGCTGTTGTTGTGACCGTTTTGGCAAAACCAAAACCTCACAGATTGTTCGCACAGTTAGAATATACTCTACCTTTCCGTTGCCTGTTATGGTTACTGTGACTGAAGAAGCGTTCTGGCCTCAACCGCAACCTGATAATGATACAAGTTCCACTTGGAACATTTACCTGTGAGAAGGCATTACATAGACAGCACCGTAGCACCCAGAAACGCCTGATTTGATTTCACATGCGGATATGTTTTGGTATTGAACATGGATGTGCAGCCTTGGTCTTTTGAAACGTAACCAATAACCCACCCACAGCGTGTATCAACTGGTGAGTCATACTGCAGACGACCTGACTGACCTCAGGGGCCAGAAGCAGGGGAACAGAATGAATCATTTATGGTTAATTCAACCTGAGACTGACCATTTTTATATGTATGCCCTGCATTTATGCCCTGTGATCTTTCACTCTCAATCTCCATCACTCTGCCTCTATCTCCTGGAGAAAAGGCAACGTGCAGGAAGGCACAGGAAGCCCGGCTGCGAGCGTAACGTATCCAGTGCCAGTACATTTTCAGTATGAAGAGGTCGGACAGGTTGACTTATTTGCCAAGCAGGTCTGACATCCTTACAGCTCCTCCTCTCTGCTCTACTTATCATGACAGACCCCGGCAGCCCTGTTTAGCCCCTCGGCTTGTACGCGGCACTTCACAGGGATCCTGGGCTCCGTTCTTTTCAGATATGAAAGTTGGTGAGGCTTTGACGTCTCTGTGGAAACCACAAAAAAGCTCTTCCCACCGTCCTGCAGTTGATGGGGGTGTAATTTGATGTCAACTAATCTTGTGCCTCAGCCCTCATTACCCAGCGTGGGCCGGAGGCGGGGTGCTCACACGCCCTTCGTCATTTTCCCTCCACGTTCCTCTCCCCGAGCCCAGGGGCCCGGGGGCACTGATGGCTTCTCCCTGGGGGTGCCCACCCAATCCGCTCTAGCGTTTGTCACCAGCACAACGAGGTCGTGTCCGCCGAGGCGAAGTTGATATGCTGAGCTCTATGCTCTATGCGTGCGTGGCCGGCGCCGGCAGATGCGGCCGTGTTCCAGATGCTCCCTATAGGGCCTGAGATGGTCAGAAGGACGTCACCGTGAGCAGCTGGTGCCCCGCATCCATGTCTGCAGCAGGATGTGCCAAAGGAGTTTAGAAGATGGCCTGGCTGGACAAGCCTGTCCTTCTGACTGGATTCCTAGCATGTCACTAAAACCGCAAACTCTCGTCTCATTCTTGCCTCTCTGGTATTAAAGCACGCTGTGTAAGCAGGAGCGTGGGGTAAGTAGTTTTAGTCTTAATGAAACTCAGCTTGTGTTTCCTGCGCGAGTGTTCAGACGAAGTCCCTCTCCCTCCTTTGGGCTTTTGCCGCTGTTGTCTCTAGGCCAGCTGGGTTCGCACGCCGTCGCACATCAGCGTGGAGGGGCGCCAGGCCCCACGGACTGGAGCTCAGGAGCATCTCCCGTCCCGTCACTTTGGACCACGGGAAATATATCTTGAAAGGGCTGAGACCTTTGAGTGTGATTGCCTCTCAGAATAATCTACAGTGCCAGGATGGGTTACTATGAGCTCTGAAGTGAGCTGGTTTCTATGCCTGTGGAAGGATGCGGTCTGCCTCCAACAACCTGATATCCCGCTCTCTCTTCTTCTCTCTCTACCTCCAATTTTCTCTCCTGCTATCTTTTGCCCTTTCCTCTTCTCAATTTTCAACAAAACAAATAATAAACACAAATAAACAAAAGTGACATGTACACAAACAACAATGTTAAAACAGATGTTGAACAGAGCATTAAACAGCAGTATATACAGTACATACCCTGTATAGTGTGTGAATATATGCTGTAATGTATATACATATACTGTATATCTATAGTCCAGTTTATGTACTATATATAGTATACTATGTATACTACTCTTTTCCTCTGTCTCTCCATCCCTCATCCTTGCCCTCTTCGCATTTCTCATTGCCTCTCTCTCTCTCTCTCTCTCTCTCTCTCTCTCTGTAACATTGTGCATTAATATTTTCCCTCTATGGTCTGATCTGAGCTGATGAGACAGAAGTCCAGTCTGAGTCATTTAACTCACAGACACCGTGGGGATATTACACTGTGCATCATATATTAATAAAGTTTTAAAATTGTTGTAATCCATTACTATCATGCTTACTTTGATCTCTCTCTCGATCGCTTGCTCCCTCTCTCTCCCTCTCTCCTTCTGCCATTAGGACCCTCCGTCTTTCTGTCTGGGAATAGCTTTTTTGGCCTTTCTCTCTGCATCAACAGTAAATCCATCATGGCCGTCGGTGTGGTGGGAGCTAGGCGTGGCACCCACGGCAGCACTTTCATGCTCTGATTGATGTGCCTGGCAAGATTACAGCGTCATATTCAAGCCAGCCAATCGCGCGCTCTCTCTTTCTCCCCTCTCTCTCTGTTCCTTCTCTGTCTCTTTTCCTCTCTACTTTCCTCTTCCTTTCTTCTTTGCTGTTGCCTCTCTTCTCATCCTTTCATCTCTCTGTTTGCTAACTCTTTCTTTCTCCTCAGCTCATGGATTGCGTCCTGCTCTTCGCTGTGAAGGAAATGGTTGAATCGCGAAGCCTTGCCATTACCCATCATTACCCAGGGCGCATCTCTTCTTTTGGGCCATTCAGCCTTGCGCAACCCCTGTAAGCCACAGGCTCTAATAGAGAACACTACATCCCTCTGCGTTGCACATATGTGAATGTGTTAATATTAGATCACAGAACTTGTACATTTAACTTTCACTTCATGTACCATGTGAGTGTTCACGGCGATGTGCTACGTTTACTTTATTCTATCCATCGTTAAGCTGTGAAATCCTCCCTGCCTTCAAAGCCACGCAGGTTTGCCCAGAAATCCTGGTACGAATTATTTGGGCATTGACACTTCAAAGCGGTCAGCTTCAAACAGATCGGTGCCCACGTTCCTCCTGCGTCCGTGTGCGGAGAGGGCTGTGCAGTGCTGCGCACCCGGAGCCGAGCAGGGAAACGGATATCGTGGGTTTGATTCCCAGTGGGCACTGACATGCTGATGAATAGCTGTAAATCACTCTGGATTACAACTTTTGCCAAAATGCAGAAAATCTCCATGTCTATGTCTCTGCTCCAGGGATCTCCTCCGGGTTGGATGACAGACACGACGTGTCCACCGCGTAGCTCTGCTGGCGCGATGGAGCTGCCCGGCATGCTCTGGGCTTCAAGATCTCCCTTAAGACTCTGCGTCTTCTACGTCTCGGCTGACGGTCGCCGTGACACACGTCCGTGGTAACGGGTGGACGCCAGCAGGCCCCGGCTGACGCCGCCTGGAGTGATGTCATTTTCGTGACGCTCTCTGATGACTTCATCTGTGCCGTTGAACGTGCCACATGTTGCCGTCGTGCTCCTGGTCCGGAAGGACAAATAGCTCGGAGATGCATGCCTCAGCCCCCCCGTGCCCCCGCCGGCTCGGCTGTGCGTTAGGAATAATGACACGGAGCGTTCCTATTTACTCGGAAGCGGCATGCCCTTGTCACGACATTAGTAAAACCGACAGAAATAACAGTCCTCTAAACGATTTCATAATGACTGCAAGAAAACTGGCTCAGAGTGATGGATGATCCCCTCCCCACATCCTCCATCCCACGCTGCCTTCTCACACTGCACACACTCCGTGTGCCACTAAGCTGATCGTATCATATCAGCTACTTTCCTCTACTGTCCCTACTTTCTTCTTCTTCCTGCTTTCCTTCCTTCTTTAACCACGAATGTATCACTCTGTCTTTCCTCATCACTTTTCTCTGCTGTTATCTGCTGCTTCACTACTTTGTATTATTTCCTTTTTTTCCTTTCACACCCCCCCCCACACCCCCTCGTTTCCAGTAAAGTGTGAAAGTGCTGACATGCTGGTGCGTCCCGGTTCTGCTCGATAGCTAGCGTACCTCCTCTAATCCTGCAATGGTGAGTGATCGCGTGACAGGGAATTGCTCCATGCCTGTCATGTTAATAATCTCTCCTCCAGGCCCCAAGTTCACCTCTTGTTGTCATCCATCACTAGAGCCCAGGCCTGAGGGGAATGGCTGAATAACCAAGTGCTCCATTCTCCCTCCCTGTTCTATCAGAGGTCCCCCCTGCCACCACACACACACTCTTTAATTCCAGTAGCGAGCGGCAATTACAGGCCCTGCACCTTGCAGGCAGACTCCGTGGTTCCTAACCTTGAAGAAATCTTTAACTGTTCTTCCCTTCCAACACCATCCTTCCCAACAGGGTGTCATCCCACCCAGAGCTAACAAATGACTTTAGTTCTCTCGCCATGCAGTTCTGGGAGGAGATGTTAAACCTGGGCGAGAGTACTGCAGCTGTCCTCGTGTTACACGTGTGTCTGCCATGCTAAGCACGTGACCTCTGACACGGCAGGGCTTGGGCAGGGCTGGCAGGAATTCTCCTCTGTAATTAAACACTGATTCCACTGATCCTTAGCTACATGAATAAACACACTTCTGGCCTGATAATGACTAATTATCACTGGTGTTGTGCGTGTCTCTTGCTTGTAAATTGTTGTAAGGCATTAACCTTCGATTAGGGTTCGGTATGTGCCTTTTATTCCAGCAGTAATGATCCTCGCTATTCCTATCCAATTAGCTCCTTTTCCTGATGCGATGGGACTACAACGGCGTGCCGCTCACGGAAGTGGACGGCATGGGCCGGGATCCGCCTCGCCCCGGCCTGACGCACGCTCCGAGGGGTCCGACATTCTGAACTGCCCTGCACCCTGCTGGCCCCTCGCTCTAATCCCATGCCTCTGTGGTGATGGCGTGTGGCGTCTGTCTGCCGTGCACTAGCGAGCATTTCTGGTCTGCGCTGGGTTATCGTTCCGTGTCCTGCGCTAATCTCCTTCTGTCAGGAGTGCATCTCTCCTGTCACCACTCCTGTAGGTTAGCTAAATGGGAAGCTCTTGCCCTGGTGGCCTTGGTGATGTGCATGCTTGGGTCTTTTCTCTGCTTTGTAAAGCACCCACTGCTTCCCCCCACGTGCCGACCCACCCGCCCGCCCCCTCAGATTGGGGGTCTCACAGCCGCTGACATTTTGGCCTCCTTTCCAATTAGGAGGGGGCGGCTTTGGACACCACCACATCTCTACTTTCTAATCCTATCTTTTGAAAGCTAATGCTCTGTGCTAAGGATTTTTCTCTCTCTCTCTCTCTCTCTCTCTCTCTCTCTCTCTCTCTCACACACACACACAGACACACAACCTAGTAGAGTTCCACACTGAGCTGGAGATAAAGTGACAACCAGATGAGAAGCTGGAGTTTACACTGGAACGGCCGTGGGGTGGGGGAGGGATGGACCAGCCGCTAGGCTCTGTGAAAGGAATCTGCACCTTCGAGTACAATCAGGTCCCTTTTCTATCCTGTACACTTGAATTATGAAGCTGCCATTGCAAATCCTGCCCCTGCAATTCATTCCTCATTCTGTTACTACTCTGGCATGATTGAACGTGAAGGGGATGAATTATGCATATGGTTTCCTCGTGGTCATCTGGCTGGAGAGCTGCAAGCAGACAGAGCAGCAGATTTCACACCACCACCTCTATTTCCTGGCTCAGGATGGCTGGACGTCTTCTTAAACGGCGCTAACTTGCTTTTAGCTGGTTGGGATATCTCTGGGGCTTACGGTCAGGAGGACTATTCGGTCAACCACCGGCCTGTTCTCCCAGAATCTCCCGCCGTAGTTAATTAGCGTGAATAAATGGCCATTATTAACTGAAGAGCAGACATTGCTGGTTTTTGGACTTCGGGGCACGCACGGCCCGTGAGAAAAGATATTTGGCCCTGAAGCCTCGTTGGTATTGGGTGTGAATTATTAATATATGCTTAGAGTGGAGGAAGTGGGGTTAAGGGTTCTTCAGCTGCAGTTCCATGAAAGAGGACAAAATGTGTTTGAGCAGAGCTCACAGAAGATGTGCTGAAACAGGCCACGTGTTTGGCAGGTGGTCTGTGCAAAACAGACTAACCACGCAGTTACGATGCCGGCTTCTTGAACACGGTCCGTGTGCTCTCCTCAGGTGCGTCGGTGTGGGAGAACGGCCAGATAAGAATCCAGGTGTTTCATGGTGCTGGCCTGCTCTGATTGGCTCAGACCCCAGCCGGCCACTGTGGGGTGGGGACAGCAGGCTTGTTTTAAGGCTCCTGTGTTAAGTTAAGGGTCTAGGGCTGGGCACGGGCAGGTGTTTCATACGCTACTATTAACAAATACACACCATTTACTGCAAATGAGACATAGCCATTTCCCACAATCCCACTCATACAGCTCAAGACAGATTGCTTTGTTTCCATTAATCAAAGTACATTGTTCCAGGCGTGACTAATGAGTTACTAATAATTTAGGAGACATGTATTTTATTGTACGTAGCAGAGTGATGCAGAGTCATCAGTTCATTACAAGCCTAGCTACCAGTGTTGTTATGAAAGCCTGGCCTATTTTGTGGTTAGGAAAAAAAAAAATTGGCTCTTAGCCAAATATAATGATTGTGTCCTGGGGAGAGGTGTAAAGTGCTGGAGAATGAGACTAAGACAAAAACTACTAACTCATGTGAACAAATTGTATTTGTTTTGGTGCTGCTGGGAAATGTAGTTCACTGCAGACACTCAGACTTATGCCATGTAGCTAGCACTCCTAACATAACAGTTAGTGCCATGTAGCTAGTACCACTAACATAACAGTTAGTGCCATGTAGCTAGCACTCCTAACATAACAGTTAGTGCCATGTAGCTAGCACTCCTAACATAACAGTTAGTGCCATGTAGCTAGCACTCCTAACATAACAGTTAGTGCCATGTAGCTAGTACCACTAACATAACAGTTAGTGCCATGTAGCTAGTACCACTAACATAACAGTTAGTGCCATGTAGCTAGTACCACTAACATAACAGTTAGTGCCATATAGCTAGTACCACTAACATAACAGTTAGTGCCATGTAGCTAGCACTCCTAACATAACAGTTAGTGCCATGTAGCTAGTACAACTAACATAACAGTTAGTGCCATGTAGCTAGTACCACTAACATAACAATTAGTGCCATGTAGCTAGCACTCCTAACATAACAGTTAGTGCCTTGTAGCTAGTACCACTAACATAACAGTTAGTGCCATGTAGCTAGTACCACTAACATAACAGTTTTTGGGCATCAGAGAATTCAGACACACTGGTTGGAAGCGTCTCACACTAACTTAGCATCTCACACACTCAAATCCTCAGATCAACGTTTGGGCCAAGACTAATTTCCATCAAATGGGTGTGTTTTGGTCAGGGAAGATGTCCTTCTGTTATTTATCTGTCTGGCTATTAGCAACATCTTACGCTTACGCAAGCCTAATGATGGCGAGGCTGGCGTTTGGCTGGAGACACCTCAATAAGAGCACGCTCAATAGGAAAATGTTTGCCTTCAATTATGCAAACAGGTCATTGTGCAAACGAGCACTCTGCTAGTAGCCCTCAATCATAGCCTCCACATTACTGATATAATGATGGCAATTATGGCTTGCAAAGAAGCGGATTATAATATTTTCCCTAATAGCCCCATTTAAGCAAGGGTGATGGTGGTAAAAACACGGTCACTCCACGTGCAAGAAGGCTGTGTTCAGCATTAATGGGGAATTAACAGCAGGTGTGTTAGGCACTGAAGGAGTTCTCACGGGTTTGTTCACACTCTGCCTGTTCAAATGGGCTCGGGACTGTTTAGTGGTTTCACAGTGATGATTGTGAGCTGTTTGTGCAGTAGTCCATTCTGTGGTTCCCTATGGCTGTTATTTATTTGCCAGTGGTTAAACAGTGTTTTTTTCTCAAGGTCAGGTAACGGACTCGGTTTCTGAAGTAATTTTGTTGCTTTGACAATTCCCTCCTCTCAGTCTCATGACAAATTTTCTAAGAAGAATCCAAAACACACACACACACATCTCTGAAGTGTGTATCTCTGAAGTAAACCACCTGGGTGGAGATCTCCTGGGAGATGCTACACCTTTAATCTCTGGTGCTCCACTGAGCTCCCCCGCTGACCTCACAGAAGTGACAGTGTGCCGATATGCTGGGTCCTGTTCTTGGGAAGAACCGTAGAGCTGGCAGTCTGGCAGAGTGGGGTCGAGCCGATCCTCGGGAGAACAGCATCAGCCTCACACAGATCTGTGTGTGTGCGCGCTGGATGATACGATGCTTACATTATGTCCATGCCCTTTTCCCTGACTGTGGCCTTTGTGGACTTTGTCAGTTACAAAAACTCCCTACTGCAGTGTCCTGCAGACAGAGACAGAGAGTCAGAGAGTCAGAGAGACAGAGAGACAGAGTCAGAGAGAGACAAAGTCAGAGAGAGATACATAGAGAGACACAGAGAGAGACAGTCAGAGAGAGAAACAGAGAGTCAGAGAGAGAGTCAGAGAGAGAGAATCAGAGAGAGAGAGAGAGAGAGAGAGAGAAATAGAGAGACAGAGTCAGAGAGTGAGACAGTCAGAGAGAGAGAGAGAGAGAGAGAGAGAGAGAGGGGCAGAAAGAGAGACTGATTGATCACCTTATAATAAGCAAGACAGTAATGCAAACTAAGTGTAATGGTCTCAGAGTGGATGCAATAGAGTGGTAATATAACTACTGTATTAATTGATGGTGTGCAGTGTAATATCCCCACAGTGACTGTGGGGTAAATGAAGCAGACTGGACTTCTGCATTAGCAACCCAGATCAGGCAGAGAATATTAATGCAATGTGTGCTGTCTCACCACACACACACACACACACACACACACACACACGCATGTTTGGGTATTACTGCCAGAGGCAAGGTAATACCCTAGTGTTTGTATGGTAAAGGTGTACAGAGGAATGAGATATGTGTCTTGAGTCCCTGCTGTTCAGTCTATGGCACAGGGGTGATCATAGGAGTTGTACTGCAGTTCTGCCCAGCCTTTCAAACATCAGCCTGTCGAGTACCTGGGAAATCCTTCAGATTCTTAGACATTAAAGGCACCTACACAGACCTACACTTCCAGCACTGATGTGTGTGTGGCAGCCCACAGAGGAATGTTCTGACCGGTGGGGTGACGATACAAGGCGCAACCCACCCAGAAATCCACAATGGAAAGATGCCCTTCTGACTAATGACACTATCTATCATAACCTTTGTGCTGCGATATATTGGGTGCACTGTGGAAATGGGCCTGTTTCTCCTTGCCAATAACGTTTGTGGATGAAGATGGAGGACGGATGTGTTGTTGCGTGACAGAAAAGCACACATTCAGTACATCCTCAGGGAAAAGAACAGTGGGAAATTAGAAGGCGTGAAATGGAGAGATTAATAGCCACAGAAAAATGTGGCGTATAAAGATATTAGCCAGAAAAGACAGTGTTGTGTTTGTATGCATCTTACGTCCATGAGAGATTGTACTTTAAAATTACCACAGACGCATCTGTTAATTAATTTTTTCTTTGTCTTGAGAATTTCAAGACACCTGCAAAAGGCAAATGTAGGTAAAGCATGTGTTTGTGCTTGTACATTTATATTTTATTGGCTGTAGCACTCCAAATGATTGATTTCACTCTCATTTATCCAAAAAGAGGAAAAAAATGTATGAGCAATGCTTTCTTTTCTTTGTTCCTTCACACACACACACACACACACACACACACACACACTCTCCCCCCTGTCCTTCTCGTTAAGGTATGAGTTGAGTATTCTCAACTGCTGTGTATTCTTCCCACTCCTGTTCAATTTATGCACACTGTTGCACGGTTGCCATGCAAATGGTCTCATTTAGATTTGTCGATTTGTGCAAACAAGGACAGGATAGCAAATCAGCACCCTCCGGTTTCACAGACATTTGGCACTCTGGCACAGCAGACATTTTCTGAATGCATCACTCAGTGCTTGCAATTATCTCCCATTGTTTCACTCGCGCTCGCCGTCTGCATTCAGATCTGACTGTCTATTGTAAGAGAATGCTTCTCTCATCCGCTTGTCCCTATGATGAACTTCATGCCCTAGGGCAGTGAGGCCCTGAGCCAACCAGAGGGTACTTGATCACACAGGCCACGCCCAATGAGCTTGTCATTGGTGACACGCCTTTATGTTGTCTGTGATTGGCCTATGCACCAATCCAGCCTGAAAAGGAGACGGTAGGTCGCAGGCTGTGGCTCTATGACCTTTGACCCAATTACCCTGTATATAATACTGATTTGCCAAGCTACTACAGTAACAGTAGTAACAGCCTGTAGTATGTGTTTTGATTTATTTGTACTTATATGTGTATATAATATGATCAGACCCACGAAAATGCTGCCCCATCACCCGCAGAACGTTGTGAGAGTAAATTTTGACTTCAATTGAGTTCTTATGATTGACAGCAAAAAATGAACTACAGTCTGATTTTGGTTCAACCTGTCTGCAATTGCACTTTCTTCAGCCTCATAATTTATTAAACGTTGCAGTCAGTAAGATTCATGTTATGTTTTGACATGGTTGGTTTGATCGATAATTTTAACATTTCTCTTGACAATTTTTAAAAACTTTTTGTCTGGCTTCAGAAAAAAAAAAAAAAACAACTTTCAAGTAGGTGGTGAATTTCTCCAAAACCCAGACAGAAAACCGAGAAACAATATTTCCACGACAGTGTTTTTGTTTTTACATGCAATTATAATTTTAACCGATCTTGTCAGCCCTGGAAAGCGTTGGCTTGAAGTTTCATGGAAATCATGTGCACCTCATCGCCGCGAGAGCTCATTTATTACGACGTGCCGCATGCACCCGAAACAGTTGCCTGGCTGAAATCGCAAAGATTTCCCCATTATCCTCGCGCCGGGGCCCTACCGCCCGGCCTGCCGCTTGGCTCTAATGAGCTAGGGCTGTACCGTGCACCCATTTAAGAAATCGCGAGCTAATCTGTGCTGCTCTCGGTCCCCATGGAAGCGAACGGGGCTCGCTGCTAATGGTGTGGCCTGGGGGATTTAAATGATGGGCTTACCTGGTGCAGGATTTGGCAGACGGTGTCATCCCCCCAGTTACAGTAGGGGGAAAGGTTGTTTTTTTTGTTGTACAACACGTATGTTGTCCATGTGTGAACTCAGATTGTGTTGCTTGCTTATACTTCCCTATATATGTGGTGTATACACTCCACACACATCAGCTTAATGGAGCCCACAGCATAGCCTCATTAAAAAGTTGATATCGCTTACAGACATGACAGGTTGCATTCTTGGACCAGCACTGAACTCTAAGAATTCTCTCTCTCTCTCTCTCTCTCTCTCTCTCTCTCTCTCTCTCTCTCTCTCTCTCTCTCTCTCTCTCCTCTCACCATGTCATTAGGTAAACTCTAGCTTTAATTAGGCTTGTGAAAGTATTCTACATTAAAATGAGTCTCAAGGGTGTACTGCCATTCTATTGTGCTCTGTGATCACTGTGGTTCAACACACACACACACACACACACACACACACACACACACACACACACACACACACATACACCCACTCCACTGAACATAACAAATGACATATTGGGTGCTATATTCAAACTAAAGATTTAGTGCTGAATGTTTATGTGTTTAAAATTGATAACATATTATTTTAAAGGGTAAACATGGTATAACAAAGAAGTCACAGAAACTCTTAAGATCAGAAAAGTAAGCCATGTTGCACACACATTCAATTTCATTGAATTCTATGTGACCTGCGTGTTGCTAATATGAGGCAGTCATTGAAAACTTTTGGGATTGGTAGTCTTTCTCTTTCTCTTTCTCTCTCTGATGATGCTCAGTGTGTGTTGTGATTGTTGTTAATGGGTTATTGTTGTTTGGAATGTGTGTGTATGTGTGTGTGTGTGTGTGTGTGTGTGTGTGTGTGGAGGGAGGGAGGGAGGGAGGGAGTGAACAGATGTATGCGTCCATGCTAGGGGTGTATGTGTGAACCTGTTCAGATCAGAGTGTGCTTTGATTACTGCTGGTTTGTTCTCTCTCTCTCTCTCTCTCTCTCTCTCTGTGTGTGTGTGTGTATGTGTGTGTGTGCATTGACATCTGTGCACTAAACATATATGTATATGTCTACAGCTTACTGATTCTTCATCTTTTTCTGTACAAGGCTGAGGAAGCATTGAAGAGGATATTGTGTAGGTGTGTGCACAGGAATTCATGCATACAAACGCACACACACACACACACACACACACACACACACACACACACACACACACAGTCACTGTAACACGCAAACATTCACACAAGCATACTAGTATTCTCTCTCTTTCTTTTACTTTCTTGCTGTCTCACACACGTAAACAGCGATGGTTTAGTGCAGAGCTCTACTCTGGAATGTAGGGTATGACATCGCACACGCGCGTGCGCACGCACCTCAGCATCTCTCTGTATGAGACAGGACTGCAGGTTTGCTCGTGGTGTGGTATCCATCCATCAGCTTTAGGGAAGAGCTCAGAGAGGTAGACGGCTGATGCGCGTGCTCCTGCTGGCCGGGCAGGGCTCTGTGCCCCCAGGCTGGCCGTGGGAGAGGGCAGGGCAGGTAGCTGTTCAGTGGCAGGTCGATTGGCTGTGTTTCCTCCGGCTCGGGTGGACGACGGAGCAGCACTGATTAGCCACTTTTGGAATTAGACTCTTCGCGGGCTCAGTGACTGCCCACACTGCTCACTGTGTTCAAGTCCTGCTTCCAGGCCTGGTCTGACCCCCGTGGCTCAGGCTCACTGCAGCTGGGATGTCTGGACAGGGTTACCTCACAGAGGGGCGTCCACGTGGGGTGTCCACATGGGGCGTCCAGTGTCAGTAGAGCAGCACGTGCACACACACACACACACACACACGAATGCATGTGTGCATACTTATAAGAGAAGGCTTTGTTAACTGCTTTGTGGTTTGTTAGCAGGGCATAATGGGGAGACAGCGATGAGTGCCATGCTGGTACTGGTGGTGCTGGTACCAATGCTTGTGGACCTCTGCTTTGACAGGCCTGGAGCAGGCTCTGCGTTACTTAGCAACCGTTCAGTAACCATCGGTGAGAGGTGCATAGTCGTGGTTAAGTGTTGCCCATGAACATTTCGAGGGGAGGCTCACAGTGGCAAAGAGGCTGGCCTTCTGAACACTGCTCCATCGCTTCAGGGCCCAGTGTGCATGAATAGGAGGAGCCAGCCTGGCTGAAGAAAAGAATCAGCCAGGTAACAAAGGTCAATCTCGCTGAACATGCCCAGCTTTGGACCCGAGTCTCCCAGGTGTGACCACCAGATCAAAAAGCTCGCACTCTGACACAGCAGCCAGGACACACATTTTATCATTCAGGATAAAGGAAGTCCTTTAATCGTGGGCCCGATGAATACCAGCCCACTTCTGACACTGTCTGTAGCGAAGCCACAGCTCACGGTTACTGCTGGGGAGGTCTGCTGTTGAAGCTCCATCTTCGCTACAACCAGCCAAAGGTTTCGGGGCTCGATGGAATGGCATGCTAGAGAGGGTGGTGGGGGGGGGGGGGGGGCTGTCCTCCTCTGACTCCTGGGCCACCGGATCGTTCCAGCCATCCGTGTGCATGCTCTAATCGTCTCTGCAATAATTGTGTGTGTGTGTGTGTGTGTGTCTGTGTGTCTCTCCATCCCTCTGGGGATTGTGGGCCCCTGTTATCCAGGCCTGCGCAAAGCCTGGGGCTCCGTTGGCACTTGAGAGGAATCTGCCCTTATTTAAACAGCCCAGGCAATCATCTTCTTCAGTGTATGTCTGCATGTGCGTTTCACAAGTGCTTGTGTAGACCAGGGAGCAGCGTAGCATGCAAGTCCAGGCTGCCCGGCTAAACAGCTTGTTTTGGCGGTGGATATAAGGCAGGTGGCACAGCGCAATGTTATGATTACACTGATGTTTAGAAGGTAATGAATTCATAGACATATTTTAGAGGTGTTGGTATATACTGACAGCAAATCGATACGTTTCTTTTCCTTTTCAACATCTGAATGGCTTAATTTGAAATTGAGATTAGAAGGTGTTTCTGTGACATGGCAGGTGTAAGGATCCTTCGAGGGTGTATTTGCCCGGCTTTTGCTGGGAGGTGATTGGGTGTCGCACACTTTGTTGCTTCTGTGACTTCAGTCCGCCACATAGCCTCCTTTAATTGGCCAGCAAATGTGTGGGAAGTGTGCTTCAATTGACTGGCGAGTGTCAGTGGTGTGTTTTAATTGGCTGGCGGGGGCGTGCAGCATGTAGGTCAGGGACAG
>NC_137507.1:10027500-10032500 GCF_041902795.1 Electrophorus electricus
CACGCGCGCGCACGCACGCACGCACACACACACACATTCTCTGCAGGACTGGTCTAATTACATAACCAGTATTCCTAAAACACAGCATCAGGATCACACCCAGGATGAGTGCGGGGGCTGCTCCTCATTCTCCCTGAGAACACACGCGTGTCCTCCTTCCTGTTGAACGGAGTGGATGGGGACTGGGGAGGAAGCTTTGGCGCACCCTCCTTGGATTGTGAGATACAAGGACACCTCATCAGGGGTCTGGGTTAATTAACCAGATGAGTTGCTGTGTGGAAGACCATTGGCAGGCTCATTGAAGCATGAGATGAGAGAGAGAGAGAGCAAGAAGGAAAAAAGAGAGGGGGATAGTGAACGAGAGAGAGAAAGGTGGATCCATCTTTGCTGTCAATTTCTCACTAAAAGCAAAGAATTTTTCCTTTCTCAGTTCTCCTTGTTAGTCACCAGTTAAAGGAGTGGCATTACAGAATGACTGTAGCCAGCGCTTTCTCCATCCTGTTCCACACGCTTGCACCCAGGCTTGCATTCATTACTCTTGTTATAGTAACTTCGAAGGCTAGCTCCCTCATGCTAATAGGTTTAGATCATTTACACTAAAGGCCTTAGAGCAGGGAGTGTGCAGGAGTGAGGTGGAGGGAGTGATCATGGAGACTGGGTGGGCGCTATGGTGGGCGTGGCTGTGGGTGTGGGCTCCTATTGTGCATAAGATGTTCAGTGCGAGAGTGCTTGCTGGAGAAAAAGCACTGCTCTATACGACACAGGGCTAATCAGCTTTGTCCTGCATATACTGACAATTAGAGGAATGTGGGGGTTTTTGTGTGTATGTGTGTGCGTGCGTGTGTGTGTGTGTGTGTGTGTGTGTGTGTGTGTGTGGGGGGGGGGGGTTAGTCTTTTTAATACACTGTGCTGATGGCATGGCAGAATGTTGTCATATCTTTCTGCCATGCTATCAGCACCATGTATTAAAATTTTAAAAAGTAAAACTATATATAACTCCTCATTCACCCTTCTCTGAGCAGTCCTTCAAGCTTGGGTCCGCTACCACAGGACCTGCCAACTGAAGGCTCCTGTGTAGTGGTTTTTGCTGTTCCCAGGACTATGCTCTCCTGGATGGAGATCTTGGACGTTTTTCTTGGGATCTGCTGTTCTCCCACTTTGGGGGTCACATCTCCTAGTGCTGCTCCGATTACCACGGGAAACCCTGTTGCATTCACCTTCCACATCCTTGGTATTTCTCAAGCTTTTCGTGTTCCTTGTTCCTGATGTTGCTATCCCATGTGTGTGTGTGTGTGTGCTGAGCTACACACCTTGAGCTGTGTAATGTAGGTTTAGGTTTATTTCAGTTCTGCAGTGAGTCGGTACCAGAAAGCAGCTCAATAATGCCTACTTGACTCTAGGCAATATACAGCTAATATATACTGTCTGTGGTCATAGGAGAGATGAAGAGATACCTCTGATGTATTTCTGTAAAATCTCTCAACATTTATAGCTGTTCTATCTGTCTTGTATTTATAAGGTTTCTGAACCTTTAAGAATTAAACATGATTTCATAGAATGTGATCTATTCTAATTCAGAACAATAAATAAAAACTTGTTTTACAGCCAATACACATTTAATTAGCATAACATTATAGATGATCAAGTTTTAAATAATACAGGTGACCAATGGAAATGTATATGAACGCTAAGAAAATCACCTCTATTAACAGAAGAATTGTGTTGCAGTGTGACACAGCGTGGCTTGAACAAAAGAGATTTCTGACAGCCTAAAAAGATAAGACTTACAGGAAAACTTTCAAAGATGTGGACCTCCACTAGTTCCTGGTAGGGCACATAGTGTGCAAATGAAGGTGCTCTGCTCTGCCGCTTCGTGGTGGGGGTGTGCAGCAGAGATCAGTGCACGTGTGTGCTGCACAAACCTTGACCATGTGAACGTCGGCATTTACGAGTCTACAACACACAACACAGTTTAATGTTATACCACAGAAAGATCAGAGGACACCATCACTGCTCAAAACTAAATTTGCTGCCGTCCTAAATTTGATAAAGACCACAGAGATGTTTCACACCACTATTGAAGCTAGACAAAGGCTTGGTAGACATGATTTTTAGAGCAAGCATCACAACCTTATTCCAGACATGATGCGAGATGCAGACCAACCTTATTGACTCAGGATCTGAGCGACTTGCAATCACTAAATCACATTCAGACAAGACATTTCAAAACTAAACACAAACTCAAGCAACTTATGTATTCATCTACACAAGCACGTTTTATGTGGATGAATATGCTAAAGTACATCTGCTGTGTTATACTGATCTCCAACTACAAAACCCATTTGATTGAAAACTTTGCCAATAAAGGAACTACCATTAATTGACATTAAATATGACATTTGTTAAATACAACGTTTTGTTAAAAATAACTTTAAATATATAGCATTTGTTAAACATGACTATCATCATTGATTAGGATGACTTAATTGATAAAAATGTCACAATTTAGGTGACAAACCTGAAAAAATGTAGGTATTTCCCAAGAGTTCACCAAGCTTTTCTTACAGCTGTATAGACCTGTGGATATGGAGATAAGACAAGACAGATGCACAACAAACAATGAAAACGTACACCAACAATCTTACAATGGGCATATTTTTTACACACACACACACACACACACACACACACAGGAAAAAGTTTGTATAAGGCCTTAATCTGGGTGTCTGGTGGGAGATTCCCGAGTCTTGTATAGAGAGCGTTTTTGTCTGTAGTCCACAGTCTCCTCTATTACATGGCAACTGTCTGTCCAGATTCTCCCTCCCTCTCTATATATACATCCACCCAGGCCCAGAACAGTCTGTTCCTCAATCTGCTCAAATAAAGTCACTGCTCATTAAAATCAGCCTCTGAACCCCCCCCCCCCCGACAATGCAGGATGCATAGATGAATGGATGCAGGCAGTTATGTAAAATCTGACTGTGCATCCTGGCTCCTCCATGTGCTGAGGTCAGAGGGCGGCTATTGTGCACCAAGGCACTCCCCGATCATCCGTCTCTCAGCGGGAGGGAAGAAAACGGGGCCAGGACATTTTTAAATTAGTTCATTTTTAGGGGATCAGGACCAGTGAAAGCTATATTAGGAGAAATGGCCAGGACACAGCTGTCAACTCTTCCGATCAATGATTTGGGATTTTAAATAATTTTAGAGTCAGCAGCACCTTGTATTAGAACCTTATGCAAAGATCCATGTGAAAGTGTCTCCATGGCAATGTACGGAAATATCTCAACCAAACTCTGCCATCAGGGATTAAATGTTTTGGCCTGTCTGGTAACGTTTGGTAAACTAAAAATGTTTTCAGTCAAAACATGCTATTTATTTAATTTTATTTTTTATGTAGTAAAACTACATTTTGAGATGTAACCGCCAGTTTGTGTCAACCTTATACAAATATTTTCCACTAAGATAAATGATCAGCACCAGACAGCTGACTCTAAAGAAATCACTGACCCTTTTCTTTAGTACATGGCTTTTATTTCAGTTATTTGATTCATTCACATAATCTAGTCTTAACATTTCAATAGGTATAGTAGACAGGAGCGGGCAAATAATTCTCTGTTATGCAGCCATTTAAGCCATTAGAATAAAGTGCAACTCCAGGCGTAGATCAACTACTGGCCACTGGCTGGAGAACCAATTTTATTTTTTTGTCCAAAACAAATTTTTACTACTTTGCAATAATACTGAACCCTATGCGCAGTATTACCATGCTAAGTTGTCTAAATTGTATTTTGTGTTGCCAACAGATGTCCATAGCCAGATAACCACAGTCCATTGAGAGGTGAACACCCTGGAATAGAATTCCCAGTGCGAGCATGAGAACACTTGCGTAGAATGGAAAATGATGCAATGATCGGAAAGCGGTTTGCCGTTCTGTGGAAGGGCTTGGCCTTCCGCACCGGATTGGTTACTGTGCACACAGGAGCCATAAGTGGCCTTTATTCAATGTAACCTTCTAATGATAGAAGTGTGATGAATTACTGTAAATGATCGGTGAACATGAAGTCCACTTTTGGCAATAACGGAGTGCTCGGAATGCTGTGTGCTCTCGTTCGCTTGTTTCAGGGAGCGAGAAGGTCTGCTGGAATTCTCTTTCATTTCCCGTTCCATCTGCTTTCATACCAGCAAGGCAGCGTTATTCCTCTTGACAGAGAGCTGTCCAGGGTCATGAAACTTCCACGTCTGTGCTGCTGCGAGTCAGAAACGTTCCTGCCCGGGGCAGCTAGTCAGATTGCAGATAAAGGGGCATGGAGAGTAAGAGGAAGCAGACAGAGACAGGAAGCATCAGTATTCTCCTTCAGCCTGACGTCTGATCAACAAAGGGGCGTGTAAATGAATAACAGAAGCCTCCTCGCCAGCTCAGGCTCAGGCTCACGCTCACACACACTAACGTATGAGTGAATGACAACAGATCCGTCATCCCATGAGACGGCGCTGCAGCCTGGTGTGTTGTGCACTACTGTTTCTCTCCATGGGTTCACAGTTTCTCCTGGGAGAAACCTTTCATGGAAATTCAACCCTCCCAGGCTCACACTTGAAAGAGTAGTTACTTTTATTTTGCTGCACACACAGCCTCCATCTCTCTCTCTCTCTCTCTCTCTCTCTCTCTCTCTCTCTCTCTCTCTCTCCTTCTCCATCTCTCCTTCAACTCCCAAATAACTTTTTGACAACTCGCTCCCGCATTCTCGTGTCTCCGGGCCTCTTGCTGCTTTATTTATCTGCTGCTCTATTGTGATGCCTGCTTGCTGTCGAGGTAAACCCGAGCCGGGAGGCATCGTTCGGAGTGGAACTTTTCAGAGGTGTGAGGCCGAGCCAGAGCACCGACCGCTGACGTCGCTCTTCTCAGAACAGATCGGTTTGACTCTGTATGAGGTGAACCTTAGCAAACACAACCCCGTCACCTCATTTGGAACGGGAAAGAATAGCCACAGTGTGGCGTG
>NC_137507.1:10037500-10080000 GCF_041902795.1 Electrophorus electricus
GGCATTTTGTTCCTTATCAGCTCTCGGCAGAAAATACAATTATTACTGCAAACTGTTTGCACTATTAATTACGCTCTTAATGTGAAGATCACGTCACTGCACTAGTAAATAAGAGGTTCTACAATCATGGTATCATGCTGTGGAAAAGGTCATTTTTTGGATCTGTAGCATTTGAGGAAAAAAGGAGAAAAAAACCCAAAAGTAATTTAGACTACTTAGAATGCAGAATAAAATCTTTTTTGCATCAGAGCTTTGAGTATTCCTTTAGGGCTCTCACATTCATTGTAGACTGGTCAAAATTCTCAAGATGTCAGAGTGTCACACCGCCTGGCCTCTTTATTCTACGTGCCACTTGTGAATTTGAATCGGCTGTCTCTCCTGCTCTGGACAGACAGTTTTATTACTTTCGGTCACCCTTTGATCTTCCGGATCATTCTTGGGCTGATATTTAATTTGATCACTAAGCAGTCCATTCGCACTGCCCTGAAAACCTTCCTCCTGGATAAATCCAGAAGTATACACTTCATCTCTGCCAGGCTCTCTGGCTGCTGCTAGCAGCCTTTTCTTTTAATTCATTGGCTCTGAATAAAAACCAAAAAATATCTGTTGGGACTTCTAACTGTGCTGGGTGATATTTATCAGCTGTTAGTAGGGGCCTGTCAAGCTGTCCTCTTTAAAACAGCCTTTCAGAATCCTCGTAGTTGGGTGGGAGAAAGGTCCAGTTCTTTCTCAAGCACCTGATTCTTGCCACTGTGTCACTGATCTTGTGTTTATTGTGTTCTTCTTTTTAAGCCCACGTCGGCCGGATGCGTGGTGCTGTGTGCTGCACTCTGTCTGTTTTTCTCCCACCTGCACACACTGTTATTTGGCCATAGATCTTTATGGACTGTTAGTTCAGCTGCATTGTTTCCGGCTGGGCTTGTGCCTACTGTCGTGTTTGGCGGGACGGTCATTTATGCCTGGACGGTTCTGTATGGCGGGACAGTGGTTCGTGGCGGGACAGTCACGTGTGGCGGGATGGTCATGTATGCCTGGACGGTTCTGTATGGCGGGACAGTGGTTCGTGGCGGGACAGTCACGTGTGGCGGGACGGTCATTCGTGGCGTGTCTGTGCCCATGCTCCATCTCAACCATTCACTCTTACCCCGTAGCCCTGCTTTCTATTAACAGCCAGAGCTCGACTGTAGGCCTACGTGCTGTTCTTTTGGGCTTCTGCGTTGTCCATTAGGTAACATCATGCTCTAATCTGCCTCTGTCAGTCTCAACACCAGTACGCTGCTCTGTTCCACTGTCAGACTCGATCATACGAGCAGAGCGCTGATATGGAACACCATCCCCCTCGCAATCAGTCACTGCATCTGCTACTACAGGTCATAAATGAGATTAGCGCACGCCATTGTCTCACTCTCCTACCATGTGCATGGACCTCCTTTAATTAAACCGAAGCCTGTGAACATCACCTGTGGTCCAGCTCGTCCATGTGTACTGCACCCTTGAAGAACTGGATCGTCAACACTGTGTAGGGCTGCTAATATCTTTGCTTGAAGTTCTGTAAGAAAACACTGCAGTGTGTGATGATGCTAGGCACTGCCTGTGCAGATTCAGCTACTCGCAGCAATGTCTGTACGGGTAGATTAAGTATCCTTAGACTGAAAGGCATTCGGTTGTAACCTAACTTGACCATGTATTCCAGCAGTAAGTGTCTGGATTCCTGATACACTACAGCATTCAGGAGTCTCATATAACACTGTTGCCAGTGTCGCAGTGTTTGGAACTGACAGTGTTGCAATAATGGAGAAGAGGTCCATTTTGTTTTTCCCAATACACAACTGGCTTGCTTCACTCACACGGTGAACGTAGATAAACACTCGCCGTGTGAGGTCGGAACCTGTGAAGGAGACTCTTAGGTGGACAGAACAGTATAAGCCCAGTCAGCAATGAAGCCAGGGTTCTTATCAGCCAGCCAGTGTTTAGTCTCCACGTGCCCTTCTACTGGTGCATGACTGCGGATAAGGCAAGGCTGGGAAGGTTGTGTGTGTGTGTGTGTGTGTGTGTGTGTGTGTGTGTGTGTGTGTGTGTGTGTGTGTGTGTGTGTTCTGTTACACATCTTCACCAGTTTTGCATTTACTGCATCACAGTTTAATTTATAAATTTAATGGACAAAGTTATAGTTAACAGTAGATTTTTCCTAGTGTTCTGTTTGACAGCCATGTATTTGTACCTGATTTTTGGCTGACGTACATGATCTTTTACCCATATAGACATTTTCAGCACTGAGTCCCACTTATAAGCACCACTAACTCTATTTACATGGGTTACTATGACTACCACCATACTTCTGAGTGCTGATCGGTATTCTGAGTGCCCCTCCCTTACAAATAAGTACTCTGCTCCATCCAAAGTCTGGAACAGCTGTAGGGCTCCCCAACAGCCAAGCACAACAGACGAATCTTCTGTAATGATGTGCAGGCCGGTAGATTCCATTCATAATCAATGCGCTGAATTTAAGCTCGATCACATCTGAAGGACACTTGTTTCACCTCTTCTGCTGTGGCAGAGTCACGGTAATATCTGCGTTATTCTGGAGAGTTTCTCGTGGGCTGCTGGAGACAACACATGAATAAATACCCAGCAGCACCCCGGTGGGGAATTCCACTGCCTGTTTTGTGGGAAGTATTCATCTGACCAGTCCAGATGCAGTGCAACTGCAGCTATTCGATGTGACAGGTATTAGGAGAGATTTTAGTCTAGGCATTAGGCTAGACTAAACTAGGCTGCAAACCACTACACTCATTTGTGGAAGGGTTAGTTGATTTTAGGCTGGTGCTGCCTATCTGGAATACACTGAAAGTCAACAGGTCTCAGCGCCATGAAGATGGGTGTTGGAAATGAGGGAAGGCGCTATTGCTAGAAAGCGCTCCGATTGTAAGCGCCAAGCAGACAGTAGCATGCAACAGCTGTGGTGGTTTATGGCAGGAGAGAACAGTTCTGTGTGGACATGAGGGATTGCATGTGCCTTGGGGAATGAATGCCAATCCACTACGGATTAACTGTATCATTCCATAACTGTAGCTTTAATGGAGCCCCTTACATCGAACCGAACCCAAACGAGCATTACGGTCATTAGAGTCATTCAGCAGAGTTGCGTCATGTGATGGTATTGCCCCAGCCTTTACGGTTTTAAACAGTGAAACTACAGTGTTGAGAGAGGCTGACCTACACAGGGGACCGGGGCCAGATTAAACTAGCCGCTGCACTAATTTGAGAAATGGCCAACTGCTGGAGAGGGCAGGCAGAAACGGGGCTTTTTCTGAGATGTAAGACTGAAATCGAGTGGAAAATGATGCCATGACACAAGATAATCCCCCCCCAATCAATCCCAGCTGGCCTTGGAGGACCGCAGATATCCGCCCGAATCCTGGGCATGTCAGGACCACTGACACTCAAGCCCAGTGGGGGAAGAAGTTGTTTAGCAAGTTGTTTTTGCCTCTGGCTGCCTTTGAGCTGAGAGGAGTTTTTTAAAAGCAGGACAAAAGATGAAAGGAATGTCCTTTCCTCTCTGTCTCTGTTTTTTGTTGTTTGTTTTCCTGGAGATGATGGACATTCTCTCTTCCTCTCTTCCTCTCTTCCTGTTTTTTCTCTCTTTTTTTCTTGTGGTCATCAGCTCTCGGACATGCTTCTGAAGGTGTGTTTTATTTTTTAGATTGTGCTTTGGTGGGGTAGCAGAGTTAAGGCGTGCAGAAAAGCTATATTAGCTGGAAATTGGAATTCATCCCTGTTGCTGGGGGAATGGACTGAAACTTGGCCCCTGCTCTGTGCTTCTTTTCTCCCTCCGTTTTCCCCATCCATCTATCTACTTCCTCTTGTCCAGGCTATTTTTCCACCAATGATGGAGGGCAGGCCCCTGACCTTTGCCCTCAGACCTCTTGGTTCAAGTGTACGGTGGCCTAGACAGACTGGTCGCATTTTTAGCTTGCCTTGATAGCAGCTCTGCTGTCGGTGGTTTAGACCGTTACCTGCGATCCTCAGTCACCAGGGAGAGGTGAGTAACGTTTAGCGCTCAGCTGTCCTCGCGTTTAGCAGTGAGAGATTCCCAGCGCCATGGCGGAGTTCTACTTTTGCTTTGCAGGGTGAAGGGTCAGCTTTACCGTAGTGCCGACAATACGTTCGGTCGTGCTACGTCTGTGTGATGGAGAAATGCCGTGAGCTACACAGCCTATGAGGCAGTTTAGGTACGATCGCTCCTTCACTGGAGTCCTACTGCCCCGATGAAGGAACTGTTGATGAAGAGCAAAGCTGCCAGATAGAAAACTGCCACTGATGTCTGTATGTACAGCTGCTAAAGCAGAAAGAATTTCTAAAGAATTTTCTTTAACAAATCTGCCTCTCTGAGGTTTAGTGGCATGTTTTGGCACCTCCGGTCAAAATGTTTTACTCTGCAAAGCTAATAAAAGATTACCTGATTTCCAGAAGGCTGACGTTTCTTTAATACATTATGAAAGATTACATTTTTATTCCCATTTTTTTGCGGTTTAAAAAAAAGCAAGTAAGGAAACAGGCCCAAAGCAAAAGTTTGTCCCCCCGCATGGCCAGCAATGCCCCCGTCGGCAAGAGTCAACCATCCAACCGTCTGTCAGTCATTTTTACTCGTTCTACTTCTGAGAGGTTTCTGCGCTGCTCATTTGAGATCCATGCATAGATTTTCAGTTATATTGAGTCAGGGGACTGCGAGGGCTACAGCCATCCTGTCAGGTCTTGAGGTAATCCTTTGTGGATGGTGAGGTGTGTTTGGGATCAGTTCCTGTTGTAGAATCTATCCTCTTTCATCTTTTCATCTTTTTTTTTTTTGACAGATAGTGAGATGGTTGCTTCCAGAACGTGCTGGTATGTAATAGAATCCACTCGTTCTTCTACCAGTGAAACATGTCCTGTGCCAGGGGCAGATACCCCAAGCCTAAATCATCATCAATCCTCCTCTTTTTATGAAATTTTGCCACCTGTTTCTCCAAATGTACATTTCCTCAGTGCAGCCCAAACGTTCTTTTTATCCGTCCGTCCACAGAACTTGTTTCCAAATGCATCAGGCCTTAGTTCCTGTGCAAATGTCTCACTCTGAGTTTTGTGGTGAGCATGCAGGGAACTCCAGAGACTGCTAATCTTGCTGAAAGTCTTTTGCTTTTTGCTTAGATGTGGGTTTATTTTGCCTTTCTAGCAAACCTATGAGTAGTTCTCTCACGTTTTCTTGATCTTCCAGACCTCAACTTGACCTCCAACATTCCTGTAACCTCATAGTATGGAAAATGTTTGAAGAGACGAAAGTGTTACAAAGCTTTGGAATATGCATCTCCTGGCTTTTCCTAATGGGGGTTATGAACAAGCCATAACCCTATCAAGCTAAATCAGGTCTGAGACATGTGTAATCCCTCAAACCTCTTAGGTTGCCCAAACCTTTGCATGGTGCTCCTTGTACAAATTGTACAAAACAAAACAAAAATGCTAATCTCGCAAATTGATGAAAAAAATGTTTTGTCTTTAATGTTATGCCTATCGGAGATCAGTTCATCTTCTGCTCCCTTAACTATCCACAGTGACAGATACTTTGACCAGGGCTGCCCAAACTTGCATGCCCCTGGGACTCCTGAGAACTCATCCATATGTGGGCACAGCAGTGTCTGTGAGTAATGCAGATTTTTCTTTTTTGGCATGACTGCGAACATCGTTCTCCCAGCCAGTTTGACTGTTTAACACACACACACGTGCGTGGGGGGGGCATATGGCTGAAAATATCTCCAGTCACTCTCAAGACATGAAGTGTGTGTGTGTGTGTGTGTGTATGTGTGTGTGTATGTGTGTGTGTGTGTGTGTGTGTGTGTGTATGTGTGTGTGTGTATGTGTGTGTGTATGTGTGTGTGTGTATGTGTGTGTGTGTGTGTGTATGTGTGTGTGTATGTGTGTGTGTGTGTATGTGTGTGTGTATGTGTGTGTGTGTATGTGTGTGTGTGTGTGTGTGTGTGTGTGTGTGTATGCGCGTGCGCATCTGTGTGTAGTTCCTGTGGCTTTGGTGTAAAGGATTTTGTTACTGTATTTACTTTCTGAGAGGTCTTACATTGCTTTATCTCCTTCCCCACTTACCGTCAACCAATGCTAAAGATAACGTTTAATGTGTGTAAAATTTAATAAACACATAATTACAAATGATAATTCCAAATTATGTTCTGAAGGCCATATTTTATTTCGTAGTCCAAAATGATTTATGAGAATATATATAACCAACTTCATAAAGTGCTTTGTCAGTTTACCATTTGGTAAATTTGATAATTTATGGTTTAATCTAATAAACATGTGCACCAGAGATTTGACACTTTATAGGGAATTTGATATCAAGAGTCTGTGAAACTATAAATGATTCTTCACTCCGTTTAGTTATTCAGTGTGATCTAAAGAGCAGAACTCCACGTTCTCGCTGTGTTGCAGGGAACGCAGGATTTATCAGTGTAACACATGCCAGCTAGTTAGCCAATACAATTAACGAGGCTAAACAAACTATTTTGTAAACAACAGAAATGTAGCACAGTAACTACACTTTGAATGTGACCTAATAGACAGACGTATGTAGAGCGAGACGGCGGGCAGTGGGTGAAGTAAGGCCAGCACATCGTGTCTTCATCCCGCACCGCAGGACAATCATCGGGCATCCCAGCCACAGGACCTCAGATCTGCTCGGACATTGATTTGCGCTCCTGAATAACCATTGATTGTTTGTGATGGAAGAGTGCCAGAGTGACCTTCGCATGGGCCGCGTGTCAGATCTTTCTGCGGCAGCAGAGCACAGGGAGCGGCCCAGACTCAAACTCGAAATCTGGACCCGATGGAGAGAAACAATCTCTTACGTCTCTGGTTCCTGCCGTACTGGCGGCAGCTTGGGGAGTTGTGTGTGGCGGGCCTGAGGCTTGTGCTCGACCCCAGACAGTGAGGATGTCCTGGGGTCAAGCACTTGAGACAGATCCTCGAGGATGTGGGGGGGGATTTATGGAAACCAAGTTTATTGTATGGAGGAGGGCTCTATCAAGAGGCCTGGGAGAGGAAAACCACTGTGATTGAAAGCACCCCCCCCCCACACACACAAACAGAAGGTAAGTTCTCCTGTGGTGGACAATAAACATGTACATGCACCTAAATGCTGCACCTAAATGCCCCTTTATCATTGTGTTTAATTTCACTTTTACTTCATTACATTTCAGTGTAAAATACTTTATTTTGACTTCATTCATGCAAAATCTATTCCTCTTCTCTAGGTTAGAGGGAGAAAGCAGAATGTAAGCTGTTCTGTTGATGTGCTTCCAAAGCACCAGTCAGGGTGCACAGCACATGTTAACTGCCTGAGTCCATTCAAACTATTGTACCCATACCTCTGGCATTATAGCCGCTGCGTTACAAGAACAGTAAACAACATAAGCACAGCAAGAAAATGGAAGAAATCTGACCTTATATTCAATATCTTTTTTTTTTGTTTTACATTCTGTTCTCCTTTAATTATGTAAGCTAGCTGAAAATGTTATTGGAAACGTATATTTTTTTATTCTTTGCTCCAAATTACTTGGCTCCAAATATGGCCAGGACCCCTGGGTTCTGATTTAGAGTGCTGTATTGCTGTACACTGTATGCTTTGGGGGGAAAAAAGAGAATGTATTGCTTTTTTTTTCATTTCAAAATAAAAGGCAAAATGGACTTCAAAATGCTAGTTCTCCAGCTCTGATCACTGGATGCCAGCAGCTACTCCCACACAGAGCCTCCTGGTAGGTATTGTTCACCTGCCTGTTGCCGGCTGATGGTAATGTTAAGTGACATCTATATCAGACTGATTTAATGAACTCCCATTAATGGATCTGTTTGCCCAGGGATCGTCAGAGCCTTTTCACCCAAGATAGGTAGATGAAGCAAGAGGAGGAAACATGATGGAAAATATTGCAATATTATACCCAAATAAACCACAGCACTTCACCCCCTTTTTGAAGTTTAAGTGCTTTGTTGTTTAGCTGAGATGGAAATTTAAATGAAAGATTTCTTTTATTTGAGTAACATTTTACCAAGGACATCTCTGCTTTCACAAACGCAGGACTTGTTTGTCTTTGACTTTGCCTACCCGTGTCACACATGGGAGCTCCTAAGCACACAAGCTGTGTGTAATGTGTCCATGGAGACTATTATCTTGTAATCATTTCAGGATCTTTACTTCTTCTGAATAGTTCGGCCAACCCTGTCAGCCGGCTTTATTCTTCTGCGCCAAGAGGCGGGACACATCCCAAGGTCGCTGGCGCGCTTTGAGGCTCCGGTGCGAAGAGGAACGAGGCTCTGAGCCTTTTGTGCTCGGCTAGGTGAGCACGCGCTTGTTTGCCTCTGCTATCGGCGCTGTCGTCTGCGATGTCCGTGCAGTCGCACGGCCTGGGAGGGAAGCGGACACATCACGGCTTCCTTAAAGTTTTCCACAAACTCCCAGTACACCTCATGCGGATCATGAGAGCAAGTTAAAACTGTTAAATAAAGAAAAGACCTTGCAGGGTCTCTGGGCCTTAGGGACTGTACCAATGTTCTGTAAATCCTTTCTGGGAGGTTGTTCAGCACGGCCCTGGTTAGTGTTTCCTCTGCTTTAAAGCCACAGTTCAGCTCAGCCCACGCTTCTCCACACTTGTGTTGGGCACTAGCAAAAGCAACCAGCACTAAACCGCCAAGTCCAGTGGCCCTCGAGGGCCAGGTGGGATAGACCCCGGAGACCCGTGTTCATTTCACTCATCCGCTTCTAGTCATCTTGAAGGGATGGTACTGCGGCTGAGGTGAAGGGTCATTATGATTCCAGCCAGCCACTGCAGAGCTGGGATACGCTGAGCCGCCTTGAAAAGGAGGCGAGCTGAAATGAGCTAAGCTTTTAATTGGCTCAAGAAGATGAGAAAAGTAATGAACAGAAGAGATTAGGCTTTTATGAGTGACCTAATTAAGAGAGCAGCTTCTGTCACACTCCTTGTTCTATAGTTGGTGCTAAAGCCTGGGAGACTGCTTCGGTTATTTACTTAGTTCAGTGTTACAAGGAGAGGTCTCCAAATTGCCAGAATCTGGGCTGTACCTTCATTCTCTGCAGGTGTTTAGTGGCTGGACAAAGGGGTTTTGAGGACAGAGTTTTGCCGGGGCTTCAGGGCCAGGTCTGGCAATATAGAGTGTGCATTTTTTGTAAGAACAACAGGAAAATTGCTCGTGGTAACCGGCTGCGTTTCCGTCGGGCAGTGACAGGCAGCCTGCTCATGCAGTGCACTCAGCAGTCTCCTCCGAGCATCTCGAGACATGCGGGGACACTGGAGCGCTGGTAGCTGGAGAAGTCACGAGGACAAACCTCAGATGTCGAAGGCAAAACATTCACAGAGAGAATTGGAATGATGTGTGTGTGGGGGTGGGGGTGGGTTGGGAATAAAACAGACCCGCAGAGATTTGAGCACTTACCTCACAGCGCAGAGATGAATAGCCATCTCTTCATCTGGTTTGAGTGGAATAAGCCTGCAGAGTCTATTACCACATCATCTGAACAAGCGACGTTGGGGTTTGTTTTACCGAACGGGTACAACGGAACCCAGGGGAAGCGTCACGCTAAGGGACGAGGACGGAGCAAAAGCACCTCTGCAAAAAAACCCAGCCGACCGTGACATGTTATTGTTTTGCAGATGTGGGATACTGAAATCAGAAATTGCACTGCTAGCCCTGGAAAAAAGGGAAAAGAAAGGGCAGGAAGCACTCTTTGGTGACTGGTGGTGCATATCGTGGAAGTAGCCTGCTATTTTAATTATCCCAATCAGGAAAACTCTGTCACTGAGTGCAAAAACAAATTACTCGCAACCCAAATAGAACACAGCAAGGCATTCATTCTGTGAAGCCCTGAGGCAAAAAAGAGATGTTCTAACAACTTAAACTGCAGTTGCAGGGACATTTTTGGCTTATTCCTATAACCAGTGTACTTAGCAGCAGAAACACACACACACACACACGGCAACTCTCTTGCTGTGCTAATGCTGTGCTTGACCTCAAGACTCAGGCTAAAGGAATTAATTGCGATGAGGGCTGATTAATATTGAGGCCACTACACTGCCATTCTTATTTTGTTACAGCATTTCCTGTAGGAGACCCTGACCCGTGCACACGCACCAGGGAGGGATGAAGGCCGATGAATGGGGCCTCTAGGACTTGTAAGTGCCCTTCCCTGACCTTGACTGTGAGGAGAATCTTTTCGACAAATACCGCATCTTTGGTAAGATCAAGGAACTAGATCACGCCAACCTTTGTCTGGAACCAAGCTCTGGATCCAGGCTTCTACTGTCTGAGTCTGCTGGGTCCCAGGTGGTATCTCATCTATGCTGATCCAAAATGTGAACTACAGAATGGAAGGAAGTTAACGCGTTCAGCGAGCAGCACAGACGACTCTTCGGAGAGTCTGCAGGGCATGGACGGTTCTTCTACGCAAGCACCTTCAGCGGTGGAACCTCTGAAAAGCCTTGCTGTGAGGTATAGGAATTCCCTGAAAGGAGCCACGTGTGCGTGACTTTACCAGATACAGAGGAACACTCTAGTTCACTTTAAGGCTGGCAGTGTTCCTGTGGCAGTATTCCCAAAAGTCATTGTGTGTGTGTGTGTGTGTGTGTGTGTGTGTGTGTGTGTGTGTGTTTGTGTGTGTGTGTGTGTGTGTGTTTGTGTGTGTGTGTGTGTGTGTGTGTGTGTGTGTGTGTGTGTGTGGGTGGGTGGGTGGGTGGGTGGGTGGCTGTGTGTGTGTGTGTGTGTGTTTGTGTGTGTGTGTGTGTGTGTGTGTGTGTGTATGTGTGCACTATAGTTGGTGATAATCCTAAAGCAAATTAGGATCTAAATAGCATTTCCATTAGAGGGGTGCGGAGGTTGACTAAGCTCTTGATAGTGGAGACTCCCTTCCTCCTTCCACCCTCTTAGGTTTCTCCCTCTCACTAGGATTTTTATGGCCCTGACGCATCTATTCTGCTAGAATGGTGAGAGGAGCCCTAATCATCATAAATACAGTGAAAATCACAGGGCAGCCCATCAAAGGTCACACCACTAATCCTGCGTCTCTGTCAGTACACTCACAACACTCTCTTGCTCTCTCTCTCTCTCTCTCTCTCTCTCTCTCTCTCTCTCTCGCTCTGAAATTCATTGTAGATGTGGAACTGCTGGTGCATGGCCTATCATAAATTCATACTCTTTCAAACACTCTTTCTCTCTTTTTTAATATCCTTTTATCTCGATCCTTAATTATACCGTTTATGCACACTAGTTGGCTCTCTGTCTCTTCCAGTCTCTGCCATCTTTCTTTCTCTCTGATTCTTTTTCTCATCCTCTGATTCTCTCTCTCTCTCTCTCTCTCTCTCTCTCTCTCCATCCCTCTCATCCTCAATCTCTGCCCCTTTCTCCTCTATGTATATTTCATTCTGGCAGTCAGAAGTTCTGTCATATAATGCCATATAATAAACATTAGGCCAAGGCCAAGCTAATCTGTTATGCCTCTTAGCTGCTGCCATGGCTACACAGCCTGGCTTTCCGCAGAGATTCTTATGCCTTTGCTCTCTCGCTCTCTCTCTCTCTCTCTCTCTCTCTTTCTCTCTTTCTCTCTTTCTCTCTCTCTCTCTTTCTCCCTCTCCCTCTGCATATGGACTAGGTGCAGTTCAGACAGAAACACATCGATGTCTACCCACACTGTTCCAGATTTTGTCTTCATATGTTCACTTCCTCAACCATATCTGTTTTTTCAGCACCCCCAAGCAGGCAAAGCTCCATACAATATGAATACGCAATGATCTATCCATACAGTGCCTATAAATACTGCAGGGGCCTTGTGTCTACATATTCATGCTTTGTAGTCATCTTCAGTCATACACAAGATGCATTAAAGCAGACACACACACACACACACACACACACACACACACAGATTCCAGGGAGTGTACTGTAGTAAAATACATTATTGTTATTATTATTATTATTATTATTATTATATTTACGATTTCGATGTTTCGTTGGTTCATCACTAATTGTTTATCTGTCTGAATCTGGAGGTCCCACAGGATCTTAGCCTTGTTCTTCTGAAGAAGATTCCAGATGCGTAACTGCAGTAATTTACTGGAGTAAGAGACATACTGTAGTGGACTGCACGTATAAATATAAAGCCCCGTGTAGAGAAAGTACTCTCTCTGACCCATGTCTACATATACCCATGTCTGAACTCATACGCAAACCTATGTAGACACGTGCACACACACCTTGACCACTGGTCCAGGACACAGGAAAGGAAACGTGGTATACTGACAGACGTTGTAAGGGGACAGAAGGCAAACTTTCTGCACCCTGCAGCCTCGGTCAGGGTTCTCTGTGTCCCTCACCCTGCCTCTGAGCTCGGCCTCACAGACCCTTGGTGTGAGCTAATGTTCTCCATGTTTCTCACTAAGCTGAGCTGCATCTGTTTATCTGTATCTACAGCTATTAGACCAATACTCATGTTTTTATCATGGACCTGGCTTGTAACTCACTCACTCACTCACTCACGTTTAGTGCAAAAATAAAACTCTCCACAAGGGGGTGCTCTCAGTAATGCTGTGTGCATTTGATTTGTTTCTTTGTTTTTATGTTTGTTTTTCCTGAGAATGTGAATGAATACATTTAATGTTTGGGTGCTGGCTGGTTTGTGTCTGTGTGCAAGCCAGAGAGTGAGATTATGTATCTAAGCGTGACAGGGTGTGTGTGTGTGTGTGTGTGTGTGTGTGTGTGTGTATGCAAAACAAAGGCCAGACGATATGGGCAAAAGCTCTCAATCAGATCCCTCTCCCTCCACAGGCCTATTCATTACTCTCAGTAATTAATGTGGCTCTGGCAGATTGAATGGTTTAAGTGGATGTGAAAGAAGACCAGTGCAGGTGAGGGGGAGAGAGAGAGAACAGAACAGGGGAGAGAGAGATAGAAAAGGAGAGAGAGAGAGAGAGAGAGAACAGGGAGAGAGAGAAAAGAACAGGGGGAGAGAGAACAGCGAGAGAGAACAGGAGAGAGGGATTGTGGTGAGATGTTAGGAGCGTCTGGGGCATCTTTTTCATTTTTCTTGCTTTTTTCTGCTTCATGGAAACACATACACACACTGAACAGTAAATGGACAACTACTTGACCACAAATAAAAATGTAGCATAATAAAAGTTCAGTTACAGTAATTGCATGTTTATTGACACCAGCTGCTTTAACTCCTTCAGTGTGGCTGCTGTGGTTGAGAGGGTGCTGCTGCTTCTCTGGGTTGTGTTTTTAAAACTGGATCACTTCCATTTAGACGGCGCTGTGTGGACTCTTCTCATCCTCACTGCTGCACACTTTCTCTGAGTCAAAGCGACTCTGCCTTTACCGAGGCTCTCCCTGCTGCTCTGCCTTTACCCAGGCTTTCTCCACCGCTCTGCCTCTACAGAGGCTCTCTGTCTGAACTGCTCTGCCTCTACAGAGGCTCTCTGTCTGCACCGCTCTGCCTCTACAGAGGCTCTCTGTCTCCACCGCTCTGCCTCTACAGAGGCTCTCTGTCTGCACCGCTCTGCCTCTACAGAGGCTCTCTGTCTGAACTGCTCTGCCTCTACAGAGGCTCTCTGTCTCCACCGCTCTGCCTCTACAGAGGCTCTCTGTCTGCACCGCTCTGCCTCTACAGAGGCTCTCTGTCTGAACTGCTCTGCCTCTACAGAGGCTCTCTGTCTCCACCGCTCTGCCTCTACAGAGGCTCTCTGTCTCCACCGCTCTGCCTCTACAGAGGCTCTCTGTCTCCACCGCTCTGCCTCTACAGAGGCTCTCTGTCTGCACCGCTCTGCCTCTACAGAGGCTCTCTGTCTGAACTGCTCTGCCTCTACAGAGGCTCTCTGTCTCCACCGCTCTGCCTCTACAGAGGCTCTCTGTCTCCACCGCTCTGCCTCTACAGAGGCTCTCTGTCTGCACCGCTCTGCCTCTACAGAGGCTCTCTGTCTGAACTGCTCTGCCTCTACAGAGGCTCTCTGTCTCCACCGCTCTGCCTCTACAGAGGCTCTCTGTCTCCACCGCTCTGCCTCTACAGAGGCTCTCTGTCTGCACCGCTCTGCCTCTACAGAGGCTCTCTGTCTGCACCGCTCTGCCTCTACAGAGGCTCTCTGTCTGCACCGCTCTGCCTCTACAGAGGCTCTCTGTCTGAACTGCTCTGCCTCTACAGAGGCTCTCTGTCTCCACCGCTCTGCCTCTACAGAGGCTCTCTGTCTCCACCGCTCTGCAGAGGCTCTGTGTCTCCACTGCTCCCGCCCTGCACATTTCTGCACCAGAGCTTCATGTGTTCTTCTCCCATTCTCTCTCTCTCTCTCTCTCTCTCTCTCTCTCTCTCTCTCCCCGTCCCCCTCTCTCTGCCTCTTTCTTGGTCATAGTGAACACTTACTGCTATTTCATACTGAGTCGAGACATGGCAGCTGCTCTGTACTGGTGAAGTTACCCGTTTCTTTTCTGCTCTCCAAGTTTTTGAAGTAAAAAAAAACCACTGGATTTTTTGAACAGAAAATGTGGTGTGTGTGTGTGTGTGTGTGTGAGTGAGAGTGAGAATGTGGGGATGTGTGTGTGTGTGAGGGGTATTTTTTTCTCAGTTTTGGAGTTAAAGAAGACCTTTGGCCTAGTGTGCTGCAAGGCCCATCAGCGTTACAGTTTCACTTTCTCAAGTGCAGACATGCGCAGACACAAGCACACACACACAAAAACAAACACAAGCATACACACACGCACACACACACACACACACACACACACACACACATACACACATACACAAAAAAACACAAGCATACACACACGCACACACACGCACACACACACACACACACACACACACACACACACACACACACACACACTCCATATCTAAAGCAGTATTCTTAATTTGACTTGGTGCAGCTTCTTGAATTCTAATATGTGCATAAATACATAGTGAGTGCAGCTCACGTCGTTCAGGGACAGGTCGTCTTCTCCTGATTATGCAGGTTGGAGAGGGATAAACAGGCCTGAGCACACGGCCCACAGCAGAGCTCTACAGTACCGCCCACGATCAACCCACCCCAGGTTACTATTAGCAACAACACACTTCACATTTGTCTGGCATCTGGCCCAGAGCTTTAATATAATACTTCCCACATTAGCCTCATGGTTACATACACAAGCATACACAAACCCTCACACGCACGCACACGTGCGCACTGATCCGATGCTGGTCTCAGTGGATGAGAGTTACGAGTGTTTAGCCCAAGGCTGTTCCTACAGCAGTAACATGGTTGACACCCCTGTGTCATCGCAGTCACTCCCAGCACACGCTCGCACCCCTCAGCTCCCTGGCGTCAGAATGGACTCCGCGTTTGTTTTCCTGCATGGTCGGGTTCAAGTTGGGCGTACGTGTAGATCGTGTGCCTTTGTTGCTAAGCGAAACTAAATTCTCGTGCAGGAATTCATTTTGGCTTGTTGTTTTGGCTTCTTCACGTTGTGTGATTATTTTTACATCACTCGCCGTGTACACTGTTGACTTAAAAAGCGGTCCGCTGCAGCACTTCCCATCGGGAGAAATGTGCGCACGTGCAAACAAGTCCCGCTTCCCTTTGAAACCTGTTTTATCTCTCCACATAGGAGAAATATCCTCCATCTCCCTCTCTCCACCCCTCCTCCAACCCTACTCTCCTTTCTCTTTGTTCTTTCTGTCCCTTTGCCTCTTGGTGCTGTACGAACAGAATGTGCCACTTGTGAACTTTTAAGACCTCTTCCATTTCATGCCCCTCTTCCTCTCTCTCTCTCTCTCCTAATGGATGAACAGAACACGACCTGTATGGCATGTTTCTGTGTTTGCTTTCTCTCTTCCTTGCCGTGCCCTGTGACGGGAGCCTGCTGCGCACGTTGTCTTCGGGCATGGCCAGTTTGGCGGATTTCTCGGCCCGTGTGTGAAATCGTCTTTGTGCAGCATGTTCCGCGCAATGCGGAGCTGGCGAGCGCGTGTCCTGTCGTGCGGATTTGCGGACGTGTTCTATTTAAGGAGGACGCGCTGGAGTCGCGCCATTGACGGTCACCTGCTGGCCAGTACAAACCAAAACTGGGTGGAGTTTTTCTCACGATGTAAAAGAACTGGACTTCTGGAAGTCTCAATTCCAGCTTTTCTGAATGCTCTTCCCGCGGGGGCACCCAACTGAGCAAAAAGTCAAAAGCATGTGGTACAGTGAGACGGGTTCAATCCCCAGCTGTGCCATGGAACGATGATGGCAGTCAGAATGGATTTTGCTAGGTGGCATACTGTGTGGAAGTAGGAATTAGGTGAGCGTGGTGGAGCACAAAACTGCTTCAATTGCATTGGAAACGTCTGTAGCAAATGAAGCACAAATCACCCAGAACCTCTTCCCTTCTAGGCGCTGGATTGGTTTGTGGCTCCAGAGCAGGATGAGGTAGTGGTGGGCAAAGTGCTTCTGAAGGGCCTTTTGTACCGTCCATTTGAAGGGGGGGGGGGGGGGGGTTCAATCTCTGTGTCCGTTCAAATCCCTTCGGTAACCAGACATTAGCGGAGACCGCCCATTCTGCTAGTTGTGCGTAATTGGGGAATATTTTTAAGCGCGCGTGTGTGAACGCCCTCGTCTTCGGTATTTGAGGAGCGTGAATCATGCGAGGCAGAATGGCTGCTGGAAATCACGAGAGCTTTCTGCTTTATTTACCATCGTTCGCTTCTGGCTTCGTTCCTAGCGCAGACAATACACGCGCGCCATTGCCCGCTAATTTGTGTTTCTACGTGCAGGCGCATCATTAGCCGGTTGAAAAACAAAAAACAAAAAAACAACAAAAAAATCAAATCTTTCTTTTTTTTGGATTTTTTTGTCACTTTCTTTTCAGCATGGTTATTTTTCCAAACGTTTTCAACACGGCAGAATATGGGTAATGGTTCGTAAAGCCTTTAAGAAGAAACGGAGCTGTTTGCCTCTGCAGCGTAAAACATTTGGTTGGCCAGTGGATTGGGGGATGTGCTCAGTGTGTGGAAGAAGCGGACAATTAGAACATGTGACCTGGTTTGGTTAAAACGCACAGACTGTAACTGCATCACTGAACTGGAGGAAACTGGACAGCACTGAAAACTATGGTAGTGTACGGAGGTGCGTGTGCGTACATCTGTACACCACCACTCGAGTCTGTGTTTTTGGAATCAGCTCAGAAAGCCATTGTGAGTGAGTGGGGTGGTTGTTTGGTTGTGGCTGATATCAGCTCGTTCTCTCAGTATGCTAGCCTCAGCACTGGCTCCCCTGCCTGATCCACCACGTTAATATTTCATCACTCGCATTGCTGCCTTTGGAAGGGAAGTGTGCCCACCGCGATAGCAACACTGCTGAAGTTTTTCCTTTTATTAATGTCTTTAATTACATTTCACGCTATTTTCTCTGTTGGTCCTTTGATTACATTTCCACCCACAACATAGTTTGGTTCTTTGGTTCCTCTCATTATAAAATGTCAGATTATTCTGTAGTTTTATTATTATTTATTTCTTTATTTATTTTTGTGCGTGCCTGTGTGACCAACATGGAGCCGTTGTTTCTCCTGAACTCCCGTGGTGGCATCTTAGCAGGCTAGAGATTACCAGAAGTGTTCATATTTCTGTTTTTCTTTGTTTTCACACACATGAACACAAACATGCGCAAACACAGCCCCCCCCTAATATTCACACACACAAAAACAGCAGAATCATAGCTCTCTCATTTTACATATTTGTAATGTTTTTATCATGGTCAGTTAGCACTTAAGCAGTTCTGGCTATTACTGTGTAATCCGATAACCAGCAGGTTTTTGGTTTTAATACATCTCCTCTAGGATTGATAAATTAATCCAGTTAATGAACTGGATTAACCCCTGGCAGTAATCAGAGTATCACACATGGTTCTCTCTCTCTCTCTCTCTCTCTCTCTCTCTCTCTCTCTCTCTCTCTCTCTCTCTCTCTCTCTCTCTCTCTCTCTCACGCACACAGAGATTGCGTGTGTTAACATCATACATGTGCAGCAATGTCCACGTTTCTGCTCAGGCCGTATGCGCCGATACCCTGCTATGTTCAGATACATAATCCACTTTAGTGTGTGCTGGTCTGTTTCCACCCTACAGGGGTATGAATTAGCCAGGTCTCTGTGCACACCTGTCCGTCTCGGAGCGTCTTAGCGCTGCACCTTCGCCCTGACTCCACGCGCTGCCTCCCATTTTCATGCCTCATTCCGTGTCCGTCTCTGTCCTTTCCTGCTTTTGTCTCCTTATCTTCACTTTTTATTCCGTTCCTAAAGGAAGCCTTGGCTATGTGGAACAGCAGTCTATTCATGCCTGTCAGTGTGTCTGCCTCCGCTGTGTAGAGACGAACACACACAAAAACACCTCCAGCCTGTTCACTCCTGCCTGCCTGTCCGTCTGTCTGTTCACCTACCTGGGCTTCTACAGCTGAAATGCAGACTCATTTGAAACACAGAGATGGCAAAATGCAGGCAGTATGTGACAGAAGGGACATTACATTCAGAAAACATCAAAGCAAACAACAGATGTCAGAGAATTTGAGAAAGAGGTTTATAGGCTTGGAATCTTTATTTATTTATTTGTTTGTCTGTCTGTTCTTGTGCGCGGAATAAATTGTGTCAGATTTATCATGTTATCATATGATTTTGCACTCGTATACATGTGCCTAGTGTCCATCTCAGATGCCCCACCCCCAGCTAGCAGCTTTAAATGAAAAGAAATCGAAAGGTTCTAGATGTCCTGACCACAGGCCACACTCTCATTGGCTGTTCGCAGTGCCATTTACAGGAGTGTGCATGCATTTCCAGACCGCATAGTAGGACTTGTGTTTAATCTTACTTTTTTTAGTGTTACTTGAAGCAAACTTTTCTTTATCAGGCTCGCTAGCCAGTTGGCAAACGCGGTCCTCTGCTTCTGTTTTCGTTGCCCGCTTTTTTATTTTTGTCGCATGCTGCAGAATTGACTGTATCAAGATGTCACACGCAAAGGCAAATGTGTTTGGTCATTGTGCGTGTGAATCAGAGGTCTCTTCCAGTCCAGAGAGGTCGCGCTGCAGAGGTCGTGGCCCAGAGAGGTCGCGCTGCAGAGGTCGTGGCCCAGAGAGGTCGCGCTGCAGAGGTCGTGGCCCAGAGAGGTCGCGCTGCAGAGATCGTGGCCCAGAGAGGTCGCGCTGCAGAGATCGTGGCCCAGAGAGGTCGCGCTGCAGAGGTCGTGGCCCAGAGAGGTCGCGCTGCAGAGGTCGTGGCCCAGAGAGGTCGCGCTGCAGAGATCGTGGCCCAGAGAGGTCGCGCTGCAGAGGTCGTGGCCCAGAGAGGTCGCGCTGCAGAGGTCGTGGCCCAGAGAGGTCGCGCTGCAGAGGTCGTGGCCCAGAGAGGTCGCGCTGCAGAGGTCGTGGCCCAGAGAGGTCGCGCTGCAGAGGTCGTGGCCCAGAAAGGTCGCGCTGCAGAGGTCGTGGCCCAGAGAGGTCGCGCTGCAGAGGTCGTGGCCCAGAGAAGTCGCGCTGCAGAGGTCGTGGCCCAGAGAGGTCGCGCTGCAGAGGTCGTGGCCCAGAAAGGTCACGCTGCAGAGGTCGTGGCCCGCAGTGTTCGTGGCCCAGAGAGGTCGCACTGCAGAGGTCGTGGCCCAGAGAGGTCGCACTGCAGAGGTCATGCTGCAGAGGTTTTGGGTCAGAGAGGTCACGGGACAGAGGGTCGCGCTGCAGAGGTTGTGGGTCAGAGAGGTCACGGCGCAGAGAGGTCGCACTGCAGAGGTTGTGGGTCAGAGAGGTCACAGCGCAGAGAGGTTGCGGCCCAGGCTCGCCACACAGGACTGGCTGATGTTGTGCTGCATTTCATGTCCACTCTACAGTCTTTGCAGGATAACAGGAATCATGGCTGATATTTCATAAAAGAGTTCCTGGCTAAACAACAAAAAGAACCAAAATGGAGATGTGTGTCGATGATTGATTATTATTGGTGTGTTTTCTCGTTGGTGTGTTGGAATGGAGGGAGAGAATCAGTAGTGGAGTCTCACTGATCTCTTCTGTGCGCATGGCCATAGTGACAGCTGGCTTAATATTTCAGTGAAGAGAGAATTACATTACAAAGCACATACTTTTAATAAGAAGAATGAAAATGACTTCAGATTGTTAAAATGTTTCAACATTTAATCAGCCTTAGGAGGCAAAAGAGGGTGTCTAAAAACACCGTATGTGTGCGAGTGTGTGTGTGTATTATGGGACAAGATATATCCCATAATATCCCATTCATTGCAGTCTTGCACATGTTTGCATTTGTTGATCTCATACTTATGTTCAAATATAAACTTCATGTTTTGCTTGTGATATTTCAGCCCTTTGCTACCCCGAAAAAAATAATGATAGCCAATGTGATACATATGTGTTTCTGTGTGAGTGTGAGTGAGCTTAGCCATGGCTAAACCTTTGCCTTTTGGGGTATATATAATTAGAAAGGCCCTCAGTGTTTAGAAAGTCTTCTATATCTACTCGCATGAACGGCTGAGGTCTGGCTGGATCAGATCAACCTTCAGATTGTGAAAGTCAAGGTGGGCTGGTGATGAGGGCCATTAGTTTCTGTACACTGGTAGTCCCAGTTCAGTAGGCCGCTCTTATGGTCACTGAGCTCGGGGG
The DNA here is from genome assembly GCF_041902795.1 of Electrophorus electricus. Classification (NCBI taxonomy): domain Eukaryota; kingdom Metazoa; phylum Chordata; class Actinopteri; order Gymnotiformes; family Gymnotidae; genus Electrophorus; species Electrophorus electricus. The sequence goes on from NC_137507.1 coordinate 10,058,199, forward strand.
ACACTGAATGGATACGATTATTGTCCTTAAGAAGTCCAGACTGATTACAACCCCATAACTTGACATGATGTCTGAGTGAACTGCAATATTGTTGGACTGGCGTTGATGGTACACGTGTCTGTGTAAGAGCAGGCAGACGTTCGTATTGATGCAAGTGCGTGTGTGTGTTTAAGGGTGAGAGGGATGCTCTGTGAGGGAGGTGGTTGATGCAGCTCCAGCCTGTTGCTTTAACTGTTTCCATCTCTCCCTCTCTCTCCCTCTCGCTCCCTCTCTCTCCCTCTGTCTCTTTTTCTCTCTCCCTCTCGCTCCCTCTCTCTCCCTCTGTCTCTTTTTCTCGCTCCCTCTCTCTCCCTCTCTCTCCCTCTCTCTTTTTCTCTCTCCCTCTCGCTCCCTCTCTCTCCCTCTTCGTCCCTCTCTCTCCCTCTCTCCCTCTGTCTCTTTTTCTCGCTCCCTCTCTCTCCCTCTGTCTCTTTTTCTCGCTCCCTCTCTACCCCTCTCAATCTCTCTCCCCCTTTCTCTCTCTCTAGCTCCCTCACCCCTCGCTTTCATTGTTTATTGAGTTCCTCTGTGGGTTGACAGATTTTCATTCTCTATCTCTTCTGAGTTGTTATCTGAGATTCGTGCAATACAGAGTTTGGGTGTCTGTCTCTCTATCTCAGGTCTTGTATATTATTTATATCAGTTTCTGGACTGTCCAGACAACTCTCAGTAGTGCCAACAGCATGTGTGGATGTGAATAAAACTGGGTGAGAGAGAGGCAGAGAGAGAGAGGCAAGACAAAAGAAGAATGGACAAACACAAAGAGGGAGAGAGCGAGAGAGGGATAGTGGAGCACACAGAGGCAGTATTAAAATGTAAGAACGTACAGAGGCAGTGAGACAATGAGAGAGAGAACGCACACAGACTGCATGCATTATTTTACATTTTACCTCCAGCCTTTGTGTGTGCGTGTGCGTGTGCGTGTGCGTGTGCGTGTGCGTGTGTGTGTGTGCGCGTGTGTGTGTGTGCGTGTGCATATCTTGGAGAGCTGATTATGGTGAAACACCTGCAAACCTTTTAGCACATCGTGGCAACTTGAATTATTAAGCAGTATTGAAATTTGTAGAACAATGAAACGGTTCGTTTAAAGCTGCTTCCTCAGCATTTAATCTTTCCCATGTCATCCCGGCGGAGAGCAGGATCCTGACAAGCAGGGCAGTGGGCTTCCCTTCAGTCTTCCCTACAACTGAAAATACATGGAGGAAGATGCAGCAGGTGGAATGCTTAGAGCCAAGCTGAGAGTGGAAGCCTGTGGAGGTGTGGCCAGGCCTGTGGAGGTGTGGCCAGGCCTGTGGAGGTGTGGCCAGGCCTGTGGACACGTGGCCACACCTGCAGAATGCAGTGGGCAAATCTCCCACCCCACGTTCCACAGGTTCAGACATGAGGGCTTTACAGCTGATCTGTGTCTATTTTAACATGGAAAAAGTCCTCTTGAACATTTAGTAAACACGAATTGAAGTTGGAGCTGACATGAAGTAATGATTTTTTAAAGTCAGACTTGGTGCTAAGTTATGTGTTGTTTTATACCTGTTGGAGTATGTTGACATCTTTTCTAAGTCTAATCTGAATCTGATTTTGTTGTAGGTGTCAGAGTTGAACTGTGCAAGTAAATGAGACTTTAAGTAGAAAGGTTTCAGGTCTGCCAGCAGTGTGCCTTCGCCAGGGTCAGATCTGACCTAGTGGCTGTGGATTTGAATTTGCCATTTCAGGACAGCGCTAGATAACGGCCAAGATGGAGCTGGAACGCTGGCGGAGACAACAACTCACTGCTGGTATTTGTTTAAAATATTCTCTGTTTGTTGACTCTAATTTACTGAAGCTCTAGCTATGAATATCTCTTAATGTAAACAGAGAGAGTGAGGCGGATGTTTGAATGTCTGTGCATGCTTTGATATTACCACAGGCTGCAAATAAATTGCATGTTTTATTCAGCAATTTTCAGATTTTGTTGTTCGTGCATATGTTTTGTTACTGTCCACTCTCTCTCTGTCTAAACGAAGTCTCGTGTAAGTTTCCAGCTGTAGGGGATCACCTGCACTGCACATTCCAATCTCGAACCCTGTAAGGAATAACACATATCAATCACAAGACCTGTAGGTGATAATTCACACTGCACATGCCAATCTCAGGCCCGGTGGTGATCAGCAAGAGGTGATGGAACAGGAAAAATCCAGAAGCTCCTAGTCGCATGCTGGCAAACAGGTAGTGGGTGAAGTTTTGAGTAACAGGACTATTGGATTGAAGAAGGATCGTTCTTTGGCACCTTCACCCATGACTGAGCAGCCTTCTTCAGCATCCACACTGCTCACTCCAGATATATGCCCCAAACACTGTCTGCCTGACAAATGTCCTGGCTGGATTACCTGGAAGTGATTATATCCAATGGGATCTCGTCAGTCAGACACACAGAAACATTCATTTCGGAGCCTGGAATGTACGCAGTCTTCTGGACAATGACTCCTGCAAGCAGCCAGAGAAATGAACAGCCTGTGTGGGATGGGAATTATTGAGGTTTGACATGGACATTGGAGCCCTGTCTGAGACCAGACTGGGAGAAGGACAACTGATGGAGGAAAAGGGCAGCTACACCTTCCTTTGGAAAGGAAACCCTGCTAGTGACCCCAGAATTCATGAGGAGGCTTTGCCATCAAAACTGACTGAAAGGCCCCGGGGCATCGACGAATACCTAATGAGAGGACATCAAATAAGCTTCGTATGCGAGTCTAGACAACACCCTGTCAAGCATCCCAACAGAAGACAAAATCATCCTAATGGGACTTCAATCCATTAGATGGTATTGATTATAGAATTTGAGGGAGACTCTTAGAAAAGGGGATGTGCAATGCTGGGTTAAGGATCTAAAAAACAATGGTGCATCAGAAAGGATATGAATTTTTTTTTTTTTCTCATAAGTAGGTAACACAAGGGGTTTCTTAAATGCTAGTAAAGCTGTAAATGGACCCAATTACCCAAGAATCCAACCCAGCTCTGGTACAGAGCTCTGGACAGACAAAAGATTCTAAAAGCAGATGATGAGCTCAAGGCCCACTGGAAATAATATTTTGAGGAACTGTTATACCAGAGAACAATTGTTGATGACAAGGTCCTTGACAGAATTTGTGTCCAATGATGGAAGCTCAGTGGCTAAGGTACTGACTAGTAATCAGAAGGTTGCCAGTTCAAGCCCCACTGCCACAAAGTTGCCACTGTTGGGTCCCGGAGCAAGACCCTTAACCCTCAATTGCTCAATTTGTACTCAGTCATAATATTAAGTCGCTTTGGATAAATGCATGAAAGATAATGCCGTAAATGTAAATGATGCAGGACAACAAACCGGTAGCCGTGATGGAATTCCAGCCAAAATCCTGAAGGGACTAAACTCCTTCAGGACATACATGTCCTCATCATGAAGATCTGGGATAAAGAGGTGATACCCACAGATGCCTTTATTATCATCCTTTATCAAAAGGGTAGAAAGACGGAGCGTGTAAACTACAGGGACATCTCGCTCTTGTCCACAAATGGGAAGACTATTGCCCACATTCTCTTTAACAGACTCCTCTCGCAACCTGAAGAATTCCTTACCAAATCCCAGTGCTGGTTTGTGTCCTGCCGGCGGCACATCCAACATGATCTTCACTGCCAGACAATAACAAGAAGAATGTCAGGATCAAAAATAACCTCTATACACGGCCTTCGCTGACCTTATCAAAGCTCTCCACTCCTTCAGGCCCCCTGGACGAAGCACATTAGGATTCGGAGGCTCCGTTATGACATTATATCAGCAACAGTCTTGTGTAATGGCAGCGAGACCCAACCTTTCAAAGTAGGAACTTGTGTAAAAGTAGGATGAATCCCTGCACCTAGCTGTTCATCGTCCCCGTCGCTGATCAGTTTCAGCTTACCCTCTGGTGTCCACTTCATCTATAGGAAGCTGCGCACTTTAAAGTGTTTCAAGGTCAAATCTTTTGTACATCAATCATGGAGCTGCAGTATGCAGATGATAACACCACTGCTGTCCACATAGAAGGAAAAAAATCTTCAGTGCGTACTTGATGCTTTTACTGAGCTGTACACATTCCTTGGTTTGGCCATGAACATAAAAAACCAAACAAAGTTTCTCCATCAGCCCCCACCGGACTTCTGTGCACCTTTGCTGACAATAACAATCAACATTGTAAACCTTGACAATGTGGACCAGTTTTGCTACTTTAGATATCGCCTCTCCTCAAAGGCAGGAATTGAGGTTCACCATCACATCTGCGGCACTAGTGGGGCTTTTTACTAAACATTGTAGAAGAGTGTTTGAAAACTCTGACCTGCTTGTAAAGAACAAGCTACTGGTCTACAAGTCTTGTACATGCCTCCCAAAACAGGTACTGTACTCGCAACTCAGTTTTGGCCAACGAGCACCTGGAGGTCAGGAAAAGGATTTCAGGATCGACCTAAAAAAAATCCACATAAACATCTCTAAGTGGAAACAGAAACAGTTGACATGAAGGAGACACATTCCAGGAAGACAGCATCTTCATGGAATCTTCAACAGGTTGCATCAAAGAAAGCATCTGCACCAAAAAGTCTCTGCCACATACCACTTCCAGAAACTCACACCATTCTGTGTGTGTGTGTGTGTGTGTGTGTGTGTGTGTGTGTGTGTGTGTGTGTGTGTGTTGTGTGTGTGTGTGTGTGTGTGTCTCAGTTGCTGACTCTTCGTACTGTAGGTGATCAGCTGAGATGCCTCACTGAATTGTAAAATGACCCATTAATAGCATTCATACGGAGAACATCACACACACACACACACACACACACGTGCATGTGCACCGAACCTTCTTCCATTACAGGCATTTAGTGAGTGTGTCTAATGAATAAGACATGTCTGCCTTGTCTTAAATGAGATGGAGTAAGTCCGTCCTGCTGGACTGCACTGTGAACTGTCAGGAGCTGAGCTGCGTCTCCCGCACAAGCAGAAGGCTCGCTGAGGTTCAGGCTGGCCTTCCAATGAGGGCATTTATTTTAAAAAAGACCTGAAGACGTCTGCTCTGCCTGCAATCATCGGTAATCACTACAATTACTCGCGCTCACCTTGTCTGTCTGCTCTGTGTCTCGGTCTCTCGAGCTGATGATGATGGTGATGATGGTGATGGAGGGCAATGGATGGTCTTCCCCTCTTTGGACGTGCAGATCTTTCTGCTGGGTGCAGATCTTTCTGCTGGGTGCAGATCTTTCTGCTGGGTGCCGATCTCAGTGTGCTGATCTCAGGAGCAATTAATGTGGCTTTTCTGCTGTTACATATAACAGTTATAATGCTGCTCTCTCTCCCCACAGATCTGGCATATGCTTAAACGCGCACACACACACACACACACACACACACACACACACACACACACACACACACACACACACACACACACACACACACACACACACACACACAGAGAGACATGTGCACCTGCAAGAAAAGCATTGTGTCTGTGTCTGTGCTGGTGGCTAAGGCTGAATCTAAACCTGTAGAAATAGGAGACTCAGATCTGTGCACAGAAACTACAAACACACACACACACACACACACACACACACACAGTGGTTTAAAAACAGCTACTGCTCTTTTATCTAGTTCATATTGTTCATCTGTCATTCTTCCAGCACCTCTTAGCTCTGCCTGGAAGGCCTGACATCACGCTGAGCTCTCATATGTCTAGTTGGACCAATGGCCTCTGCAGTCACTAATATACCCCGATATGTTCACACGTTCTCACTCTGTCTGCAGGAACTGTACGCCCACTCACTTCACACACCACTTTTTTTTATTTTAACCATTTTTAGTTTTTAGTTTAGTTTTAATTATTTTAAAAAAGAAAAGATTTTCACTTTCTCTCCGGACCAGTTATACACCCCTGATGAACTACAGAGGTGGCTGCGTGCGCTAGCACTGCACACACGACAAGCCCGGCCCATGCTGACATGTGTGGCACTGGTGCTGGAACCATCTGCCCCTCCAGAGCAGCGCGTGCCAACCTGACCTCCGGAGAAATGACTTGGACTCCATCCTGGGTCGATTTTGTTCAGTTTCTGCTGTATGAGGTCATGCTGAAAGACGAGCATGCTGACGTCCCTCCTCACCTTAGCCGTAGCCGCTGACAGATTCCATCTGTTCGTGTCAATTCCAGTGAAATTAAAATCGTTTCACTTTATTGTATGCAAAAACATAAAGCACAAATGATCTCAAAAGCCCCCCTGACAAGATTTTCATCCCACCACTCTCAGCTTAACTGCGGTGGGCCATTAATCAGTTTGTGCTGTGTTTCCCTTGCTGTGTGTATGTGAACAGGAAGCAGGCGGGTAGTTGTTAGTGGTGCGTCTGACCTTGTTGCTGGCTATTGCTCACCTGTTGTTCAAGGTTGCTGTGTAAATCCCTCAGAGCTGAGGCAATAAACAAGCGCGTTTCCTTTTCTCCTCCGCAGCGTGGCTCGGCTGTTGGAGCAGACTGATGCAGGCTCGAATAACCTGAGATGAAAAGACTGAAATGTGGAAGTGGTGTAATTGTTGAAATCACAGGAACTACTGTGTAGTAGGATGCGAGTGTGCTCGCAAAACCGGCCTGCAAAAAACACTTGCCTTGTGCAGAGCACTGCACTCGCACACACCCCAGAACAGAACACTGTACTCACTCACGTGTAACCCCCCAATGCCAAAGAATGGGCTGCAGTGTTTTAGTGTGTGTGCATAGGCTAGTGTTGTGTTGACACTTTTGCAAGAGGAGAGTAATTGCAAGGTAGTTAATTAGTCATGCAAAGAGCAGGCAGGGAAGCGTTTGTGAGCTGTGGCTTCAGTCAGTATGCTGGGCATCACTGGCACTGTGCAAACTGAACAGAAGATGACAGAAGTCCATCTGGTGTGTGTGTGTGTGTGTGTGTGTGTGTGTGTGTGTGTGAGAGAGAGAGAGAATGAAAGCTGTTCATAGAGACTCATGTCTCCTTCCTCTCTCTCTCTCTCTCTCTCTCACCCCTCTCTTTCTCTTTCTCTGTGTCTTTCATCAGCATGCGTGTTGTGGGGGGATGTTGCTCTCGGTGTATCGCTGCTTATGCAGTGCTTGTTTTAATTCTCGTCTGTTGTATTTCTTTTTCATCTAGACACATTATTGCATATCTTGACAGGGGTCAGCGGTAGCCGGTGGGAAATAGGCTTCAGAGCTTTAATATGCCAGCCGTATTTCAGCATAGCTATTGACATGTTCACACACACACACACACACACACACACACGTGAGAGAGAGAGGGGCAGAGACAGAGTGAAGGTGTGAATGCAGTATATTCAGACACAAATAAGCTTTTATGTCACTTTTTACTTGTGTGCACGTGTGTGTCCATGTTTCGCAGCCTGGCAACAAGGTAACTGGTCAGCTGGTGATTGCAGTGGTTTGGCAGTAGGAGGTGAGCTGTGTCTTATCTGCTTCCTGTGACTGGACCAGTACTGCTGGACTAACAACACAATCCCCAGCTCCACCACTACAGCCTGCTCTTACATTTCTGGCATTTAGCTGACACTTTTATCCAAAACAACTTGGTTATGTCTGAATACAACTTGAGCAACTGAGAGTTAAGGGCCTCGCTCAGGGGCCCAACAGTGGAAACCTGGCCATGGTGGGGCTTGAACTGGCAACCTTCTGATTACTGCTAACCACTGAGCTACCGCTGCAACCCCTCTACCACTGCAGCCCCCCCCAACCCCCCAACACACTGTAGCCCCCCATCGATGCCTTAGTCCAGGCTGCGTTTATGCAGTTTATGAAATTCATGAGCCTGTTGCTTTTAGGGCAAAATGTGCAGTAGCTGCTCCTTCTAATGAAGTTCCCGCGCGGGACTCGAGCCTCAGCTCACACTCCTGCAGTTTGTACAGCAGAAGGGAAAACCAAGCTACAAGCATACGTTACACCCCATACACTCGTGCTGAAGCCCCGGAGTATCAGACCAGTACACTGCCGTTCGTAAATGGTGTATTCTGTGCAGCCTTCATGCTCACTCGTTTATGGTTGGTATTTTATGCAAAACCTTCAGTGTGATTTCATTAAACTGTAATATACATAAAATACTTTTAGACATGCCGTAGTTTTTAGATGAACAGTGTTCACTTGGGTAATGATGTTATAGCTTCACCCCGATAAGGGCCGTGCGTCTCCATCTGTCTCCCGTGTGCAGTGCATGTGTTTGCCTGTTGGTTTCACACCGCTGTTTTTCTTCTACAGTGGCATGATGGGAGTGCCCATATTGCTTTGCATGGGTTTATGGGAATTTCCGTAAACCTTACGTGCTTCAGTGGTTTTCTGTGACTTTGTGTGAATTTTGCGGGGCTCCAGAGCTTTGGTGGGCGGCACCTCAGTGTCCGCCTGCCTCCCAGACAGCGGTGCAGGCTTCCTGGGTCCACCTGTTGGTGGACTTCCGTCTCTTGCGGGGGGCGGCACCCCCGTTTAGCTGCTGATGGCTGTGAGCTAACGGCACTTGCTCCTCCGCCCTGCGCATCCCAGGGTGCTGCTCCCTGCTCCACAGTGCTCACTCTGCTCTAGTGTTGTTGCAGTGACCCTGGCGTTGCGTCAATGCATTGTGTTGCGTGGCCCATAGTTTTCTGCATCTGCGCTGTATCTGCTTGTGTGAGTCCTGTGTGAGTGGCCTGTGCTTTATACTGTGTTATTGGCCTGTGATGCAGACTAGCTGTGTTAGTGCTGTGTTACTGGACTGTGATGAGGACTGGCTGTGTTAGCGGCTATGGATTTGGCACAGGGGTTCTGTCACAGCGGACAGGAGAGCTCAGCGGCAGGTTGTACCGAATTAAAAGCTCACTGCAGGGATGAGCTAATGACTTCCCCCGGGCCGCCTGTACCACAGGAAACGGCCCAGGATGCCGTAGGGCAGGCTGAGCGTCCCCCTGGGCTGGCAGGTGGAAGGCTGGATCTTTGGCTCCGGGAATCAGGCCTCGGACCAGAACCCCACCTCCCTTCGTTTCTCCCCTGACCCAACAGCACGCGTATTCCAGCCAAAACAGCGCGTAGTGCACAACGTGTGGCACTGAAACAGTGATGGCGTTGTTGGCGGCAGACGGACACAGACAGGATAAAGGAGTGGATTGGCACCAAGGAAATGGAGGCCTAGTGCTCATCCGCTGGAAAAGCAGGACCAGGACGAGAAGGCTGCCGATTGCGATGCTGAACCAACACTCTCACTTTAGCAGAGGCGGATCAGATGTCTATCGAGGCCGTCTGCCTCTCTCGTATCCGCGTTCGCTCGAGCGAGTGACACCGGCTGTAATTCCTGTGATGTTTGTCATACAGACGCAGCCGGCTTCCCAAATTGAGCAGTGCGTGCCGGTAAGTGAAAGAGGTGTGTAACGGCAGCGTTTGAAGTAACTGCATTTGTGAATCTGCCAGCGCCTTTGTAGCACTCGTTACGACTTCTCTCACTTTTTCTTTTCCCTTTGTCTTCCTCCACTGTGGCCTTGACATTTTTAAAAAATTTTAATTTCTAAACGACGCCTTTCAGCCACTGCACTGGGGAAAATTAAAGCAATGATCTTACTTCACCACTGTTTTTTCTTCTAACCGCAGCAGCGGTTAAGGAGAGTCTGTGCAGGCAGCTGGCTAACTGGGCTCTTCCAACAACCAGTGTTATGGCCTGATGGCGAAAGTTAAGCAGCCTCTTGGTCCTTCTTTCTAGTTGCCTTTGGACACTGCTAGCACGGACACTTGGCCATTAGGTCTGTGTAATAGGAAGAATCTTATTTCTGATGTCTCATAACACATCGGTGCTGTGTGTGTATGTGTGTGTGCGTGTGATAATGCTCAGCGTTAGTAATTTGGTAGAATACCCTTGGGATCTTTTGCTGCTCTTGTTCTGGGCTCGTGGGTAATAGGTTGGATGTCTGGGCCTTGGGCTCGTTGACATCAGGGCACACAGAACGGCAGTAGTTCCGCCCCCAGAGAGCACAGCCTCTGTAAGGGCACACCCACAGACGGCCACAGACGTCTCCTGCTGTAACCTTCCCTGCAGATGATACTGAGCTGTGCTTACTCAAACGGCGGTCCAGACACCACCGCATCCCGGCCCAGTGCTGCCATATCGGGTCCTGGGTAACCAGAGACTGTATCCGCTGCGGGTGTTACCGCTAACGCGGCCAAGGTACGCTGCATGCATCATCAAAGGTCGTGCGGCACGATATGGAGTTACGCCGTGGCACTGACCTTAAATGAACAAAGTCAGGCTTTGACTGCCAGCCTTCGTGGCCCTTGTTCGCTTGGGTGTGCTGGGAGCCTGGAGGCGCAGCAGTGGGCGGTCTCCCTGTCTCCCTGTGCAGCTGGGAGCCAGGTGTCTCCTCTCTGTCCTTCCACCACAAGGAGCCTGTAAACCAATCCTCCTCCTGTCGGGCGGGCGTAATAACGTCCGCAGGTGAGGAATTAGCCTGTGTAAAAAAAGAAGCGTGAACGGATGACGTCTGGCGGGGCAGAGGAGTGATAACCTTGTCATCCGGTGTAACGCTGCCCCCGCTCGCCCTGGGCGTGAAGGGCCGTGCTGCACGAGCCCCGGCGCAGAGTTAACCCCTGAACTGCTGGATGAACTCCAGCTGGTCTTATATAAAACCTCTCGGTGGCGGCTCAACGCCGCGTCTGTGGTGTTGATTAGCTGGGTGCTAATCTTAGCCTACAGAGAAAGCGGCCGCGCTGATCCGAGCAGGACTGACCCGGCTGTGTCGCTCTCTGGAAGGCTAGCGTGATTCAGCCGTGTTCTTCACTGCTTAACGACGGTGCCCCAGACGACGCCAGACTCAGAATCCAGGGATGCTTTAGCAGTTGGTAAATGTTCCCCAGTTGTTTTTCCAAAACAAATTATTTCAACTTGACTCCATTAACCTTTCAGACATGTATTTCATTTTCGTTGTCCCCCCCCACCCACCTTCCTCTGGATCAAGAAACAGATGCGATGGTAACAAACCAACCTTGAAAAACATTTATTTGAGATGTGGTTAATTAAGCTGTAATACCGATGTAAGCGTTATTCTCGCAGTCCATGCACACACGCCATGTTGAGGCTTTCTCGCCTTTCGGTGTCTTATCGCCATAGTAACAACGTACCGTTGAAGGAACTGGAATGTGAAGAAAGTGAATGACGGTGGACAGTTCTGTGTATTCCTCTAAAATATCAATGACCGCACTGTGGAACAAAGCGCACTTTAATCTGTAGCAAACTAGACTAAAAGCAGCATCCAGCAATACAAGGAATGTTTCTGTTAAAAGAAGGGTGAAAAACACTAGTGATCAAACTAATATGTCTAATAAGCTGTCAAGCCTGAAAGGTCTCTGTTTGAGCTGAAATATGCATTTGCATATTGTTCCATGAATATTGCATATTGTTCAGAGCATGTGAGTCTTGTGCTTGCTGTCCTTTGTCAGCCTGGTCATGGTCATCTGCTCTGGAGAAAACAAGAAAGTGTTTCCTGTCATTATAGCATCCCCCTGCATGCTATGAGAGCCCACGGGCGTTGGCGCCCCGCCACCCACCGTGCGCGAACTTGACTTGAGCCTGCATGTGCTGAATGAGTATAACAACAGGAAACTTTGCCGTAACCACGCCATTAGAGAGATGTTTGCATTTACAAACAGAATATTCTCTCCAGGTGTAATTACGGCTAATTAGCGAGTGAGGTCTTGTTCCAGGTGAGGTAATGAGAGTGTTGGTAGGCTGGTGAGGACGCTCGCGCATGCTCACAGTCGAAGACACATCAAAAGAGTTGGAATCAGGCAGACGGGACTTGGGTTTCTCTCTGCTGCTCTTCTTTGAGACAAATAGTCATTAAACGTAATTTGTCTTGCACAGGCTACACACAGGCTCCATGTTTGCCTCCTTCATCTCTAGCTCTGTCTCTCACTCTGTTTTTTCTCCCTCTCTTTTTCTCTCTCCACATTAAATTGGTATTTGTTCCAAATCACTACATGTTTAATCACCTCTAATTTGAGGAAAGAGTCCATGCAGCTCTCTGAGGGAGGGGGAGTTTTTCTGTAGACCATCAATACTTCCATTGATATTCTGTGCTGGTAGTTTCTACTGAACCGGTGCACGCACGTACGCACACACACACACACACACACGTGTGTGTGTGTGTGTGTGTGTGTGTGTGTGTGTGTGTGTGTGTGTGTGTGTGTGTGTGTGTGTGCGTGCGTGCACCGGTTCAGTAGAGTTGAGAATAGCATATGCCAGCACACACGGACATGCACACACGCGAGGTTCTTTGATGATGTACTGTACTGTGTATCATTAGATTCAGAGTTGAGAATCAGTAGATGAGGTTGCTTTAGGTCGCCATGGTCTCTGAGAACAGGTACTTGCTTCTGCAAGAATTCTGCTAAAGTTTAACATGCTCTTCTACTTCACTGTCCTGCATTTAGCTTCTCATTTAGAATTCACCAAACTTCAGAGAGAGAGAGAGATAGGGAGAGATAGTTTGAGAGAGAGAGAGAAAGGGAGACAGAAGATGAGATGATGTTGGACACAGAGAGATTTAAAATTCAGATCAGTGAATGCTAATCCTAAGTAATCCTCACAATCAATCAAGGCAAATTAAGATGTTTAAATGGAAAGATGACCCTCTCCATCACTCTTGGTGTTACCATGGAGACAGACATTACGGCGATCTGATGCTTTCCTAACCGCACATATATTTGCGTGCTTGGTCATCTAGTGTCTTTAGAAACTACACACAGATTCTGGCCAATTCACAACTATAGTTCTGTCACAGATGTTTTTTATTTTCTGTTTTATTAGTCTAAAAACTAATTATGTAAAATTATTTTATCACATGTATGCTGTACACGAACAAAACCACCGAGCGCAACCCTTTAGGGCATCTCTGTCAGCTCTGTGTTTGGGAATTATAGACCTTGTTAAGACATCATGCACACATACACCACACACACACACACACACACGCACATGCACACACACACACAAACCACTGAGAAGCAGCCTGAACAATGGTTGCGTGTAGGGCAATCGACCAATTGTGCCATGCAACAAGGCAAGACCTTAAACATGGTCAACACACAAACAGTGTACGGCAACTGTAGAAAGCAAATGTCAGCCAAAGGCCAGACATGAGGTACGGGGTATGAGGTATGGTTACCCATATACAGTTGTATCGATTAGATATGTCATATTGAGTTCTGGCAGGGTTAGAAAGTTTTGAGTTTTTCTTTTGTTGGACGAGGGAGAACACTGATATTGGTAGCCATGACAGATTCTTTAAAATCATATGTTACCAAAGCGGGCGCAAAACCTGCCTACTCGGGCAAGGTGACTTTAAAAAGTCCAGCGTAGCAGTGGAGTGAAAATAACACAAGTCTCTTTAAATTGTGTTTTTCCTTTTCCATCCAAGGCTGCGATGTACATGTGATAACAGAGGAGAGAGAGAGAAACCAGCACTCAGAGAGGCGCATTCCAGCCCGTCACTGGGACGCCGGACTGCGCCGCATGCGGTCATGATGTAGTGAAGACCATACGGGTTTCTTTAAATGACGTGGCACTGGAAACTACGTGGAGGGAGTAGGATACGCATCACGCCTCACAGAGTGAATAAGTTTGCCTGGTGCTGTAGTCAGATATTTGAACAGAGTTTGAACACTGTTCAGTAGGAACTTGGATTTTGGTAAGAACAAACATTTCTAGTTGATAATATTCCCCATTATTAATGGTTTTTATAGGTACTTTATTCTTGTTATATTTGATTTTTTTGTTATTTTGCATTTTGTTTAAATATTTGTAGAGCTGTCAAATGTTAGAACAAAAGTGTAAATGTCTAAGAAATGAAGAAACCCTGTGTGTGTGTGTGTGTGTGTGTGTGTGTGTGTAACAAACACTTACACACAATAAATATGTGATTTAAAATGTCTCACTGCACTCATATCCCTGGTCTTCTCACCTCAGTATGGTATGCCAAGCTGTCCACGTCCTCGGTAAGAATAAGACATTCTACTGGAGCCGGCCCATTTGCACTGGATTAATCAGCCTCTTATTGGCCCAGTATTAGCAGACTGATGGGATACTTGATTGAAGGTTTTGTCACCTGTCCTGTGCAACTCTGGATTGTGGAAACAGGATGACATCTCATCTGTATCATCTGTAAATGTACCAGTTAATTGGCTGTCAGCATTATCCCTGCTGGGCTTTATGACGGGGTGTGTGTATGTATGTGTGTGTGTGTGTGTGTGTGTGTGTGTGTGTGTGTGTGTGGAGACAGGCTATTTTGACACTTCCTGTCACTGTTACACACCTGTAGAAGGTTCCAGGTTGTCATTCCAGAAGCCATTGGCTGTAAGACTGTAACACTAAGGCCCACTGAAACACTCGCCTTTTCCAATTTGGTAGCCGTCACCGCTGAGATGGGACGAGTCCACCTGGCCCCCTGCCAACCGGAGCTGGCCCGCGTGTGTTTACACTGCTGCTCCCATTGCAAGTGCACAGTGCCCGAGCCCGTAGGTTGACTTTATACACATATCCTGTGAGTGTCAGATGTGTGTATGTTCACGGCATCTGTGCTGTCAGAAGGTGAGTCACAGATCTTATTACCAAGAAAGAGAGCCAGTGAGGAATTTCTCTTGCCAATATCCGTCAGTCCTGCGTCGGCTGCGTTGGCGGAGGGCTCACACAGCCTTTATTGGATATGATGGAGGGATATTTGCTGGAGCAGAGGGAGGGAGCGCAAGGGCTGTCCGCGGAGAACTCCCCCCGGGGCGGAGCGTGCGCCACCTCCGGCTCGTCATTAGCCGACTCCGGATCGTGGCGGCTGCGCGGGCCTGTCGTCGCGGCGCGTGCGGCCTGTTAGGTTTGCGTGGCTCGCCCTGCGGAATACAGATGAGGCCCATAATTGAGTTCGTGGGGCGGGTGGCGACAGATTGCGAAATGGTTCGGGCCGTTGCCGGGGGAACGGCGGTCTTGGTGCGAGCCACCCATGCTAAGCGCTCGCCAACTCCGTGTTTCTGAAGTGAGAAATACAGATCCAAATTTTGGCTCTCTAGCTGACGGTATCGGGGGCTTTGCAGAGGTAGACAAGTGCAGGACTATGGCTGTACGGAAGGCATTTTGTTGTTGTGGCAACACTTCCTGGGCAGTGTTTATCTGAGATAAACTCTACCTCTAACACTTGCTGTTATATAATATGTGGAATATTAATATGAAATCTCTCCCTAGGGGTTTTGTATGTATTTAACGACAGTGCAGTCTGAACGGCAGTTTCTGGAAGTCGTGCTGTGATGTCTGGTCTCGTGGAACAATCCCACTGGCTGCTATAGGCTGGGCAACAGCTGTCGGGAAGTTTGTTCTGATAGATTGCAGGAAACAGCCCATGGGTCCCGGAGGTACGGATGTGGGAGGAAGCGTGCTCGCACTCCGCCGAAAATTTTTATCAGACGTATCTGTACAGCTCTCCAGACTGAAGTGCCCATGTATTCACTTGCACACGAGTTAATGCCTTCTTAATTAGCTCTTTGCTATTGCAATTCCCAGCTCAGACACCATAGCACAGGCAGGCATATCAGTGTTAATTTGCTATTCTTTGCACCTTTTTAAGGTTCGGGCCCTTTTTTTGTTAAGCCAACATTTCTGTGTAGTGACTGATTCTTAAACACGTCACTTTACTCAGAGTAGGAGCGGCAAAGAGTCAGAAGAGGCCCTGACCCGCGGTCGTACCCGTCTCCAGCGCTCCGATTCCTGACCCGCGGTCGTACCCGTCTCCAGCGCTCCGATTCCTGACCCGCGGTCGTACCCGTCTCCAGCGCTCCGACTCCTGACCCGCGGTCGTACCCGTCTCCAGCGCTCCGACTCCTGACCCGCGGTCGTACCCGTCTCCAGCTCTCCGACTCCTGACCCGCGGTCGTACCCGTCTCCAGCTCTCCGACTCCTGACCCGCGGTCGTACCCGTCTCCAGCTCTCCGACTCCTGACCCGCGGTCGTACCCGTCTCCAGCTCTCCGACTCCTGACCCGCGGTCGTACCCGTCTCCAGCGCTCCGACTCCTGACCCGCGGTCGTACCCGTCTCCAGCGCTCCGACTCCTGACCCGCGGTCGTACCCGTCTCCAGCGCTCCGACTCCTGACCCGCGGTCTACCCGTCTCCAGCAGACATGGTCCCATCTCCAGCTCTCTTCCTCTTTATGCTACTCTTCTTTCCTCTTTCATCCTGCTCTCTCTCATGCACACCTTCCTCTCACCTGACAGCAACAGAAAGAGAGGGAAGCACAGAGAGAGAGAGAGAGAGTGTGAAAGAAGGAGAGAGAGATCTAGAGGGAGACGGGAGCAAGGTCACTGGGCTGAGACTGAAGGATATTAGTCTTTTTGTGCCTCTCTGGCTGGTGAACTTTAGGAATATTGCATGAAAAGCCTGGCCTTCAGAAGTATTGATCTCCAGCAGAAAAACCTTGACGCCCTCTCCTAAGAGACGTACACGCTCAGCCGCTTTGGCTCATATGGTGTTTGACTCCTTTAATATTTAATTCAGTCGGCCGTGAATCGGCGAGCAGTTGTTTTGGTTGGAGAGACTGGCATACCTCTTCATTATTCCGGTGTCTTTGAGGTCCGCATCTTTCCTTGCTCCCGCCCCTCTGTTCTTTAATAGAACCAGTGGAGGCATTCCAGAAAATCTGATGGATTGTTTCTCGTTCTTCTTTCTAGAGGGCTCCTGCCTTGATGAACAATGATGAACTGAAGCATGCAGTTCAGAAAGTCAAAGAGCAAAATTTGCCTCGCAGTAATTCCTGGGTTTTGGACAGTTTAGCTTGAAGATACGCCTCCTGGTGTAACATAATTAGATGAGAAGTCCTCATTCTGAGCTAATGACAAACGCTACTCTGGAGCAGAAACGATGATTTCTTTTGCGTAGCTGGGGAGGACGGCTCTGCACGGACTTCAGATGATCGCAGGCCTTCCCATCGCTGTTGGGTTTGATTACTTTTACATGTTGCTGTCTAGCTGTGATTCATTTGATCATCACTAGCCCGCAGGATGGTTCAAAAACTTCCGTCACCTTCAGACCTAAATCCCTTCAAACAGGCACTGAAGCAGATTCCACACCAGTACAGCAACGCTGACACCCGTAGTACACAAACAGCAGATTAGCCAATCCAGGCATTACACCTCTGACATGTGAAACAGTGAGATCGGATGACCACAGAAGACTGCATTTGCAGCTGTGTGGGGAAAATGTGGTTGAAGTGGGATAGGAGCTCTTGGTGAACTTTGGCGAGGCTGGCGAGAGGAAAGGGAGGTGTGTGAGGTCACTGCGTCTCTGGACCCGCAGGAAGGGTGTCCTTTCATTTGGCTTGTGCCCGGGGCAGTGTCATGGGGGGGGGGGGATTAGCCCACACAGCACAGCCAGTTGAAGAGCCCCTACAGTGGCAACCTTTACAACATGCGCTGTACACCACTTCTAGGTGACCCACAGACTGCATGAGTGTGTGTGTGTGTGTGTGTGTGTGTGTGTGTGTGTGTGTGTGTGTGTGTGTGTAATCAGAGAGAGACAGTGGCTGTGTGGCACAGAGTAACTGTTTCACATAGTACAGCAGGTGATCATGTTTGTGTGTCTCATAGCGTCATACACCAGCAGGTTTGGAAAAACAGTTGCACGCGCACACACACACACACACACACACACACACACACACACACACATACAGATACAGATATTTAATGAATGATAGATGAGCAAGCAGATGTTAGTGGCATGCAGGACAGGATGGCAGTGTGGTGACCTTGGCCCCTTCTGACAGGCATAATCATCACTGCATACACACACACACACACACACACACACACACACACACACACACACACACACACACACACATACACACAGAAAGAGAGACACAGAGACAGCGTGCAAGCAGTGCTTGAGAAAAGAAACAAACGCAAGCTTACCGAGGGGTTTGGCATTGCAACTGTCTGGAATGAACCTCCCCCCACTCACCGTTGGATGCCAGACGTCAGCTTTTCAGTCTTACTGGAGCTCTGCTCATTAGCATGCTTTTAGCAGCAGGGCTTGTTTCCATCACGAAGGTTTGCTGTCCTGATTTGTAAGATCTGAAAGGTTTTACAGGTGAAATCCTGTGAGGTCTGTGATGATGTGAGCTTCATTAGCCTGCTGCTAAATAGTAATTCCCCAAAGGCTAACTAGTGCAAACTTTGCAACTGAGTGCAATAATTACTGTTTGAGAGAAGCCTGTTAAAAATGGCTCCTGTCCAGTGTACCTAAAGCTGTGTGAGATGGTGCCCGTATAGCCCGTGTGCAAGCGCAGGCATTCGACCAAGGTGTGTTCCTGCTTAGGTAAGCTGGAAGGGGGTCATGACCCCCTCATTCTTAAATTCTTATAGGTGTCATTCTCACAAAGGTCAGAGCAAGAGACCACACCCCAGCCTGAATTCTGCTTTTTGATTGGCTGACAGGAGGTGAAGAGGGAGGGTTCAGGTGGTTAGTGATTAGAGAGAATCACTGTTCTCTCTGCTTTCTCCAGACCTCCATGAGCAATTTTTTTTCAGACATCAGAAAAAGGACGTGAGTTCCATTAATATCTCAACACCTGACTCCTCTTTTGGGCTCATACATGTTCTGAACAAACCTCTTTGGAAGTCTTCTTTTTTTGTGCCAAGACAGGCTAATAAGTTCTGGTAGCTTCCTGAGAATGCTTTCTACACCCCCACCCCCGATCCTTCTTGTATTCAACATGCCCTCGGTTTGATTTCCACCCGAGACTCTCTCCAGCCCTGGTACCCGTGCGCCACTGACTGATTTTGCTCCATAAGTGTGGAACTTCTCCAGGCAAATGGCTTTCATTAAAAAGCAATGGAAATGGAGCCGATTCCATTTCCAGGGAGCAGGGGGGAGAAAGGGCTCTGTATGTGCGCGATCCATGAACGTTGTCCCTGGGCTAGCAGCATTAGTTAACAGCAGCCTAATAAAATAATACTCCACTGCCTCGACCTGATTGGGAGAGGGATAATTCCAGCCTCCACAATTAGGAGGAAAATTCCCGGAGTCTGGCTCCACACCAGATTCCCTCTAATCAAAAAAGTGGGTCTCTCACTTAGAGCAGGTAATTACAGATAACGTTTACTCCCTACTGAAAAGCCGGCGGAGCAGGAGCTACGGAGCCAGCCAGTGAGATTCATCAGGAGGAGGAAGAGGAGGAGGACAGGAGTCCAACACAGACATCTAAAATGCAAGCTTCCAATCACAGGGATCAAACACTTAGAGCTGGAGATAATTGGAGTGATGCGACGTAGGCAATTTTGATGCTGATGAGAACTGCACAGGCGCTTATGCTTTAAATCTGAATGTATTAGTGCTGTGAATTGTGACGAAAGGCAAAGGAAATGATGCGTAAATATTCCGCCTCCTTTGGGAGTACTGTACTCGTGTCAGTCTCTTCAGATAAGCCTTTCTTGATGCAGATATAAGGAAGGGTATTCCCAAAGTCATTTCATCCTGTTTTTATAGGGCGATGTGCATTTCTGCGCTTTTGACACAGTTATAAACAGATCAACTAAAGGTATCTGCCCTCCTCTGAGGAGAAGAAAGGATCGCTGCCTGAGCAAGAAGACACACAAGTTTATGTCCTCAATTAGCTTGGAATCGAGAAAGCACAGTATACACTCAAGAACGTCCGGATGGTCAGAAAAGCTTGGTGACTGTTCTGCTTGGGGACTGTTCCCTGTCTCTGGTCTGCTTGACGGCTGTCCCTGTCTCTGGTCTGCTTGGCGACTGTTCCCTGTCTCTGGTCTGCTTGGCGACTGTTCCCTGTCTCTGGTCTGCTTGGCCTCTGTTCCCTGTCTCTGGTCTGCTTGGCGACTGTTCCCTGTCTCTGGTCTGCTTGGCCTCTGTTCCATGTCTCTGGTCTGCTTGGCCTCTGTTCCATGTCTCTAGTCTGCTTAATGACTGCTCCCTGTCTCTGGTCTGCTAGGCCTCTGTTCCCTGTCTTTGGTCTGATTGGTGACTGCTCCCTGTCTCTGGTCTGTTTCAGGACAGTTCCCTGTCTCTGGTCTGCTAGACGACTGTCCCTGTCTCTGGACTGTTTGGTGACTGCTCCCTGTCTCTGGTCTGTTTGGAGACAGTTTCCTGTCTCTGGTCTGCTTGAGCTCTGTTCCCTGTCTCTGGTCTGTTTTGTGACTGCTCCCTGTCTCTGGTCGATTCGGTGACAGTTCCCTGACTCTGGTCTGCTTGGCCTCTGTTCTCTGACTCTGGTCTGCTTGGCCTCTGTTCCCTGACTCTGGTCTGCTTGGCCTCTGTTCTCTGACTCTGGTCTGCTTGGCCTCTGTTCCCTGACTCTGGTCTGCTTGGCCTCTGTTCTCTGTCTCTGGTCTGCTTGGCCTCTGTTCCCTGACTCTGGTCTGCTTGGCCTCTGTTCTCTGACTCTGGTCTGCTTGGCCTCTGTTCTCTGACTCTGGTCTGCTTGGCCTCTGTTCTCTGTCTCTGGTCTGCTTGGCCTCTGTTCCCTGACTCTGGTCTGCTTGGCCTCTGTTCTCTGACTCTGGTCTGCTTGGCCTCTGTTCTCTGACTCTGGTCTGCTTGGCCTCTGTTCTCTGTCTCTGGTCTGCTTGGCCTCTGTTCCCTGTCACTGGTCTGCTTGGCCTCTGTTCCCTGTCTCTGGTCTGCTTGGCCTCTGTTCTCTGACTCTGGTCTGCTTGGCCTCTGTTCTCTGACTCTGGTCTGCTTGGCCTCTGTTCTCTGTCTCTGGTCTGCTTGGCCTCTGTTCCCTGTCTCTGGTCTGCTTGGCGACTGCTCCCTGTCTCTGGTCTCTTTGGGGACTGTTCTCTCTCTCTCTGGTCTGTTTGGTGAGTTCCCTGACTCTGGTCTGCTTGGTGACTGTCTTCTGTCTCTGGTCTGTTTGTGTAACGTTGAGCGGTAAGGAGGCGGAGCGAGATTTATTATGGGCAAATCCAAAATCAGAGTCATTATCATAGTCCAGGGTCAAAGAGCCGACACGGAGAGCACATGGATACATGAGTAAACAAAATAACCACACATGAAGGCAAACAGGGAAGCAGGCTATAACTAAGGCTAGGAAAAGTCATGGCTAGGAAAAGTCATGGCTAGGAAACAGAAAGGCTAGGAAACACAGAGTACAAACCAACACAACCATACGAAATAAACATACAACCTTTCAATGAACTAAACACATTAAAAAATTCAATGAACAGCAAAAACACAGGCATCAAGACATGGTTTAAATACATTAACTTAACGAGGCTCAGGTGTGGAAAATCAAACGAGGGGCGGAGAAAACGAAACTATGGCATGGAACAAAAAAAACACAAGACGGGGAAAACACAGAACATGGAACCTGGGAGGGACTGCTCATGACAGTTTGCTGATTGTCCCCTGTCTCTGGTCTGCTTGCTGACTGTCCCCTGTCTCTGGTCTGCTTGCTGACTGTCCCCTGTCTCTGGTCTGCTTGCTGACTGTCCCCTGTCTCTGGTTAGTTTGCTGACTGTCCCCTGTCTCTGGTCTGCTTGCTGACAGTCCCCTGTCTCTGGTCTGCTTGCTGACTGTCCCCTGTCTCTGGTCTGCTTGCTGACTGTCCCCTGTCTCTGGTCTGCTTGCTGACTGTCCCCTGTCTCTGGTTAGTTTGCTGACTGTCCCCTGTCTCTGGTCTGCTTGCTGACAGTCCCCTGTCTCTGGTCTGCTTGCTGACTGTCCCCTGTCTCTGGTTAGTTTGCTGACTGTCCCCTGTCTCTG
>NC_137507.1:10085000-10130000 GCF_041902795.1 Electrophorus electricus
TCCCTTGTGTTTCTCACCGTTTTAGGAGTGATCATATAAACCAGAGTAAGAAGATGAGGTCACTGAAGGGCAGATTGGGCAATGTAGCGGTGTTAATATCCCTTTAATCATTAGTAGGATCATCAGGAACTAGATCTCAGCGCTCTGGGCGAGGACTTTCCAGGACGTCCTGCCTCTTTCTGCCAACTATGATGGCGGATTGTGATGGAAATCAATATAGGTCTCATCTGTAAAGTGTTGATGGCACTTCTGGGGGTTATGTTGACCACAAAAAAAAAAATAATAATAATGTGACTAAGGCTCATTTATTTCTCACCCCAGGGCTGGAAATGATATAAATCTTTTTTGTGTGTTTGTTTGAAAAGCTGGTGGTGTCTTTGAGAGAGCAAGCTCGGGTTTCAGCTTTGGAGACCCCAAATGAGGATCTGTTCTTTGTGGTTTGTCAAACCTTCAGTACCTCGGATTCCTTGGTTCAGCTTTCCTCCACACACCTGTCTTGACCTATACAGTCTGTAATATTATATTGCTATTATTAAAAGCAGAGCTTTTTAATTTTCTTGTTTTGTCTAATCTTTTGGTTACATACTTTCAGTCCTAATCTCTGTTGAACACTTGTCATTTTGCTGAAGGTCTTCTTAAAGTTACATTACATTTACAGTACTTGGCAGACACTCTTATCCAGAGCAGCTTACAAAAGTGCTTTGTCATTTACTCATAGAATGAACGTATCCTAGCCAGTGCAGTAGGTTAGATTTCAAGATACCAGAGAACTGGAATACTGTTGAAATACAGGGATCACTGCTAATGCCTAGAAGTGCGAAACACATATAAGCTCTATAATTATTTAGCTAGCAAAAGAATGATATCTAAAACCTGTAAGCCTGATTCCAAACAAGACTTATTTTTATATTTACACTGGATGTCTTTTGTACTTACTTGTATATTTCTTTATGTATGTGTGCATGCGTGCACACGTGTGTGAGAGATATGAAACCCTATCTCTTCTTTGCTTCTGGCTGTTCTGGTTCAGTTCTATAATGCTTGGCTGTGAAGACGGCATCTTCACATCTTGTGCTACACCGAGGGTGCGTGTGCACGGCCATGCCGTGTTACGCGTGAGTCCTGATTCCACGCAGTCGCAGGGCCACAGTTGGGCTTGTGTTCATGCCTACGTTTGGAATTCCCTGCTGGGTTCTGCTTTCCTGATGCACAGCACAGCACAGCCCTTAGCCAAAACCCAGGACTGCTCCTCATCTTCCTCAGTTGCTGGCCTTCACTCTGCGCTCTCCCAGGAGCACTTTTGTCACGCTCACATTGAGGGGTCTCGATGACGTCTCTTACAGCAGCTCATGGGCCAATGTGGTGCACAGGGAGAATCTCCCTGCCCCAGAGGGTCCGTCGCCCTGCCCCAGAGGGTCCGTCGCCCTGCCCCAGAGGGTCCGTCGCCCTGCCCTAGAGGTGCTGGACATTCCAATCCTCCTCTTGCTACGTCTTCTGTCATTGACGGAGTGATCTATCTTTATTTGGAGGGTTTACGTCTGTGTTTCTTCAAAATGTTTGCAGAGGCTTTATTTATTTATTCCAATTTATTATTATTATTATTATTATTAACATTATTTTTGTTGTTATATTTTTAAATGTGCAAGCAAAAATTTTGAAGGGCATCCTTCTGTTGTTATTGTTTTGTTTTGTTTTATTCTAGACTGAGACATTTTTAAAACCAGTTCAATCCAGTTTGCCCATCAGCACCATCAACAGACTGAAGTAGTGAATGTGGAAATGAACAGAAGGTCCTGCACGTGAGCGTTTCTCAGCCTCTGTAGAGACACCAGCCCCTGGGTCCAGACAAGTGATGGAGCCTAAAAGATTCATAGTGCTCTTCATTTTTAGCGCATTGTTTTAATTTTTCAGAGCGACCTTATTAATGTTTGGTCCCAGGGATGTTCTTAATGAGATTTGAATATTAAATTAGAGAAACATCCTTTCGACTCCAGACAACTCTGACTCGGCTGTCGGTGGGAAAAGGGCAATGTGCCAACACCTACACCTACACCATCACATGCACCCACACCCACACCCACCACACCCTCACTGCACCCGCACCCACACCCACACCCACCACACCCTCACTGCACCCGCACCCACACCCACCACACCCTCACTGCACCCACATCCACACCCACACCCACCACACCCTCACTGCACCCACACCCGCACCCACACCCGCACCCACACCCACCACACCCTCACTGCACCCACATCCACACCCACACCCACCACACCCTCACTGCACCCGCACCCACACCCACCACACCCTCACTGCACCCGCACCCACACCCACCACACCCTCACTGCACCCACATCCACACCCACACCCACCACACCCTCACTGCACCCACATCCACACCCACCACACCCTCACTGCACCCACATCCACACCCACCACACCCACCACACCCTCACTGCACCCGCACCCACACCCACCACACCATCACATGCACCCACACCCACACCCACCACACCCTCACTGCACCCGCACCCACACCCACACCCACCACACCCTCACTGCACCCGCACCCACACCCACCACACCCTCACTGCACCCACATCCACACCCACACCCACCACACCCTCACTGCACCCACACCCGCACCCACACCCGCACCCACACCCACCACACCCTCACTGCACCCACATCCACACCCACACCCACCACACCCTCACTGCACCCGCACCCACACCCACCACACCCTCACTGCACCCGCACCCACACCCACCACACCCTCACTGCACCCACATCCACACCCACACCCACCACACCCTCACTGCACCCACATCCACACCCACCACACCCTCACTGCACCCACATCCACACCCACCACACCCACCACACCCTCACTGCACCCGCACCCACACCCACCACACCATCACATGCACCCACACCCACACCCACCACACCCTCACTGCACCCACATCCACACCCACACCCACCACACCCTCACTGCACCCACACCCACACCCACCACACCCTCACTGCACCCACACCCGCACCCACCACACCCTCACTGCACCCACATCCACACCCACACCCACCACACCCTCACTGCACCCACACCCGCACCCACACCCGCACCCACACCCACCACACCCTCACTGCACCCACATCCACACCCACCACACCCTCACTGCACCCACATCCACACCCACACCCACCACACCCTCACTGCACCCACATCCACACCTTCACCCACCACACCCTCACTGCACCCACACCCACACCCACCACACCCTCACTGCACCCACACCCGCACCCACACCCACCACACCCTCACTGCACCCACACCCGCACCCACACCCGCACCCACACCCACCACACCCTCACTGCACCCACATCCACACCCACACCCACCACACCCTCACTGCACCCGCACCCACACCCACACCCACCACACCCTCACTGCACCCGCACCCACACCCACCACACCCTCACTGCACCCACACCCACACCCACCACACCCTCACTGCACCCACATCCACACCCACACCCACCACACCCTCACTGCACCCGCACCCACACCCACACCCACCACACCCTCACTGCACCCGCACCCACACCCACCACACCCTCACTGCACCCACACCCACACCCACCACACCCTCACTGCACCCACATCCACACCCACACCCACCACACCCTCACTGCACCCACATCCACACCCACACCCACCACACCCTCACTGCACCCGCACCCACACCCACCACACCCTCACTGCACCCGCACCCACACCCACCACACCCTCACTGCACCCACACCCACACCCACCACACCCTCACTGCACCCACATCCACACCCACACCCACCACACCCTCACTGCACCCGCACCCACACCCACACCCACCACACCCTCACTGCACCCGCACCCACACCCACCACACCCTCACTGCACCCACACCCACACCCACCACACCCTCACTGCACCCACATCCACACCCACACCCACCACACCCTCACTGCACCCACATCCACACCTTCACCCACCACACCCTCACTGCACCCACATCCACACCCACACCCACCACACCCTCACTGCACCCACATCCACACCTTCACCCACCACACCCTCACTGCACCCACATCCACACCTTCACCTGCACAGACACTCATAGTCGTACCTCTTCATGCACCCGCACCCAAGCACACACCCGCACCCACACCTCTGAAACATAACCTTATACAATGGTAATAACCTATTTACAACATAGTAATATCACTCAGGCAAGCAGATTAACCGAATTCCACTGTCATCCATATTGTGTCCCAGAATGCACTAGATAAGGTGACTGTGTCTCGCACCGAGGTGGATTGGTGCAGTGTAAAGAGAGATAATCCTATCAGGACTGTGGCCTCCTGTGGAATGGTGGCGAGCCTTAACCAAGGCCCTTTCAGATGTGTAACGAGGAGAGTTTGATTAAGGCTGTGTGTCCACTGTAGTGGCCCAAATGATAAATATTTCAGTTTTTTTGATGGAGGGGAAAAGGAGAAAATGTTTAATCAAACTTACTTCTCTCAGAGGACCGTCGGAATCAATTTAATGTGAATTAAAAAGTTCTCGCTCTGTGCTTGAATGATTTTTGTAATTTTGTGATTAACTTTTCACCAGGGCATGCTGGGATAGGTTACTGTGACCAATGTCTTGTTTGTTTTAGCTGTAATTGGTTCTCTTCAACAAGATGTATGCATTGCTGTGTTATCAAATGTCAACCGTTGAGTTTAGCCCCAACACATGGTACAAGCATGTGTGAACGTGTGCATCTGTTTCTACACTTGTACATGTGTATGTGTGTGTGAACACACCATTGTGTTTTCTGAAGTTCTGGCATACTGCCTGTGCGACTCTGAAAACCTATACCAGATGAAGTGCTATTATTCTTTTTAAAAATGTTACAGACTTCATTAACAGGGTGCCACCAGCAAACTCGTCTGTGTCAATGTAAGGCCAACAAAAATAGTAAATAAATAAATAAGCTTAATTCCAAACCAGCACTTAGGAATGAGAGTCTCAACCTAATTGTGTTTATCCTCCTGGGAGGGTAAACACAAAGGCAGTTCAGTTTTCATTGACTTGCAGTCATAAATGCGATTCAGTACAACTGGCAGCACAGTAAAGATTATATTAGATTGTGTTTCAGGTAATGAAATTGGTGAAGCGCACAAATCAACTATCAGTTCAGATGTCCGTGGGTAAGGACATAATGAATTTGCACGTTAATGCACCTTAACCAAGTTTCAACAAGTTATTCTACTCTGTTGCAAAAATGCACAAGAACCGTTGACACTTGTTTTGTTGCAGGACTAGTAAACAGGAAGAGACCTCGGTAATGAATGTAGAGTAACTTTGACAACATTGACAATACAGTAGAAAACTGTTCAAATGTTTACAGCCTGATGACACAAATCCAGTGAACACTGGCAGTGAGCCTGCGTGTGGTTTGTTTACAGCATTCTCCTGTTAAACGCTGCGTCTTACTGGTGATTTTGGAGCCATGTGTATTTAAAGTAAAGTAATGTAAGGTTCAGATGAAGGAACGCTTTCCCAGAAGGTAGTGCAGTCTCTGTAAATTTGTTTAAGCTTTTCGCTTCACGTTAGTCTTATATGTCACTTTTGTACACAGCGTAGAGTTTTTCAACGTCATTAGTGAGTTTCTTGTCGCTTCCTACCAGTTTTTGCATCCAGCCATGGCTGCTCCTGTCCAAACCACCCAGCGCGTTTATTCCAGGAAGAACCTGCAGGCGTGTGTATCGCTGCGCTTCTCTGTTAATGATGTAGGTGGTAAGTAATGTCTCGAGCTCCCGTTGAGTAGCTGAGCTTGGCACCTTTTCTACAAGCGTGAAATAAGAGCTGCATCAAGGGGAGGGGTTGTGACATGTTTCTGGAAACCTGAAATATCACTCCAGTTAATTGTATGTAATGAAACACAAATACAAGAAAACAGCAACAGAGCAGCATAAAAGAGACAATACACCCTAAGTGATGGTGCACTGGGAGTGATGGTGAACTCAGAGTCCCATATATAATATAATTTGCTGTATATTCGTATGACTGCCAAAGAAATGAGGACAACATGTACTCCGTGTGTGTGTGTGAGTGTGTGTGTCTGTGTGAGTGTGTGTGTCTGTATGTGTGTGTGTGTGTGTGTGTGTGTCTGTGTCTGTGAGTGTGTGTGTGTGTCTGTGTGTGTGAGTGTGTGTGTCTGTGTGTGAGAGTGTGTGTGTGTGTGTGTGTGATGATTGAAACTGGAAGATGGCTGGAAGAGGTTTAAAGGTGCTTCTCACAGCCCAGTAAAAGCTGAAGGTTGGTGTGATGGGGAGATAGAGCATGGCAGAGTGAACCAGGCTACAGAGGGGGGAAAGTTTGTCAGACGTGTTTTAATGCCTTACTGCAAGTTTGTACTGAAGAAGAGATAACCAAGCAGTAAGGACACAGTAAACAGTTAGAGGTGTGTGTGTGTGTGTGTGAGAGAGAGAGAGAGAATGAGAATGAATGAACAGCTGTGTACCTACCTTACTCTTTACCCTTTGGCATCCACACATGCATCAAAGCCACACACACACCCACCCTTCCTGCACAATTTATATCTCAGTGATATTCTCTTCCGCTAACACAAATATGTTTACGCATGTGTCTGTGTGCCTTTGATACTTGTGGCAGTAATTCACAAATAAATTACATCAGCCACTTCAGCTCACCCTACAAACACTTCATATTTGCAGGTGTTATGGTGTATTCTCATGTTTTATGTATCTTTCACAGACTGAAATTCATTCCTTTATTTCACACTTCCATCATTCCTTGTTTCATATTCCTATTCAATTTGCACTGTTCTCTCTCTCTCTCGCTCTTTCTATATGCGTCTATATTTCTGTCTTTTCTTTCTCTGGGGCACTTGTGGTGTCTTGCTTTCTGGTGGTGGACGTGGAGGTGCTGGTGTAGTCGTAGTCAGCAGGGGGGCAGTTAGTTGCTCAGCAGGTCGAGAGCTTGCTCTGACTACAGAGATCCTGGCAACACTCCCAGAAGCTCCAACCCTGAGCCCAGGGGCAGGCAGAGCTGAGCAGGTCCAGCTGAGTCTGATGCCACGCGGCCCGAGGACAGCAGAAGGTTCCGCAGTCTCAGCTCACTGCACTTCACATGTTGAGTCATGCCACGTCCGTATTCTGTCGCACAAGGCATGGGAATAAATGTGTCAGTGTGCACGTGCACATATGCTGCTCTGTGTGCGTGTGTGTGTTTGCGTAGATGGAATGCATGCAGACTCATTTGCATTCATATTGCGGTATTTTAGTGGCTGCTAAGATTGCTAAGGCAGATTTTGTCTGAGTGCACGTGCACTGAGGAGGGAGTCTGAAGTGTGGGCTGGTCCCTCAGCCTGGTGCAGGAGGCAGAGAGGAGATCATGCAAAATTCAGCAGCCTGCATCTCTTATAATGGCAAACAGAAGGAATGGTGAGAAAATGTGCTCCCCTCCCCCGCTCACCTTTGGAATATATCGGCACAGCATGTATCCTTGTCCTCATCTAATGGAAAACACACTTATATTGTGGCTCACAAATACCCTGATGTGCTTACACACACACACACACACACACACACACACACACACACACTCACACTCACACTCACTGAACGATAAGGAAATTGTTGGATTTCTCCAGAGGGTTCCCAAATCCCACAGTCATCCTATGGTGGTATTAGCCTCAGATAGATATGTTCAGAGTATTCTCACAGGCATGGACAGATTGGGTCACAGAGAGAGAGAGGGGGGGGGGGGATTTGAGTCAAAGAAAAAGAAGATATATGGATGGAGAAGAAAAAAAAAAGACCTCACTGCACCACAGTAACTGAGGCTATAGGATTTTGTGTGTGTGTGTGCATGTGTGTGTCACGTGCTTGTGTTGAGCATGGAGTGTGTGTGTGTTAAATATGCTGAGATCCTGGGGGGGGGCTTTCATTGAGAGCTTGGAGCTCTATAAATAGCGTGCGTCTCAGCGGCGCTCGGTGTGCAGACCTTGCGTTAAGCTGATGACATCCAGGAATAGCTCAGATCTCTCATCCTCTGAGGGCCCACGGGGCGTTCACTCTCACGCCGGCTCCGCCGCGTTTCTTGGCTCGGGACCTCGCAGCCACTGCACTCTTACACTACTGGGGATTCCCCTCGGGCCCCCCGCACCCCACACCTGCTCGCAGTGCAGCGGTGGCCCCTCCCACACTTCCATGCAGTGACGGAGGGCTTCCTTCAGCAGCGTGGGCCGCTGAAAGCAGAGGGCCCGGGTGGATTTGGATCGTCAGCAGGGGCCAAGGCCTCCTCTTCAGCCATGACGTGCAGGTCATGTGTTCTGCCTGTGGAGGTGTACTCTCCACTGCTGCATGAGGAAACATGGTCGAGAGGTTTTTCAGAGCTAAGTTTTATTACGAAACACAGCAGGGTTGTTGGTTTTATGGAAAGTTGATATGGAGCTACCTGAGATTATGGTGTTTTGTTTCTATGCAATTTGGAATGTGTGTGTGTGTGTGTGCATCTACGTGTGCGTGTGGGTGTGTGAATCATGACGTAAAGACTCTCACAGGCTGCTGCCATCTGTCCCCAAAGCTCTAAGGCCACATAGAGGGACAAGAAATGTCACGACTATCTCAGCAGGACCTGCGTGTGTGTGTGTGTGTCTGTGTGTGTGTGTGTGTGTGATAACACTCAGCAGGACCCATTTCTTACCAGATGTATATAAAACATGGGAAATGAGAATGTGTTAGCCTGTACTAAACCAAACATGGACAATACAAATAAAATTGGCATACTCTTTTTCCACTGTTGATATTGAAATGATGAAACACACTGGACAGATCCCACAGACTACACACACAATCCAAACATTGGGTCAAACACATCACAGACAGCACACAGTCTAAATAAAGGGATAGAGTCTTGTAAGCTGGACGCTTGACTCAAAAAGTCCCACAGTACTAAAATAAAAGCAAGCAGAAAATGATTCGTACCAGTCTACGTTTAGGTTGTGAAGAATCCAGAAGAGTTGAAAGGGACATGGGAGGGGAGGAACAGTTTGGGTGGAGGAGCAGGTGGTGGTGGTGGGGTATCCCTCTACACGCCTGTCCTGCATCTTGCGCTCTTCCTCGGACACGCAGTTCACACATGAGCCGAAAGGGCAAGATCTTCCGCAAAGACGCCCATGTTTGAACGGACCTACACACCGAGAAAATGTTTCGCTAGCAGTGGCATTAACACCAACCCGATCGATCCCCGTAAGTCAAAGTCTGCACACAGCACAGGATTCAGCAAAGCACTGAGAACACGCTGGATGATACAGGAAGTTAAGTTCCTCAAACAAAGGACTGCGGAGGTGGAACGATCCTGGAATCTACAACAGTTGATGTTTGGCGTGGGATGCGGCGAGCTCCATACTGAGGCTTGGATGCTCTGATGGTTTGGAAGCACAGACGTTTTGAAAAGCTGCTCCAGAGCGTGGATCAGACCGCTTATGTCACGAGACTGTAGCTACGTGGAGCGTCTGTGCACGTCAGTCTAGTTTCCACAGGCTACTCCCATGTTTGATTGACAGTGTCTGGAACAAACCTGGTCATATCTTAACCACAAGCTCCTAGTATGCTTAAAAACAAAGCAAACACGTCCCAACTTCGAAGGTTTTTGAGAAAGGAGTGAAATTTTGAGCAATAATGAGAGCGACATATAGTGAATAACAGTGCGATTTAGTGAGTGATGGTTAGGTTAAATATAAGGTTAGTGATAGGACATATTGACTGGTAGGCTAATGAGAGAGAGACAGTGATATAGCTGTGACAGATATAGTGACATGTTAATATATAAAGACTGATAGCCACAGACAGCACAAGATAGGTGAGAGATAATATAACAGTTTGATAGATGTGGACAGACTGATGGGCTGCATTATGATGGAGAATCCATGTAAAATCCATACGTTCTCCCAACTGCCGATGCTACTCTGGTGGTCAGAGGTATAGCTGAAGCTTCTGTTCCTAGGACATGTGATCTGGCAGGAGTGACGTGCCACACCTGTATAAATGGAAAAAAAATATATAATAAATCTATGTACACCAGCAGCAAGTGCTGGAGAGGTCATTTGTTTAAAAAAGCAACAAGAGGCCCACTAAACCCCAAACAGTGGAAAAGGAGAACTCCTAATTCTTTAATAAACGTCTTGACATGTAACAAGTGGGTGACATTCCTTTATGTTCTCCTACTGGTCTTTATTTGCCATAAGCATAATTGGCTACATCCACTCACATGCGCACTGTGGTAGATGAAACATGTTCCTCAAAGGAAGACCATTAAAGGGACGATTTACACTTCATAGGCAGCAAAGCACTCAAACCCAGAAAATACATGGGGTTATTTATCCCGGTAAACATAGCAGCCCTTTGTCAATAAATTATCTTGCAAAATGTCACATCTTACACATGAAACTGAAATACCAAGCAATTGAAATATCCTCACTTATGTTAGTAAACACAACAGACAAAATAAATATCTATTGATACACTGCGTTCATTAAAGTCCCAATTTGCTTTCGCTGATCAACTGAAAGATTTTTTTTCTTGATTTATCATATGGAGATTTCATCGATACACTTATTGATTATATGTATTGGTAGCCTGGCATAACCCACCAGGATAATGAGTAGTACAGATTTTGTCCATGCTTGTCTGAGTCCTTATTTCACAGAATTGTTTTAGCAAACTGTGACTATAGTGAAAGTGGCCTGTAGGGGTCACCGTGGAGATGGCTGTCAGATTGTTTCGCAATCTTGAAACAATTTCTGGCACAACTGCTTCGAATGTTTCAGTGTTCCACAAAGCACAGCTTTGCTGACCACCACACCATGCCGATGACATCTACTTCACCACCCTTTTATAAGGTAACCGACAAGCATTTAGACACAGTTTCTCCCCCTAGAGGCCTGGATGTATGGCATATTGCCACATTACCAAATTAAAACATTGGAATGGAGGTCATTTTTTACTGTGTGTGCGCGGATGTCTCCATTATCCTCTTGTGCTACAGCTTATCTGTCCAGCTTGGTCCAAACTGCACCTGCTAACTTCCTGCAGCCGTCATTGGCTCCGTTTCTGCAGGATCTCGTCTCCCTGTGCAATCACTGCGTTCTCTCTCATCCCTGGAAGCGTGCGGAGCTGCGGCCTGTCTGGAAGAGTTCTGCCCTCCCTCCTGTTTTTCCAGTGAGGGCCCGTGTGTGCAGGCGGTGTAGGAAAGGAGACCCAGATAAAGAGATGCATCTCTCACATGAGTAGCTCTGGGGACCCTGGAGCTTAAAAGAGTGTTTTTTTAGCCAGATCAGCAATGTTTGAAAGATATGAAGGAGACTTGGAAACGCTGTTTGTGTGTGATTTCCCAGTTGCAGTGTGTGCGCACGCGTGTGTATCCAGTTTCTCCTCTCTCCAGTTAGGCTACATGAGAGATCACCGACTTTTATCTGTGAAGTATTTCCTATCTTTGCCTGCCTGTGTCTCACATGAGCTCATGTGTCTCACACTAGCCTCACAGGCTTATGCGTATGAAGTTTTGTATGCAGTAGACTAGCATTCAAACCTCCTCACACTTGGCCTGTACTGAGCCCACTCACGGCTTCCCTGGGTCTTCATGGTGTCTACACCGATCCATTTGTGTACAGCTGGTCGTGAAGGGAGATATTACTTGTTGTTCACATGTAGCACATAAGTACTTATCTGTAAGTGTGTGAGAACGTCGGTCATAGTCGCTAGCGCTCCCTAAGCTCTGTAATGCGACACAAGCTTGTGAATACGTTTCCGAGATGGATATTGCTACATGGATTTAAATGAACTATAAATAAAGGCAACACACTTGGGCTATACAGTACTTACCTATTCCAGTGCTAAACCTTCAAAGTGCGAGTCATCAGTTTATGAGAAAAGGGCATATATGTAGGAAGCAGGTAACGGGCTGCGTTGCAGACGTCTGCTGTTGACAGCCTATTAACCAGAGTTAATATCTGGACTTCAGAATTGCGCTCTATATCAATTAGGATTGAAAGGTTCCCCGGCATGAGAACTGAGCTCCTCGCTAAGTGTTGTCAGATCGTGCGTGTGTTGCACCTCCGTGCCCCCATTCTTCCCGTCCTCCTTCGTAATTAGCCTGTCTCGCTGAAATATCTGGCTCGCATTAATTGCCCCTGCCCCCACCACGTCCCCGCCCCGGTGAGGGGGTGGGGGCGGTGATTCAGTGCGCCGCACTAATTGGGGTGCCGCAGCTCCGCTTCTAGCGTCACGACGCAGCAGTCGGCATGCGCCAGGGAGCAGAGGACAGGCGTATGCTGGGAAAGGGGCTGAGCTGGTCCCCCCCCTCCCAGTACAAACGCTGC
Organism: Electrophorus electricus; assembly: GCF_041902795.1. Lineage (NCBI taxonomy): Eukaryota > Metazoa > Chordata > Actinopteri > Gymnotiformes > Gymnotidae > Electrophorus > Electrophorus electricus. The sequence continues at coordinate 10,097,442 of NC_137507.1, forward strand.
CGTCGTGGCGCCTCTCGACCCCTCCGGCGAGCGGCTGAGGTTCCGGGGTTCGCCTTCCTGCCGAAGGCGGGCGAGAAACCGTGGAATCCGCGAATCTTTCCTGATTTCATTCATAGCCCACTTCCGAGGTAATAGCCCTCATCTGTCAGACATTCTGCATCGCTGCCACCGAGCCCCAGGTCAGCGCACGCCGATGCATTTTAAAGCTCACCGCCGGATCTTTCTTAACCGAGCGGCGGCCGTGGGAGATTACCGCACGCCTCAAGGCCCACAGCCAATCAGCACGCTGGACGGCACACGGACATCAAAGCTTCTGCTCGGGTAGCTAGACGCTCCGCGGCTCACTGTGCCGACTGGACTTCTTTCATGGCAGAAAACAAATGCACGACAATGAGTGTTCGGCGATCAGAATGCGCAGCAGTAGACGTCGCACGGCGCATACCAAACGAGGCGAGGGCTGCTGGTGGACCCGAGGCGGACTTGGGCCGTCTGTCGGGAGGTTTTGTTTAGGGGGTGTCTCTACGTCTTCGCTTGAAAAGCTGCAGTCAGCACCAACACTGGAGCGGTTCGTGGAATGAGTTGTGTTGCACTCGCACGCCTCGGCCGCTCGTATGTTTTGCCAATGGCTGCAGATAGAGCCTTGAATTTTGAAAAAAAAAATGCAATGGTAGTGTGACGTGTATGCATGGCCAAGACGACGTCCTTTCATGGCCTCATGGTTTCCATGGCACCCAAGCCAAATGTCTCTGTTATTGTTTGTTGGTTTTTTGGGAGGGTTTGCCCCGTTACTCACGTTCGCGCTGTAGCTCCTTGTCCAACCTACACACAACTGTCTTATGTGTGTGTTTCATTTTCTGGGTGGGAAGAAGGAGAGAACAAGGGATGATGCTCCCAGATCACCGTATTTGTGAGCATTACGGCTTTTTTTTTTTTTTTTTTTTTAATAAGTCATAGAGACAAAATGATGTGACTGGGTTTCCATCTGTCATCCGCCAGTCGGGCTGGCTCTCCTCAATCCAGCAGCAAAAATGTAGCAAACTTGTCGACTGCCATTCTTTCCTTGATGTATCTCACTCTCTCTCACTCTCTCACTCGCTCCTGCAGTGATGGAGGTGACCAGCTGTCATCCCCGCACAATAGGTGGTGTCTACCCCGGGTGATGTGTGGAAAAATCACACATGCAGTTGTTGTCCTAGTGTTTCTGGTTCAGTCTATGTTTACTTGGTGCCGCCCGTGATGGAAACTCCAGCTCAAGGGCGATGGCAGGAGTCAAACATCACGCCTGCTGATGACACCTTTAACATGCCATTAGCTACGCCCTGTCCGCCAGTGGCTGGCTGGCTGAGCCCTAGCAACCATACCTTAGCGACCGGGCCTTGGCGATCGGCTCCGAGTCTAGGGGCTAGTGGTGGCATGGGTGGAGTTCCGGTGGAGAGACGAGGCGGGTAACTAGTTGGAGAGCTTCTCCACCCTGGCAGAGCTGCTGAGGGTGGCCCACGGAGCCTCTGCACACCCAGGTTGCCTTTGAGGCTAGAGGAGGGTGTGCCAGTCAGCGGGGACACCCTGGACACGGCCAGTGGTGGTCATGTGATCACCTGGTGTAGCATGTAGCGCGTTGGCAGCCTGGAGCACAGAGGAAGAATTCCAAAGAAACAGGCTGGCTGGAAACATCGGTGATGGCACAGCCAGCATTGCAAAAGACTCTGAGCGTGGATCATTCAGTCCTTCCAAATGAACCAAGCCACTATCGCTGTGTGCGTTTTAATGAGCTCGTCATCTTTCTGTCTTCTTTGTTCCTTCGTTTCTGTTTGGGTGGAGAGAGGAGGTGGATGGCGAAATGGCTTTATTCACTTATCTAGTATTTGCAAGCAGCCCTGTTCTCCGTTTCTGTTCCCTGCCTGGTGTGATTGATCGATTTATAAGTGGTGAAGAGTGTGATTAGTGAGAGCTTGTGTGATGATTATTAATAGAGCGCGAGTGTTCTTTGTCCTGTCCCCTTACACAGGGCAATGAAAGGACATTGTGCACGCATGTGTGTGAGTGTGGGGCTCTGTGTGTAGATTGTGTGTGTGTGTGTCTGTGTGAGAGAGACTGTGTAGATGTTTGTTAGTTTGTTTCCATACGAGAGAGAAAGGGGTCAGTGTTGAAGTGTCAGTGTGTGAAGGGGGGTAATTAGAGTTTATTGCAATCCAGATGTTGCCAGGCGGGGTCACACCTGGAGGGGGACATTTGTAGTGGAATGGAGCAAGGCATCAGACCATTGAACATCTGTGTCCCCTGTCTCCTGCGAGAATGGTGTGTGTGTGTCCACCTTTCTGCATGTAAAAGGGGCTCAAGGTATCAGCCTGCAAAAATAGGACCTGCTGTTACCGTTTTTGGATAGGCGTATTTCAACCTTCCACGTTTTATCCGCTTCGATATGTCCGATATGTCCTATATAAGCAGGAGGGAAAGAGAAAATAAGCTTTTTTGCCAATTTATTTTTGCAGTGTAGGCATGTTGTACCATAAATCCTTAAATGTATCGTTTGTGTAGTGAGCTGGAGCACGCTTCCACTGTCATAAACACGACGTCGCACTGCATGAGGGCTTCTGCCAAAAACTAGAAACTGTAAAATATAACAAAAAGAGGGAAAGATAAGAGGGAAAAGTGTGTGTGTGTGTGTGTGTGTGAGAGAGAGAGAGAGAGAGAGAGAGACTTTATATATATATATATATATAGATAGATAGATAGATAGATAGATAGATAGATAGATAGATTTTATATAGATATATATATATCTATATAAATAGATAGAGAGCCCTGCACAATGGCAGCAGGAGCTGAAGGCCATAGGGGAGGTTGAGGGCAACGCTGCGCTGACCTCTGCCTGTGTTATTAGGTTCATAAACACACACACACACACACACACACACTCCTACTTGGCTCTGCAGCCTTCCAACTGCACTGATGGACGGCTAGGGAGGATGGGCGGGGACGGGGATGGGGGACGGATGGATAGAGCGAGAAGGATGGAGGTCAAAGGTTGATTGCCCTGCATTGCACTAATGTGACAGCCAGTATGTCGTGGCAGGGTGCTGAAATAATGGTGTGTGTGTGTGTGTGTGCGCAGCATGGGTGTGGGGACTGGCTGGGTGTCTATGGGGGTGGACATCTGCTGCCCAAATTGCTGTCATGGGGGTCATAAAACAATGTCCTGACACCATCTCAGCCAGTGAGAGTGACACACTTGTGCATGCACATAAACAAACACAATAGGGGAGCTTCATCTTTATATCGCTAGCATGTGTATAATTCCAGAAGACTGAGAAGTACTGTATTGTCATTGCCATGCCTCTAGACACCTGCTTTAAGTTAGTGTACGTAAGATGGCGTGATGCTTTCGTGCTGTCAAAATACAGCGGCGTTTGAAATCCATTTAGTGTCCAGCCACTCAGACCCTGAAAGTCTTTGCTTCGTCTCCGGGGGGGTCGACACTCCCAACCTGCCACCTGTCGGTGCAGTGTTGAAGACTGTGATGTGATGACACACTGTGCACCTCGGGTGACCCCGCTCTTGCTTGCAGCATATTTTCTACCTGGGTGGTCTCTTTCACTCACCCTCGGACGAGGTCAATGGTTTTGAAAGCAGAGTTCCACTCCACCCCCTGCCCCCCATAAAGAGTGTGAAGATGACAGAACTCCCAGGGTGCCTAGTCTGTGCTCATCACACCTTGGCCATATATCATGTGCATTAGTGCAGTGACCTCAGGGTTTTAAAAAAAACATACACACTTACACACTCTTACCTGTCTCATTAAGGCGGTTATATGTGTCTGGGTGCTAAATTGCAAATCTGGGATCAATATATTCCTGACACAGGGCAGTTTAGAACTTTAGGACATTATGGGTTAGGTCTGCTATGATCCTTTATGAGCATTTAGAGAGGCCATCAACACACAAACACAGAAATGAATAAATTACTCGACTTATGGAGAAGCTGATTTCTCACCTGGATATGGCACTGTGGTCGTCCTCTTAAACTCCAAGAGCCAGTGCTCACTAGCAGCTGTAGTACAGCCAAATACAGTGTTGGGTAATTGGCCCAGTCTATGGTGTTGCTGCTAAAAGCTGTAGTTGTGTAGGTGGGTTCATGTTTATGGGGCTTTGTGCTGACTGGCATTAGAAATGCACTGCACACGGTTTCATGGCTGTTCCCGTCGCCTGCCTGCATAGATTAATCCAGACTTTAATTTAATCAGTAAATTAGGTTGTTTGCAAGGGCCAAAATGTTAACAAAGATTTTTTATCTTTTTTTTTTTTTTGTTTGTTTTATATCAGACTGTTTTATCCATACAAATGAATAAACATTTGCAATAAAATATCTTTTGGGACCCTGGAACACACATAAAGTGATTTATTTTCCCTGAGTCTTTTGGTATTGTAAAAATGTCTTTATTTTCAGGTTTCTTTCAATGACCTATGAGTCATTGAAACGCACACACACACATAGTGTGTGTCCCCTACCTGTAAACATACAAGCTGTTTCTAATAAATAGTATTTATTATAGAGCACAAAGGAGAGCGTTTGTGTGTTAGAATATTATGGGTTACATTTGCTATGAAGCTTTATGAGCCTTTAGAGAGGCATCGTAACGATCCAGCCATCAACACAATAATACACTCCTGAAGACATTACACATCTAATGGGAAAGCCAATTTGCAGCACAGATATAACATTCTTCTGCATCTCCTAGACTCTAAAGAGGCTGCATTTAGTTTTATTGGGTAGTTTGTACCATTTCCAAAACCACGCTGAAACACCATTGAGATGGTGTCTGTTTCTGGGAAAAAAATCGGGGGGGAGAACTAAATACTACCTTCATCACTCTTTTTTCCTCTGCTTCATCCCTGCATAGACCATCTGGGAATGAATTAAAAGTGTAGATTAACCAGAGAGATGAACATGTTGAAGAATTGTGGGTAACATCTGCATTTTGTATCAGGTTGCTTTAGGGAGTAAGCAGGGAGCTGTTTGAGGTGCGTGTGGAGGTTTAAAGTGTAAAGTAATCTTTGGTCAAAATAAAATATCTTGTAGACTGTGGAATGCTTGAAAAGGATATAGTTTAACTTGTTTTTGTGGTGATTCTGACAATGTTTAAGCTTCTGTTCAATGACTGGAAGTCCTTGAATTTAAACAACAAAACATACCCAAGCACAAACACACACACACACACGCTCTCGCAGTGTGAATGCCTTGTGTCCAAAGGCCTGTGGATGGAAGCCTTCGTCTACGGCTGCGCTGCTCCCCTCATGGCCTTCGCCTTCTCTTCTTTGGCTTTGCTGGATGTGGGAAGCCCAGTCAGCGAGGGGGAGGCTGGCTGAAGCCCCCCGCCACCCCCACGGCCCCTAGAGGGAGGGAGGGAAGGAGAGGGAGCGCGCCGAACGAAACGCCATCGGCGTGTCATTACTCACTCGTCGTCCCGGGTGTCACCTGGGCGGTGTGGGCATCACGCCTGCCACCTGAGAGCTGCCAGGTGCACCACTCCCAAGGCCCCACTGACACCGACAGGTGGAGGGCTGGATCTGGGGGTGGGGGCCACAGAGCGCTGCCGTAACCCCGGCAGGAGCGATCAGCGTGGGGGTCGTCGCGGCCACCGCTGCGTTAAACCACAGAAACCCGACACAGCCCCCGTTCTCTATGGCTAGAGGAAACATCAGGTTCTCACCTGGTGTGTCAGTAGACCTCACCACTGATAAGCACATGCTTAATTGCAGCATCATTTCCTCCTCACATGGACCAATAAAGCTGATTGGTTATTGGTGACGGTGTAATTTCAACAATATTTCCACACCCAAATAGAGAGTTGGCATCTGGCAAACATGCACTGGATAAACTGGCTGTAAGAGTAACTGTAAGAAAAAGTACGTTTCTCCAAACACACTGACAAGACGTCTTATAGGAGAACTTGCTGTATGTCCAACGCTATGTAAAAAGCTTCTGCAACCTTTTAACTCTATCCCACACGTCCCTCTTTCCCCACACCGCCATTCCAAAGAGACGGAGAGAAGGTACTCCGGAGGCCGGGCATAGAGTTTCCTTTTGTTGTTGGCGAGCTGTGATGTTTGAAAAAATGAGTGAATCTGAAACTAATCGCTCGCAGGAACCGTTGGGTAACGGCAGCTGTGGGATAAAGTTTAAACAGGCAGGAGCCTGGTCAGGTTTCACCCTCCATAGTGGGCTAGTGTTGCCTGGGTTTGGAGGGGGGATTATTCCTCTCCCTTTATTTAGCTGGCAACCTTCCATGTCAGCAGATAGTTTCACCTTTTTTCCTTTTTTTCTTTTTTCTCTTTGTTTTTGTCTCTTAGGTTTGGAACAACAATGGTGGAGAAAGAAAGACAGTATCTTCTTTCTTACCTGCATCTTCTCTCTCTCTCTCTCCTCTCTCTCTCTCTCTCTCTCTCTCTCTCCCTCTCTCTCTCTCTCTCTCTCCCTCTCTCTCTCTCTCTCTCTCTCTCTCCCTCTCTCTCTCTCTCCCTCTCTCTCTCTCTCTCTCTCTCTCTCCCTCTCTCTCTCTCTCTCTCTCTCTCTCTCCCTCTCTCTCTCTCTCTCTCTCTCTCCCTCTCTCCCTCTCTCTCTCTCTCTCTCTCTCTCTCTCTCTCTCTCTCCTTCCCTCCATTTCCCATGTCTGCTGATCCACCCTCCTGGCTGGGAGCTGAGAGCCGAGGCTCCCGAGCCAGCGGTCTGCCGCGTACCCACAGCAGGAGCTCCGTCCCCTGGGCTTTCGGAGCTCGGATCAGACCGGGCTCCAAAGACACCCCTAATGACCACGGCTGACCAGCATCAAGTCTTAGCCCACGGCCCTGAGCTATTACCGACACGGAACTGCGAGCGTTTGCCTCTGCGTTGTTCTGCGCATGTTATTTTGGAGGGTTGCAGTGGGTTTCACACAAGGGATCCTTAAATGAAAGCAGTGACAGTGGTCTCGCAGCGGCGCCCACGCGGTGGCTGTTCGCGACGGCCGTGCGACGGGCACCGCGGCGAGGCCTGACGAGCGTGAAATGGAGAAAAGTCGCTCAGAGAGAGAAAGGGAGAGAGGGAATATGGAAGAGAGAGAGAGAGAGAGGTAGATCTGACATCTGCTTAGTTAGCCAGTCAACGTTCAATTATGAAAGTTCATGCTTATGCAAATGTGCGACTTAAAAAGAGCTGAAGGGGAGTGTGTGTGTGTGTGTGTGTGTAAATATATTTGACTTATATTTGAATTATAATATTAAGATGAATGATGAAAGAGTGTATTTTAAAGCAGAAAACAGGGAAAGGAAACTCATGACTGACTCTCAGATATGCTGTTCCTGTAAGACAGAAAGACAGAGAGAGAGATAAAGAGGGATGGAGAGAAGGAAGGATAAAGACAGACTGAGAGATAGGAGGGATGGAGAGAGAGTAGAGAAGGAGAGGTTGAGATCTGTTCTGTTTGTCCGTGTCCAATGCAAGATGATGTAAAGTTGTGTCTTCACAGCCTGCTGCTGAAAACTGGATGTATGTGTGTGTGTTTGTGTGTTCTGTAAAATTAATCTATTCTGTAACTTTTCGGTTTGGACTTAACCTTTACGTGGTGTTTGGGTCTGTGGGACCCGTTTTCAGTGTTTACTAAAAGAGAAATTAATCATTTTTTACTGCAGACTCATTGGTGTTGGCTGATTTTTTGAGGAACACATGAGAGCAGGTTTACACTGAGTGCATGCGGTGCTCCAGCCTACACATTTATATTACATATGTGGTGTGTGGCTCCACCAGACCTGAAGGTAATGACAGTGTGGGATTTGTAGGTGAAAACATGTTAACATGGTGAAAATAAAAGAAATTGGTTTGGACCTACAGTGTGTGTGTGTGTGTGTGTGTGTGTGTGTGTGTGTGTGTGTGTGTGTGTGTGTGTGTGTGTATCTACGTGTATATATGTATGTACGTGTGTGTGTGTGTGTGTGTGTGTGTGTGTGTATCTACGTGTATATATGTATGTACGTGTGTGTGTGTGTGTTTCAGGTAGCAGTAAGGATCCTACAAGCTCTTTATCTTTACAGTGTATGTCAGACCCAAGTTTTGTTTTAATACTGCTGTACGTACACACACAGATGCATGCATGCAAACACACACACACATATGCATGCATGCACAGCGGAGGTGTGAAGTTTGCCTCTGAGGGCAGGTTGTTCTCTCTGGCTCTTGGCTCTCAGCTGCAGTGTTTGGGCTCATTAAGGAGTACCGTCCGTCCAGAGGTACCCAGAGAGAAATCACAGCTGCCACGCCAGCTCAGGACTTAGTGGAAGAATAAAAACATAACCACCTCTGTATGAGTACTTGGCCCACATGCTTTTTATGTAGTGTCTGGGTTTTCATGTGTGTTCGTGTGTGTGTGAAGGTAAGTAGCTGACCATGGCAACCAGAGATGTCAGCAGCTGGTTGGAGCTCCCAACTCAGTCCTCTAGCCTCTCTGTCTGGCTGCCTGGACACTGTTCTGCATATACTACCCATAATCCTTCTCTGGACCTGTGAAACATAACATGCCTTTCCTTTACGGCTCATTGGTGTCTCAGAGTCGGTGAGGTCCTGTTTGTGTAAAGGAAATGTGTACGCTGAAGTGTATCCTCTGGAGTTTAATTTGGGGTCAAACTCTGCCAGGTTGCAGCTTTGTCTCATATGATGCACTTAGAAAAAGACAGAGAGAGAGAGAGAGAGAGAGAGAGAGAGAGAGAATAGGAATCTGAGAGCTGGTAAGAATTTCTTCAGATGTAAAGGTTTGAAATTGCATTGGGTAGTACGATGCCGTCGAGGATTAAAAGGGCTCAAGTCCAACAATGACTATGGAGGGAAGAAGAGAGCAGCAAGAAAGAGTGAAAGATGAGTAGAGGAGAAAGATAGAGAGAGAATGAGGAAAAAGGAGATAGCAAGAGAGTAAAGGGAGAAAGCGAGAGACAGATGCACAATGCATGGCTGGTGTTCTAAATGAACTGTTAAAAAACATTGTCTCTAAGTTTTAACGTAACGTTTCGATTTGGACTTAACCTTTGCATGGTGTTTGGGTTTACTAAAAGAAAAATGAATCAATTTTTACTGCAGACTCATTGGTGTTGGCTGATTTTTTGAGGAACACATGAGAGAGCAGGTTTACACTGAGTGCATGCGGTGCTCCAGCCTACACATTTATATTACATATGTGGTGTGTGGCTCCACCAGACCTGAAGGTAATGACAGTGTGGGATTTGTAGGTGAAAACATGTTAACATGGTGAAAATAAAAGAAATTGGTTTGGACCTACAGTGTGTGTGTGTGTGTGTGTGTGTGTGTGTGTGTGTGTGTGTGTGTGTGTGTGTGAGTGTGTGTGTGTGTGTGTATGTGTGAGTGTGTGTGTGTGTGAGTGTGTATCTACGTGTGCATATGTATGTATGTGTGTGTGTGTGTGTGTGTGTGTTTGTGTATATCTATGTGTGCATATGTATGTACGTGTGTGTGTGTGTTTGTGTATATCTACGTGTGCATATGTATGTATGTGTGTGTGTGTGTGTGTGTGTGCATTCGCGTGTTTGTGCATGTGTGCGCAAATATGAATATATTGTCCAGCTAAAGCAGCACTTTAGCAGGGCAATATATATCTGCCTGCCACAACACAACACAACACATGCACTCACACACACACACACACACACATACACACACACACTGTATTGTTTAGACTTGCTGCGTGTTTCAGAGATTGGCATTATTGCCAAATGTCTTGTGTTTGGTCCCATCACAACCCCCTGCCCCACCCGACACCCCACCCCGCCTCCAGCAGTACACATCTCCACACAGTGTATTATGTCATCAGATCAGCACTCGCACAGTAATTGTGCAGTGAACACTGGAATGCAGGAGATTTTTCCACCAGTCACAAGGAGTTGGGCAAGGCTACAGCCTGAGACCTATACTGATTTACTTCAATGAGCCAGCTGAAAACCTTGACCTGGCCTCACCGTACATGACACCGTGCTCACCTAGTGTTGTGATCACCTCCGAGAGAGCGGGCACAAGACAACCGGAAACCAATCAGCAAAAAAATATTCGTATTCCAGAAAAGACTTAAAAACATTTTGGCTGTAAAGGAACTCATTTGAGAAAACAATGAGAACTATCTTTCAAATATAAAATCCGTCAAATTTGAGATAACAATTGGAATTTGTATTAAACTATTTCTGTGACTGATCCAATTGCACTGTGAGGGACAGACATCCACCTGAGACGCTACATGTGGAGTTTGGTAGAGGTGTTCTCAGGCCTGCAGAGCTGAATCAGGACAGCATCCTCTACTACCAAATATCCAAACAGTAGCAACAACATTTTGGGAACATTTAAAAAGTTATTGACCCCAGATCACTCAGTCCTAAGGCACTGGCCTGCCAGGAGCTGAACGCGGAAAGACATTTCCAAAGCCAGCTGGTCCTGAGGCTCAGTGAGCTGAAACCCACCGATATTACACACCCCAAACAGCCTGAGCACAGCTCCACACTCCCCCAAACAATCAGACCCAGCCAAATTAGAAGTGACGAGAAACAAAAATACATCATGTAGTGGAAAGACTGCAAAAACACAGCACACACTTCAGTGCTGTTTGGCCCGGAGTCAAGACTATTCACCGGCAGCTTATCTGACCACAATCAAAGACAAAACAAATGTTGAAAAACATTGACGTGACCGTGTCCGGCAAACCCTGCACGGCCGCTGAACCTGGCCATCACGGGCAGACCTGCTGCTCAGGGTGGACAGGCCCTGCTCCCACGACCACCTGGGAGCGGTGGAGACAGAGCTGTGTTAACAGAGTGGCCCGAACATGAATCGGAACACAATTAGAAACACATTGTGTAAGAAAGTTTATGCTGACTGCTCCGAGTGTCTAAGTTGCAGTGCCGCGGAAAAACTGCTCTGAGTCCCGGGAGAGGAGAGTGTGCTGATCTTGTCACAGCCTATGAGACAACCAGTAATCCTCTCCCAGCTGATCTCAGTACTGCTGGTTGCTTTGTACTTTATTATCTTCCTACAAATGTACCCTTTCCTGTTTATGTTAATTTGCTTTGGCAGTAATGTAACTTATAAAATTCATGTCAATTGATGAATTGATGAATTTAATTGAACTGAATCGCAAGGGAAGGATAGAGAGAGACAGATAGAGATGGAGAACGAGACTGACGGAGACACAGAGAGGGAGACAGAGAGACAGGGAAAGAGAGACAAGGAGGGAGACAGACAGACAGAGAGAGAGAGAGAGAGAGAGAGAGAGAGGGAGAAGGGAAACAGGAGAAAGTGGAAGGATCTTATACACTGACAAGGAGCTTGGACACAACCGGGCCCTCAGCCCATACTGTCTAGAAGCCAGAGCCTCCGTGTGTGTGTGTGTGTGTGCGCGCATATGCACGTGTGTGTGTGTACGGTTGATTGACGTAGCTGTGGTTATTTTGGGCAGTTGCTGCAGCTGTCTTTAAGAGAGGAGAGTGGTGAGCAGTTTAGATAGAGACCTCTGTCAGTGAGACCCCTGCAGATGTCCAACACACACACACACACATGCATGAGAGGGGAATCACACCATTCCATCTTCTCTGTCCTTCTTCAGGTTCTTATGTGTTCTCATAGCCAATTTTATGTGATAGTTGGAGACTAAAAAAAATCAATGTAAAGGTGACACTGAGTGATGAGAGCAGAGAGCTAGGAATGGCTCTAATGCAGCAGCGTTGTGCCTACGCGTGGGTACAAAATGATGTAGTGTACGGGTTCTGTATTCAGTCATTGCTAGTGCTTGTGTGCGGGGGCTAAAGTAAGTGAGCGAGTATGTGTGTGTGTGTGTGTGTGTGTGTGTGTGTGTGTGTTGCATTCGAACAGGGCAGGAGTGAGCTCCAGTGCGCAGGCAGATGGCAGTAGTAATGTTGTTGAGAGGTGGTGCTCCACTGTAATTGTACGCCGCACGCTGCATCTGCTTGCTAGTTCAGGGGATGATGGACAGCGAGCTAGCGCCATGTGGTGGAGAATTCCAATACAGACCCCCCCACACACCCCTCCACCACAACCACAGTCACCCCCTGCCTTCACCCCCAGACAGGAACGCAGGGGAAGAGGGTTCAGAATTCCTCTGCTGAAGCAGCTCGACGGGCCGTGAAAGACTGTCGGATGGGGGCCGATCTGGCACGTAAGTCACCGAAATGAGGACGAGCTCTCTTAACGACGGGGGAATTTACTGCTGGGAGCAGACTAACCGGATCCATTCAATATGATGCACATTTCCACGGCATTGTCTTAGAAAGAGCTCTGAAATTAGCTAAAATTAGCCAGACACATTTCCTGACATGGTGTGGAGAATCGACATTGTAATGAAAATTAGCATGCGGCTGTTCTGGTAGAACAGACAGGTTGGAGGTGGACTGAGGTTAACATCCTGACGAGGCGCTGTCTAGTCGCATAATTAGTCATTTTTTTTCTTTCGCCGAAAGTGATTCTCTTTTGTCGATTCCATTCAGCGTGCATTCAAACGGCTGCTCAAATCATTACGCAGCTAGTTGCTTTGATAAAACTTATGAATGGCCTTTTAGTGCCATTCAATGGAGGAATCACTGAAGCCATAAGATGTTTGGCACTTGTCACGAACGCATAGTGCTGAGTGATCAGATTTGGGTCAGACACATAAAAGCAGGTGCACTCACACACTGAGAAGCTGGAGGACAGAACACTACATTTAGCATGCCTGGAGAACAATGAAACGCTTCCAAATAAAACATCCCTAAATCAAAACACACCTCTGCAGGTCTTACCAAGGTAATGACTAAGCATTGCAGCTATTTCTTTTAGGAATGATTTTCTTCCCCCATTCAGACTGGCTTATGCATCTTTTAGCGAACAGTGTAGCATTTTTACCATCTTTTAATCATTTCCTTTTACATCTCCGCAACATTTAGACACCTCTTTCAAGTTTAATCGGAATTTCGTTCTAATTTGGAACAAGCCGGAGAGCTTTTGATCTCCTCGTCGCTCCGGAGTGAGCCCTCAAACGCTTCTCTTCCTGAGACATCTGACTTATCTCTTTTTCCTCTATCCTGTAGGAATCGTGTGCTTCAAACTGAGTGCACACCCTGCCACCACTCAGCATCCGGTGCCAGATCTGAGCTCATTCCCTCTGCCCCGTCCATCTCTTAAAGCGCATCACCCTACACCGAGCGCCACGCTCATCCGGATCCTTCCCCTGCGCGCTGCGCTTTTCTCGTTCAAGTGTTTGCCTTTCCAGGGGCCCACTCAGGTCATGTTTACTCGACTGCCGCGGCTGCAGTAGGAGCCCGTTGTTCGGGGTTGGTACTGCAGAGAGATGGCTGGAAGCTTCCAGGCTTCCACCGGAGACTCACCTCGGGCCGCGGCTCCGCCGGCGTGAACCTTAATGAATGTCTCCGGGAGCCATCCACAGGTGCTGCTCCAGCCCTGCTGCAGGCTTAGGAGAGTCCTCTCAAATTGTGTTACCGCTTGTCATGCTGGGCCCCAGGGATGAGACTCTGGGCCTGTCATGGAGAAGGTACAGGATCTCTCCACTGCACTTTTAAAGCTCACTTTTACGAAACAGGTGTAACCTGATATATGATCTACTTTTAAACCTGGTTAGAGGACACAGGCACATGTCTGACATGACAGGGCTGTCACACCCGCTGAAAGGTTGAAGCCAAAAATTCGACTTTGTCCACAGATATGGAATTCAAACCGATGTGTCACCTAACACAGGCTTCATCCATTGCCCATGTCCCATAATTCCTTTGCATTCAGCAATTAGTAACTGGCAAGGTGTCCTGACTTGCACTATGTAGCACTATTTCCACACGTTGACTGTTAAAATGTGCTAGTTGACTGGTGCATGTACACTCACCCCTCATATTTCTAGTACGTGTAGTATTTGTAGTAGACACTGCAGCCCATCTGTAGCCATAAAGCGTGTGTTAGCTATCCTCCATCTCTTCAGCGGTGAGGTTCTGAGCACAGTTCTGCTGTTACCTGGGTGTGTGTAACTATTGGACCACTCTCAAACCTTCTGTGACGTACAGACTCTGACAGCACTGCTGTGGTTACATCGATGTCACCAGTGAAAGCCACTACCATGCTACTCTCATGCCAGTGTAATTGAGTGATCTGTCCACCATCCAAAAACCATCTGGCCAATGGTGGTTCTGAGGTCAGAAATGGATCAGTATTGACTGGGGTAGAAACGGGCTGATAAACTGTGCATTATAACAGATAATTGTGCTCCAACAAAAAGCACCTATATAACAGATGTATGTAATAAAGTTGCCAAGGTTGGTTCTAGGAAGGACTTTCTAATAAAGTGGATAATGAGCATTCGGATATGATCACAAAGGTCACATCGTGTGTCTGCGTAGTGCATGTCCACAGCGATTGTAACCGTAACTTCAATCATAGCCCATCTGCCCCACACAATGACCCCAACCCAGCTGGATAAAGACAGTGGCTTGTGAAGGGGGGGCCCTGAAGCCCAGACAGCTTGGAGACAAGTGAAGGGAAAGGCCACGATAAGCCTCCTAAAGCCCAAAAATGGATGTGCAAAGGTATCATAAGCCTGTCTGTGGAAAGCAGACTGCGGTCATCCTGCCTGACGGGCTTTCCGCGAGCTTTTACGTCCGATGTGTGGCTCGTTCTGATCCCTGGCAGAACAGGCCAGCACACGGCGCCCTTGCCGCACTCCGGCTGACGTGATGAACGAGCCGTGTGGGGTGTTCGCTCTCAGCAGCAATGTCAGGTATGAAAAATGATGTTATTACAGTCAAACAGCAACCGTGAAGCCTGTCACAAGGGCCTGAATAATATCACCGGTTCTCTTGACGCTCACAGAGCCGTGTGCTGCTCTCTGTTTGGGTCGGATGTGGGACATGGACTGAAGGAATCAGCCTGTGTTAAAATGATAATGCTGTTTGTTCATTGTTATTGGTATGCTGGTTGGGGAAAGATCCTTCAGTAATTTACTTCATCATTCTGTGAATTGGCTTTTAGTGTAAAACATTTCAGTGCAGTGGTTGTAGCATCTGTGCAGCGTGGCCCATGGCCACTCAGAAAAGACCTGCCTGATGTACTGACTTACTGACCCAGAAAACACCTGCCTGATTTACTGATTTACTGACTCAGAAATAACCTGCTCGATGTACTGATTTCTCAGACAGATCTGCCTGATGTACTGATTTGCTCAGACAGACCTGCCTGATGTACTGATTTGCCCAGACACAAAAAACCTTCCTGATATACTGACTCAGACCTGCCTGATGTACTGATTTACTGACTCAGACAGACATGCCTGAGTTACTGCATCACCAGCCATATGGGTCTGGAGCCATGCAGTACTTAAAGCCACTCACCTTCATGCTCTCTCTCTCTCTCTCTCTCTCTCTCTCTCTCTCTCTCTCTCTCTCTGACACACACACACACACACACCCACACTCACACACACCCACACACACACACGCACGCACATGCACACACGCACACACATGCACTCACCCGCACGCACTCACACGCACGCAAACGCACACACATGCACATACACACACACACACACACACACACACACATACTCACACTCACACACACGCAAACTCACGCACACACACACGCGTGCACACCCACACACACACACACCCACACTCACACACACATACTCACACACACACACATACTCACACTCACACACACACACTCACACATACACACACACACGCACGCACACTCATGCACACACACACACACGTGCACACACGTGCACACACGCACACACACAAACACAGGTCCATCTTCTTGACATGCTTCTTTCACGGCAGTCATCTCAAAACTGCTTTCAATCTGAGCTTAAAGCTTATTGATTAGTGCAGTGAGGAGGGGAGAGTGCTCCAGAGACAGACAGACAGACTGGCAGGCAGACGGACAGACAGACAAACAGACAGACAGACAGACAGACAGACAGATAAACAGAGTGCTTTGAATGATTCTTTAAGATCCTTTTCTATATATTTATATGCAAAACGTTTGTCTAGGCACATTTTTCAGTGGCAGGGATCACTTAGGATTCATTTAGTTAGAAACAGATTGGCTTAGTGTTCATTACAGATGCTACAAGCCTTGTAGATGACGGGGCCATTAACCAAAATCCATCACTACCTTCTCGGCTGAAGAAAGTCTTCAGTCATAGCTGAAGAAGAAAGTTTCAGCCTCTGTTGTAGGTTAACACACAGTGAGCTTTCGCATATGTATGTAGGCTTCAGCCTGCGGGACTGAAATAGATTTACCGGTAACCATGGTGACACCATTGGCTGTCATATTTTGGCACGACTTCGTCGACAACCCGAGGTAGAGGGAAGCGCTAAACAAAGGCATTTCAAAACAAGGGACTAGAGCATAGCGCTATTCTGGCTCATTTAATAAATACCATCAAATTTGTGGTCACGGGTAAATGCAGTTATGAAATAAAGTCACAAGGATCTAAAATTAATTATGTTTTTGTTGCCCCATATTTTTATTACAACTTGCTTTTTTTTGTGAAGGTAAAGATGAGCAATTACCACATTTACAAAAGGGTCGTACTAAAGCACATTATGTTATCTTCACGTTGAGGTGAAGCTATAGCAAAAATCAATTTAGCGGAGCTTTACAAAGAGGCCTTGCTGTGCACAACTACTCTGCATAGGGACGCTGTCCATGGTCCTGAATTCCCTCTCTCTCTCTCTCTCTCTCTCTCTCTCTCGCACACACACACACACACACACACACACACACACACACACACACGGATTCCCCGGTGGTGTCTGTGTCTAAATCGGGAGGCAGTGGAGGCTGGAGATAATTCATTAAGGGTGCCCTGCACACAACCACGCATTGCGCCTTGGAATAGGCCTAGCGCGTTTGTCCTGGAGCACGCGCCTGTGGGTCATCTTAGAGTGGGGCGAGAATGAAAAGACTGCCTCGCTGGACGAATGTACGTAAAATCACGAAAGTCTCAAGTCAGTCACACGTGAGTATGTTGGAATGTTTTCACAAATCCGCCCGGATGAGCGATATCCTCTAGGTTACTACTTGTAATTAAAACTTGACCCTTTAGTTTCAGTGCTGCGCTGTTTTAGATTGAGAGGCTGTACTTGCAGCCTTTAAATGTATGTTCTAAAGGTAATCTGTTGCCTACATGAAGCAACAGTACACAAAAACCAACACAAGACAGGTAGCGATGTGGAGGCAGTGCACTGGTACGAAAGGACCCAAATATGTGCTCTCTAGGTGGGCTGAATAATTCCATGACGCATTCAAGTGTGAGTGGGGAATAGAATGGGAAAGATCCAATCTTTATTTTTTTTATTTATTTTTTACTGTGGATTATATTTGGATATTTATTGATATTTCTGCATATTTTTGTTTATAGTGCAGCGATATGGCTTGAATGCGTGAAATGGATCTTCTCGGACAGTGCAAAGCCGTAGCCCATCACCCGAATGAGCTTTTTGCATCTTTCATTCAGCACTGACAGCGCGCACTGCACCGCGCGCCTGCCCGCGCCTCCGCTGAAAGCTGTGTCTCCATCTAGCGGCCCTGCATCTGCGCACGTGTCAGCGGCAAAAGGACGAATTGACGTCTCGCGCCACGGAAATATCCGCACTCCCTACGCTTCCCAATAGCCTTTTAGCTCAGGTTACGTATTATCATGACGTGTTACCTTTTTTCTTTTTTCTTTTTTTTGCATTCCTCTTTTTTACTGTGCATCACGGTTTGAATTTGAAAGATGCAAATAACTTTGAACCCCCCTGTGTTTCCATCTTTTTCTTTCCATAAAGTCACATAGATTGCTTCGTACGTTCCATAAGTGAAATTTAACACGCTTACAGTTCAGCCGGTTCAAGAGGGTCCTTGTAGCTCGATTTCATCTATATGAGTTAACCGCTGCCAAGAGCACGTGACTCGCCTCCGATGCGCCGCGAGAGGAACTTGGGCTCTACCGCAGACGCACATCTCGCCACCGGAGTCTCCAGGAGGGGAGGCGGAGGACGTAACTTCAACCGAATCATTTGTTGCTGTCCGGCATCGAACCCAGCCCGGAGCCGCTTTGCTCCCTTTTCTTTGCATGTCGGTGTTTGCAATACAGTTTGTATTTTTTTCCCCCTTCTTTTTTGTACAGGCTTGGGGTAAATTGAGCAGAAGCGAACGAGTGAACAGGGAGAAAAAGGCTTTCGGTTTTTCCCCCCTCGGTTACACACTGAATACACTCTTGAAAGGCTGATCTCGCCGCGCAGTGAACGGACCGCTGTGACGCGTTACCGGAGAGTGTACCGTACCGGCTGTGTTCTGCCCGACTAAAGGCATGCCCCGGGCGCTTGCGACGGATTGTTGCGCCTGCATCGTCGCCCGAAACTAGCTGAGCACTGAACTTGTTGCTGTAAGTATCTCTGGTGACTACGGGGATAAAATTTAGGATACTTTTTATACCCTGTCCGTTTAGCGCCAGGGATACGACGGCGAGTGCTCGAGGACTGCAATCCATGTCCAGTACTTTAGGCATTTCTGCTTTTGAGCACAAGCATATTTACGCGGATGTAAGCGGAATATCCTAGAACATCCGGAAAAGTGGCAAATTCGTTTGATATTTCCGGCGCCGCTCGTGGCTGAGCAGAGAAAGCCTTTGTTTTACGCGCGCATGCAAATCTCTCTTTTTTTTTCTTATTTCTCTTTCCTCAGTTTTTCGAATTTAATGCAGTCTGCCGGTCCAAAACACATTTGGCTGGGTACCGCTATTACTTACGGAATTTGCTAGACGGGGCACCGCGTTGTGTGAACTTTGAGACTAGCGGGTTTTTTTTTTTTTTGCGCGTGTGTGCTTTGTCCTCAGATGTCCATCCGCTGCGTCGTGGATCTGTGAGTGCGTGCGGAAGCATCGATTGCGCGTCATTTGGAACAGCTTAGCGCGCGCGGGGTCACCATGGCGGCCGGCGTCGCAGCATGGCTCCCCTTCGCCCGGGCCGCAGCCATAGGATGGATGCCCGTGGCCAGCGCCCCGATGCCCGCCCCGCCGCGGGACAAGCGGCGGACGCAGGACGGCCTGATCATTCTGAACGTGAGCGGTACGAAGTTCCAGACGTGGAGGAACACGCTGGAGAGGTACCCGGACACGCTGCTGGGCAGCACAGAGCGCGACTTCTTTTACCACGAGGAGACCAACGAGTACTTTTTCGACCGCGACCCCGACATCTTCCGGCACATCCTCAACTTCTATCGCACGGGCAAGCTGCACTACCCGCGCCACGAGTGCATCTCGGCGTACGACGAGGAGCTGGCCTTCTTCGGCATCATCCCGGAGATCATCGGCGACTGCTGCTACGAAGAGTACAAGGACCGGCGGCGGGAGAATGCCGAGCGCATCCAGGACGACGAGGACAACGACAACAGCAACGATCTGGTGCTGCCCGAAATGTCCTTCCGTGAATCCATGTGGCGCGCCTTCGAGAACCCGCACACCAGCACTATGGCACTGGTGTTCTACTATGTCACGGGCTTCTTCATCGCCGTGTCCGTCATGGCCAACGTGGTGGAGACGGTGCCGTGCGGCTCCTCCTTCAACCGGCTGAAGGACGTCTCGTGCGGGGAGCGCTACGCCCTTGCCTTCTTCTGCCTGGACACGGCGTGTGTCATGATCTTCACCGTGGAGTACTTGCTGCGCCTCATCGCTGCACCCAGCCGATACAAGTTCGTGAAGAGCGTGATGAGCATCATCGACGTGGTGGCCATCCTGCCCTACTACATCGGCCTGGTCATGACGGACAACGAGGATGTGAGCGGCGCCTTCGTCACGCTGCGCGTCTTCCGCGTCTTTCGGATTTTCAAGTTCTCGCGCCACTCGGCTGGCCTGCGCATCCTGGGCTACACGCTGAAGAGCTGCGCCTCGGAGCTGGGCTTCCTCCTCTTCTCCCTCACCATGGCCATCATCATCTTCGCCACCGTCATGTTCTATGCCGAGAAGGGCTCCAACTCCAGCAAGTTCACCAGTATTCCCGCCGCCTTCTGGTACACCATCGTCACCATGACGACCCTGGGGTAAGTGCCCATCCTTATGGATCAGTGTCACTCTGTTCCTGGCATTCCTACACCAACAATCTGTGCTGTGGTTGTGGGTGATGTGAGTGAGAACCGAATGAACCAAATTTCACTAATACCACAGGACCTCATCTTAATGCTGCCCAGAGTTCAAAGTTCAAAATAATGTCTGTAACGAGTCTTTAACGTAGAATGTACACTAAGGGCAGGGAAGAGATAAAAAAATTGATATGATTTTGATACATGCACAAATGCGCACACACACACACACACACCTCACACTGTTCGGATGCAGTTCAGTGCACAAAAAAAAAATTTTTCTTCCGTACATTTCTCCACTAAAGACTTTATCTTGTGACACTTGTAGCAGCAGCACAACAGCAAACTCACACATCGTCACAGAGCTGCATGGAAGGCCACTGGTGTAGCTCTAACAGGACACCGCGCTCCATCAAATTACAGTACTGCATCCCCTTTGATACGTACTACGTATGTACATTAGTTCACTTACCCAGTGATGGGGTCTGCCTTCCCCGGTCACTCCCTGCACCCCGCTGCTGTCGCCGCACCGGGCACGCCGGGCGCTGCTCCCGGGACGACTCAGGTGCGAGGCGTTCGGCAGAGCTGTAATCAAACCACACACAAATGGCGCCGTGATCAGCAGAGCGTTTGAAGCGCGGCAGGGTGGCGGCACGCCCGGGCCAAGCCGATAGTCTGCAGATAACGGGTCAGCAGACTATAAGTCTCATTTAAAGCTTTTGGTTTTTAAGTCCTTCGGGGAGGCTTTGGGCAGATTTGTCACGTCGCTTTGCGCTTTTCCCGCCCTTATGTCTGGCTTTCTCTGCTGTCTCTCTTTCATCTCGCTGCCGTTACTGTCCTATTGTCGTCACGTCCGTGTTTCGTGTGAAATATGCTGCCCTCCGACAGAGTCAGAGGCGCTCTGGTCCTTGGTGGGCCGAGCGCATAGTCGAATAATCAAAGAATGGAAGAGCGAGAGAGACAGAGGACGAGTGTTGGAATCTGAGGGTGAGAATGAAAGGATGAGGATGAAAGAAGAAGGCACGGAGAGACCGTTCTGGGGGAAGGACAGGAACGGCACGTCTGGATGCGCCTTCTGGGTTTTTCGAGCCCTTCTCGGCTGTCGCACAGGGTGGCGTGAGTACAGGAAACACAGCCCAGGTCCTGCGCTCGGCACCGAGCTAATGGCCGGGTTCTGTGGGCGTTCGGATGGATGGTTGTGTTTCTGGGGAAGGGGAGCTGACTCACTCGCTGGTAACGGACTGTGTCTCCTTAACAGCCCTGCAGCAGCAGAGAGTCTTTGCACCACGACCCTTCCTTTCATCTCTGGCCTGGGCCTGCCGGGGCAGAGGCCACGCAAATGAGAGCCCCGAGGGTGCCCGGCGCGAGGGACGCCCACCCCGGGCGCGGAATCTCGAGACGCCCGCAGGCGCGGCAACCTGCTGCATGCTCCTATTTAGCCTCATAAAAGCAGATCTGCTCGGGGTTGGAAAACCGAGACGGGTCTTCTTATCGGCTCCTCACTGTCTCCTCGTTTCTCACAACTCCCTTGGACTGGCTCTTGTAGGCCTCCTTAGAGGAGCATGATCAGACCCATTGAAAAGTGTAGTGTCCTTAATGGCAAATACAGCCATCAGTGTCCTCTTCTCAGACTTAATCCATTCCGGCGCGGCATGCGTGCGTGCACACGAATCCTCTTTCTATTCCCAGCCCTCCACGTAATCGCACCAAACGCCTGTCTTCCCTTCCTCGTGCCTCGGACACACTCTAAATCTCCATATCCCTTTTTTTAATGTTGCATTTAGCCAGACGTGCGGGTAGGGTGACTCAGATGGGTGTGTGACCGGTGGGGGATGTGACGAGCACAGGCACCCGTTGCGTCCATTAGCCCGAGCAGAGCAGTGGCTGTGCGTGTCCCGAGCGGCGAGGAAGCTACTCTGGGACGTGGGTTGGAACGGCATGCGACCGCTTGGACGCCGCTGTAGATTTAAGCCCGGCCCTCGCTCGCTTCCGGCTGCTTGGCTACCGTGTGCGCTGTATTTACCGAGTGCCGTTAGAACACAAAAACTAAAAGCACCCAAAGCAAGCATTCGGCTCTTTGTTGCCACCCGTTCACGCTGTGCAACACACTGCAGGGGAAGTGGGTGGAGGTCTATTGGACCTCGATGGAGAGCCATTGAGCTGGCCCAGTGTTGCCGTGTTCGGTGTGCCGTGGCCTGGTTGAGTAACGCAGACTTGTTCAGGTCTGTGCTCCCCTGAAAACACTCCCGCACACTCACCAGTCATGCTGGTCTGCCCAGTTTGCTCCTGGATCAAGCCAGGCTCTTATCTCTGCCTGTCCAAAAACCTGTTGCTAGGTCCACAGCTTGCATTAAAGAGCTTTGCATCCACATCGCCTCACCCTGTTGCTGTGGCCATGTGAAATGGAGGACATGGCCACAGGATGATGTGACTTTAGCTTTCTTTAATTGAGACTGTCCTTGGGATCTCTGGAACGCGCCCAATGTCATGTTCTCAGCCATGTCTTATGCTAGAGGTTCGTGTGCGGCATATGGCACCGGTCGTGGTGGCATGCCCCTTAAAGGACCGTCAAGACTGACCCCACGCCTGCCAGCAAGCTGCTTTCAGCGTCTTGGCCCACTGCGTCCACTCCTGTTGAATGGGTTCATTGGGTATGGGGGTCTCATGTACAGATCTGGCACAGACTCTTGCTAATGGACTCATTTCTGGCCACGGCCAAGTCAACCCAGCTCAATTAAATTATCGCCATTTTAATTGGCTTATTCACTGTCAAACGGCATCTATTAGGCAAGCAGCTGTCAGAGCTAAAGACATGCAGAGGGGAGCGAGAGAGAGAGAGAGAGAGAGAGAGAGAGAGAGGTGAAAGGTGAAAGCGAGCAATGCATTAAATGTAAGTGCGTCGGCTGCAGTGAGTATCCATTTTATATTAAATGCCAGCAGTTTCTGTCCTATAGCCACCAGTGGTTATACAGACCACAGTGGTTCATCCTACCCCCCCCCCTCTCTCTCTCTCTCCCTCTCGCGTTATCATTGTCTCTTTCCATAGTCTTTTACTATCCCTCCACTGCAGGGTTCATAAAGTGGCATAATTAAGGTAAATTACAGAGACAGCCATAAACGCCCTAATGGAGTTGAGTGGAGAGTTCATCCAACCCTTATTAAGTATCTTTCCCTGGATCAGCGTCGGCCAGCCCACCAACTGTTCCTCAGCTCTCCATCTCGGCCTAGCTCAAGACTACCGACCTGGCCTTTGGTCACGCCGGAGGCCGGGGGGTGAGCTGGTGGGTGTGGCCCTGTAGCCAGTCTCCGCGGGGGCTGCCAGGGAACTCCGTCAGGATCGCACGCGCCCGGGTCAACGGGAACGCCGAGCTCCTGAGAGGCGATACAAAGCATCAGGGTTGTGGTGGCTGGTAGCGCTGCATGATACTGGAAAAAACTGACATTGCAAGAATTTTTTTCTGCATTATATATTGCGATATATTAAAGAAATACAGGCATTTTCATCAGATTTCACTGAAGGTCAATGATCCAACACGTCATGATATTAATGATGCGTGTTTCTTACCCTGAATAAGGGGATCGTCTGGGAATGACGAAGGAGGGGATTAGAAAGGCCACGAGAGTACAGGAAGCTGTACCTTTGGTTAAAACAGAGCATCTAAGGACGCTTCAATATCACACGAGGGAATTAGCATGAGTGACACAATGGGTCATTTAACATTTTATTTCAGAATTAAAACCTCTTTAAAGTAGTAAACATGATTAATACAAAACTATACAAATAACAGAAAACAGATTGTAAGTTGCAAACAGTTGCAAACTTACAAGTTGCAAACAGCAAAATCAAGTTGCAAACAGCGACCTTTCCGTTGAAAAATTATGAATTACTTTTTGCTATAATAATAAAGTGGATGGTCAGACGTATGTAGAGTTCGTTATAGCTGCACAATCCTCCACTTGCGATAGCTCCGTTTGCGCCTGCGCTTCTACAGCTCTGATGAGAATTTGAGAAGAACACGCGTCTTGTTATTACAGACCGCTTGGCAAGCGACCTGATCGTGCTGTTACAACCCTCTTTGATAACTGACATGGCACCATGTCTTTCTCGAGGTGGAAAGTTATTGCGTCAGTTATTTCTCTCTGTCGTTTGAAACTTTTTTCATATGGTGAAACACTGGCAAAGGCATCCGATCGAGGTTTTTTTTAGAATCCAGATCTGACTTTGCACTCGTCATACAGACTCGCGTGGTGCCGATGCGAACGGTCACATTAACCGTGACGCCTGGTGTTGTGTCAACAACCGCAAGACACTGTCGAGAAACGACCTGTTTTTGGACAACATTTTGGACTTTTTTTAGTCAAAATAATTTCATACATCTGGCACTGATTTTATTCTTGCAACAAAACCGCTCATTTCCAGATTGTGGTGAATGAGTGTGTCTTTGGTTGATGGTCAGAAATGATCGGATGTACCGCCAATCTACACGGGAGTAAACTCAACCTTGTTGTCCCGCTTCCTCCCCACTAACCTGCCTCTGCTTCTCCTGCTTCGCCCGCCGTGTTTTGCTTGTCTTGTTACGGGTCATTCTGGACGTATGCCGCGGTTTGCCCGCCTGTTTAGTTCCATTCTCTGGCTTGCCAGAGAATGTGCAGTTCGTGTTTCGCCCTCACTAAACGTCGCTCTTCTCAGCGTTTGCAGAACGTCTTTCATGTGCGCGTTTCTACAACCAGCCTGCCTCCGACCACATATTGGCCAGATATAATCTGCCGCTGGTAGATGTGTAATGGAAAATGAGAACAGTGCGAATTTTACTTTTGTGTCAAGTAGCAAAAAAGTTATAGCATGACGTGTTTGAATCAGCTTTCAGAGACGTTGCACGTCATTGCAAAAAAAAAATAGAAATTAAAAAAATCGCAAGTCCTGCAGTGTGACATCGCGCTGCTAAAACGATATATTATGCAGCCCTAGTGGTAGAGTCTGGGGTGAGGGGCATGAAAGGGGTTCGTCAGGGTGTCTGCGAGCCGCCCTGGCGTGGGATTACCCTCATTAGCACGGCCTGATCTGCCAGTGCATGCTGCATCGCCGCTTCCAAGAATGCCAGTAACGACAGCTGTATTATTGATGACCTCCTTTCTGCTGCTCGTGTCCTGACACACACCCAAGCACACCAAGGCCGGCGGTTCCTTCCTGTAGAAACTCGAACATGAAAGAATTTAAATAGATCCAATTAGCGAGCGCTTAGCCGGCGCCAAACGCCCGACCCTGGATTACAGCTGGTTCGTGCATGCGTCTTTTCAGAGCTGGCTGACTGGAGCGTTGCATCGCTTTAGCGCGAGCGCACGGCAGCACAAGGGAATGTGAGCGTCTGAGCGTCTGAGCGTCTGTGCTGCGCTGAGTGGCTGCGGGCTGGTGTGGAAGTAGATGAGTTCAGGGTTATATATGAAGGATTTGCACATTAGCTCGCGCATCGTGAAACAAAGAGTGTATAATGAAGTAATTAAAGTCCTTTTGTCATGTGCAATAACCCCTGCGGAGCTCATGTGAGACTGCAGGAATCTACGCCCATATCGCTCCCTTACCATCATCTAGCGTTGAGGAGCTAATTGGACTCCTCCTTGGACTCCCCTCGCTCTCATCTTTCTCTCTCTCTCTCTCTCTCCCCTTTTTCTTTCTGTCACATTGTTTAAATAGGTTTAAATGTGTGGAGAAGAGAAAATACCCAATCACAGCTCAAATGAACCTCACCGTTGGAGGGTGATGCCTTTGTGCCTTCGCGTGCCCTCTGCACCGTGAGAAGGAGCCTGTGTGTGAGTACAGGCTGACACCTGTCCGTGGGCAGCCCCTGCCTCTCTGCCGGACCCCAGCACACACCATCCCCGGCAGGCTGTATGTGCTGCGCACGCTGCCAAATGCTATCGCTGCACGGCGTTAGCACTCGTAGCGCCATGGCGATGGGTGATGAGCTGGTACAGCAGTGTTGCTGGCCTTTGTACACATCTCAGTTTCACTAGTGGTATGACTTCACACTAGTATCCAGACAGCAGTCCTCCTGTGGTTATAACGGCTCGGAGGACGGCTCATATCAGCTGTGCATGGAAATGGCTCAATGGTGAACTCTGACTGTATGCCTCTACAAGGCTGCCGATTCTAATCATGCAGTGGAGTGTAAATAATAAACGTTTTGGATGTGTCTCGTAATATCCGTAATGAAAACAGTTTTGTTTTCCACTGTCCTGGTTTAACACAGGGATTTTTGGACTGGCTGTTGTCATGGAGGTTTAGTGGTGCCTTGAGCTGCATCCTGAGTGCAATAATTGATTCCTGAATGCAGTCCAAGTCTGGTCTTAATGCATGTCAGGGAAACATACCTCTGAGTCAAAACATTAATCCTCGCAACAGCCAAAGGACAATATAAAAGTCCTAAATGAGTTTTAATGTCATCACAGTTTTTCAATCAAAATAACTAAAAGCCTTACTGTGGAGATATATAGGCCTGGAGCTGATGTTGGTACCCAACGCCAGTGTGCATGTGGGCACAAGCTGAATTCGTCATTTTTGCTATAAATGAAAAGACTGTGTCCCCTAGGCAAGCTGCTCCTACAAACTAACAATCTAAAAGCAAATCTCTGTGTATACATCAATAACTGGGATGCTAGATATTTTGAATTAACAACACAATCACTGATACGTAGTGTGGACATGGGTAGGTGGGGCAGAATTTTGGTTTGGACCACAGATGTGTCAGGAAGAGTCCAAGATGGCCCTGAGCCATGGGGAAGACTGGGTAAAGAGAAGCAGTTGTACCAGTCAGACTGAATTCAGTCTGCAAATTTGCAAATCTGGAGTGCACAGCCATTGGGAATGTTCTTAGAGTGCACAGCCATTGGGAATGTTCTTGGAGTGCACAGCCATTGGGAATGTTCTTGGAGTACACAGCCAGTGGGAATGTTCTTGGGAGTACACAGCCAGTGGGAATGTTCTTGGGAGTGCACAGCCAGTGGGAATGTTCTTGGGAGTGCACAGCCAGTGGAAATGTTCTTGGGAGTGCACAGCCAGTGGGAATGTTCTTGGGAGTGCACAGCCATTGGGAATGTTCTTGGAATGCACAGCCATTGGGAATGTTCTTGGAGTGCACAGCCAGTGGGAATGTCTTTGGAGTGCACAACCAGTAGGAATGTCCTTGGAGTGCACAGCCAGTGGGAATGTTCTTGGAATGCACATCCAGTGGGAATGCTCTATTTAGGTTTGAGGATAAAACTGCAAAGATGTCCAGAAGATTATCCTCTTTGCCTTGAGAAAGCTCTTCCTGTCATTTTGTACCATAAGAAATATTTATTCAATTCATATTAACTGCAGCCTTGCTCATCCTTTCCACAGTTTGCTCAGCATCTCACTGTGTCTGCAATACACTCTAGCAGCAGAAAATCAGCATCACATAGTCAGAATATCAGTATTACATAGAATATCAGTATTATATAGTCAGAATATCAGTATTATATAGTCAGAATATCAGCAATATGTAGTCAGAATATCAGTATTATATAGTCAGAATATCAGCATTATATAGTCAGAATATCAGTATTACATAGAATATCAGTATTATATAGTCAGAATATCAGCATTACATAGTCAGAATATCAGCATTATTTAGTCAGAATATCAGCATTACATAGTCAGAATATCAGCATTACATAGTCAGAATATCAGCAATATGTAGTCAGAATATCAGCAATATGTAGTCAGAATATCAGTATTACATAGTCAGAATATCAGCATTATTTAGTCAGAATATCAGCATTATTTAGTCAGAATATCAGCATTACATAGACTATCAGTGTTACATAGTCAGAATATCAGCACTTTGAGCTCTTGCACCATGTTCTTCGTTTGTGTGTGTGTATGTGTGTGTGTGTATGTGTGTGTGCGCTTGTGTGTGCGTGCTCGGGCATGTATTCTGGCTCTGCCTCTGACACACAGACACATGAAAGGCAACTGTAACACAAAAGGCAACTGTAACACACCTTTAGGGGACCTTTATTTAACCTAACATTTACATAACCTCTGTTAGTGTGTGTGTGTGTGTGTGTGTGTGTGTGTGTGTGTGTGTGCGTGTGTGTGTGTGTGTGGCTGGGCAGTGGAAGAACTTGGCAGCACTAGGCAGACCCAGACTTCCTAAGGTCACTGGACACTGTATTCCACCCACTCTCCACAGAGGCAGAGAGACCTAGATCCTTAAAACCGTGTGTGTATGTGTGT
This sequence comes from Electrophorus electricus, assembly GCF_041902795.1. Lineage (NCBI taxonomy): Eukaryota > Metazoa > Chordata > Actinopteri > Gymnotiformes > Gymnotidae > Electrophorus > Electrophorus electricus. The sequence continues at coordinate 10,125,847 of NC_137507.1, forward strand.
GTGTGTTTGCGCACACGTTTCATCTCCTCCTGCATGACTGTCCTAGGCTTTACGGGACTACCTGGACTAACTGATTCTGCTTCATTCTGCTTCCGTTCTGTCCATCACTCCACAGATAAGGAATGAATGTAAACAGGATGTGCATGCAGGAGAGTGCAGGACCAGGGTGGAGCCCTCGAGGCTCAGACTCCTGCGGGGCCGACGCGCTTTTACAAGCTTTAATAACCGCCTGTAACGGGGGGTTTCAGAAAATGGACTAATGAGCAGGAAGAAGTGTGTGTGTGGAGGGGGAATGATGTCACATTTTGGCTGTTATGTGGATTCAGTTTTTCATTAGGATGTCTGAATGGAAAGAACTGGACAGAGAGAGAGAGAGAGAGGCAGGGTCAGAGAGGAAGGAGGAGAAAGAGGGAGAGTTCACTGTTAATCAAGATGAACGGTATTTAATGTGAGCAGGAATGGCTGTGGTCAGTCTCGGTCTGGCTTCCTCCAGCGTACATCGATTAAGTCTCAGTAGGAACTACACACAGAGTCCTGAAGCAGAGAGGCTAGCTCCACTACAACGGCGCAGTCTTGGGAAGAGACGAGCCAGACATGCTGAGAATAAACGGGCATGTCCTACCTACAGCACTGTGTGTGTGTGTGTGTGGCTTCACTCTATTTAGTACGTTTGACCTGTTTTAGAAATATTCTTGGACAAGGATGTAGAAAGAGAATGGCGTGAGAAAAATAGAACTCATCTGTGCGCTTCCGTATTTATTCAGGGGTTACCTCACGTGGATATCAGCTAACGTGACATTATGAGCATCCAAAGATACAGTCAGTAGAAACATACGTGTTTCCATCTGGGAGTTTTGTTTAACCTGCATGCTCGTCCTGGGAACGTGTCCTGTTAGCGTGTCTTCAGAGATCAGAGGTCTTCCGGGCTTCCAGTGTGCTCTGTGCACACCAGTCTGTTCAGCATCACCCTCAAGGTGAACCTGCTCGGCTGCCTGTTTGTTGATCTTTGTGATTTGGGCTCAAATGGAGTGAATCAGTGGCAGGACATTGTGTAACCATTGCAAGTCAGGCAGAACACACACACAAACACATACACACACACACACAGCCATTAGTAGACCTAAGACTCATGGCTTACTTTAAAAGGATGCATTGGCAGGTTCCATTTTAGATCCAAAGCTTAAGGACTGTAGCCGTGTGGTCACATGCGTTTATTTTTGCATCTTCCCAGGATGTCAGGAGTTTTTTTCAAGAGTATTTTACCAGGAATATATTGTCAGGAGTGTTTTGTCAGGAGTGATTTGTCAGGAGTATTGTTTCAGGAGTATTTTGTGTGGAGTATTGTGTCAGGAGTATTTTGCCTGGAGTATTTCATCTAGAGTATTTTGTGTGGACTATTTTGTCAGGAGCATTTTGTGTGGAGTATTGTGTCAGCAGTATTTTGGGTGGAGTATTGTGTCAGCGGTATTTTGTGTGGAGTATTGTGTCAGCGGTATTTTGTGTGGAGTATTGTGTCAGCGGTATTTTGTGTGGAGTATTGTGTCAGCGGTATTTTGTGTGGAGTATTGTGTCAGCAGTATTTTGTGTGGAGTATTGTGTCAGCAGTGTTTTGTGTGGAGTATTGTGTCAGCAGTGTTTTGTGAGGAGTATTGTATCAGGAGTATTTTGTGTGGAGTATTGTGTCAGGAGTATTTTGTGTGGAGTATTGTGTCAGGAGTATTTTGTGTGGAGTATTGTCAGCAGTGTTTTGTGTGGAGTATTGTGTGGAGTATTTTGATGGTCCAAAGTGCTCTTTTTGTACAGGTTTTGGTCTATTTTAATGCCTTTTAAGAAACAGTGACTTTTCAGCCGGATATTATGATCCATTTTAATAGAATAACAAAACAGTGACATGCTACTGCAGTGAATCCAGCTGGTAGCAATTATCTTATATGAACCAGTCATTTCAAATCCAGTTTAATGCAGTTTCCAGTCTCTTGCATGTGAAGAAGGTTTTGCTCAGTGCCCAAAGCCTCTCTGTCTGGCCAGGCAGTGGGTGGTTTACACTACTTTTTCTACAGATTCACTCTTTTACATGATTGAGGATTTATTTTTCCTTCAGAATCATTTTTGTAGGTTTTTCTTTTTAAAGCCTTGACTACCCCGCTAGTGGTGCCATGCTGGGAGCAGGTCCACACATCTATAGCAGCTGCCACCAGAGGAGAGTGCTGGTGGGTGTAATCTCTCCACATTTCCACGTGTGGCCATTCACCATACCATTCCTGTGCTTATATTCCGAGATAATCCTGCTGTTACTCCACAGAAGGCGGGTTGGCGATGAATATGGTGGATGTCAGGGTGGAGAGGAATATAGTGGATGTCAGGGTGGAGAGGAATATAGTGGAGGTCGGGGTGGAGATGAATATAGTGGAGGTCACGGTGGAGATGAATATAGAGGAGGTTAAGGTGGAGATGAATATAGTGGAGGTCAGGGTGGAGATGAATATAGTGGAGGTCAGAGTGGAGATGAATGTCAGGGTGGAGATGAATGTAGTGGAGGTCGGGGTGGAGATGAATATAGTGGAGGTCACGGTGGAGATGAATATAGTGGAGGTCGGGGTAGAGATGAATATAGTGCAGGGCAGGGTGGAGATGAATGTCGGGGTGGAGATAAATATAGTGGAGGTCGGGGTGGAGATGTATATAGTGGAGGGCAGGGTGGAGATGAATGTCGGGGTGGAGATAAATATAGTGGAGGTCAGGGTGGAGATGAATATAGTGGAGGTCAGGGTGGAGATGAATGTCAGGGTGGAGATGAATATAGTGGAGGTTGCGGTGGAGATGAATATAGTGGAGGTCAGGGTGGAGATGAATATAGTGGAGGTCGGGGTGGAGATGAATATAGTGGAGGTCACGGTGGAGATGAATATAGTGGAGGTTGCGGTGGAGATGAATATAGTGGAGGTCATGGTGGAGATGAATATAGTGGAGGTCAGGGTGGAGATGAATATAGTGGAGGTCAGGGTGGAGATGAATATAGTGGAAGTTGCGGTGGAGATGAATATAGTGGAGGTCATGGTGGAGATGAATATAGTGGAGGTCAGGGTGGAGATGAATATAGTGGAGGTCGGGGTGGAGCTGAATATAGTGGAGGTCAGGGTGGAGATGGATGTCAGGGTGGAGATGAATATAGTGGAGGTCAGGGTGGAGATGGATGTCAGGGTGGAGATGAATATAGTGGAGGTTAGGGTGGAGATGAATATAGTGGAGGTCAGGGTGGAGATGAATATAATGGAGGTCGGGGTGGAGCTGAATATAGTGGAGGGCAGGGTGGAGATGAATATAGTGTAGGTCGGGGTGGAGCTGAATATAGTGGAGGGCAGGGTGGAGCTGAATATAGTGGAGGTCGGGGTGGAGCTGAATATAGTGGAGGGCAGGGTGGAGCTGAATATAGTGGAGGGCAGGGTGGAGCTGAATATAGTGGAGGTCGGGGTGGAGCTGAATATAGTGGAGGTCGGGGTGGAGCTGAATATAGTGGAGGTCGGGGTGGAGCTGAATATAGTGGAGGGCAGGGTGGAGATGGGGCTGGTAATAGGAGAGTGATTGAAATGGAGGGAAAGAGCGAAAGACGGAGAGAAGAACGTTTAGAGTGTTATATGTCACTGGAACATGTTTCCCTGAAGACACAGAATCCACTTACCATCGACTGTCCTCTCTCTGGCCGTCTCCCACTCTGTTAGACGGCCTATAATCACACACACACACACACACACACACGCACACACACACCCATGCACACACACCACACCTGAAAGTCATAGCACCTTGTGTGGCTATGTTAAATGAACTGCCAGTCACAGCAAACACACTCAAGTGCCGTCATCGCATACACATGAGAAATGGGATTGGTTAAAGCATGTTGATACAAACAAACACACACACACACACACACACACACACACACACACACACAGACACACACATGCAGGAACTCATACACAGCTGAACACACCCACTCTTAACACCTGGCACTGTGAGAATGTAGTGCTTTTTAGAGGTGCGTGGAGAGGTTGCTTAGGTTGTGCTCCTTAATCCTACATGAGTCTGATGGAAGATGGTAGGAGGAGGTGAGGGTGCGTGCGTGCGTGCGTGCGTGTGTGTGTGTGTCTGTGTGT
>NC_137507.1:10135000-10140000 GCF_041902795.1 Electrophorus electricus
AGGGAGGGAGAGAGAGAGAGAGAGAGAGAGAGAGAGAGAGAGAGAGAGAGAGAGAGAGAGAGAGAGAGAGAGAGAGAGAGAGAGAGGTGCAGAGTGAGGAAGGACAGGTGACGGAATCCTCCTGCCGATCCATATTTATGGCCTTGGTCACAGAGTAGTGATCTCTGTTAAAAACCTGTTATGTACACTCATAAATACACTCCAAACCCCTTACCCTGAACACACACACACACACACAATGTAAGGAAATATGTGAACATTTACTTGCCATATGCAAAGGTATGACTAACGTATTTGGCAGGCTGGGAAATCGGCTCTGTGGTACTGCAGGACGACTGGGCCGTGTGGCGCGTGTGCACGCCGTCTACTCTGTCCACCACGACTCATCAATGTATCCCTCACATTTTCTCCCATCCACAGATAGCCAAGTCAGGATTAAAGACTTAAAACCAAGTGTGTCTTTCCTGCACAATACAAAATGTAAAAAGGTGAAGAGTGGAGCTGGTTTCCACTGCCGTGGTTCGCCTAACTTGTCCTCCAAATGATTCGTGCCGTTTGGAAAGCGAGTGTTACGTGTGATTCCTGTGTGGTTGAACAGCACAGTAACGCGAGCATCCTCTGGGCTGATCTGGGAGCATGGTGATCGGGGCATTGCACGCATGCACACACGTACACACACAGGAAACAAAACGCAGTCAAAGGCATATTGCTTGTACAGATTTAAGGTCAATTCTAAGTGGTCGTAATTCCAGGTCCGCGTGGAGAAAGCTGAGGTACCATGTTCTTCTGATAAGCGTTCACCAAAGAAAGAGAATGTTTAAAAGAGTGAGTGACCTTTACACAGCATTCACTATGAGTGTGTGTGTGTGTGTGTGTGGCAGACAGAGGCCTGGGGAGTGATGGGTTTGCACCTGAACCTCAGACAGAGATTCATGCTGCGGTTCTGGCGGGCGGGTCTGCTGGAGGGAAGCCCAGGGATGTTAACTCTGCCTGGAGAAGGAAATCCTGTCACAGGGCTCATGGTACAAGGCCTCTGGAGGCCTATCTCTTTCAAACCTCAATCGTTACTAAACCACTTAACCGTTCCTTTTCACTCTGTCTCGCCCTCTTACTCTTTTCACACCAGTGAGAATGCGGAAATACAAGTACACACACACACACACACACAAACACATAAATATGCAGGCATTTGCTTAGTTGTTTTTTTGACACTGAAGATGAGCTCACACACTTTAAAAGCTTGCTTTTGCGTATTCATGCGTGCACGTACAGGAACCCCAGAGTCCCCGTCTGGTCTAAGGCACGCGACGCTTCTGTTGGAATGGTAGTGGCGGGAGTGAGGGGGTGTGGAGGTGTGTCTTCTCTCTGACTCTGACTGTAAATGAGATGTGTCACCAGCAGGCCACTGTGAGGCAGGCTGGCCTTCCTCCCATGGGGCAGAGGGCTTTGGCACCATTTGATCTACACCACTGCTGTTGAATGTCTTGGACTTGTGGGTGGAAAAAGAGAGAAAGGTCGAATTATCTGCACACGCGCACACGCTCACACACGGACACACACACACACAAAGAGGATAGTTGTCTTGAATGAAGCCTGACGGTGATGATTAAGGTGGGAGGCAGCAGAACAGAGTCTAGGTGAGTCATCTCACTAGTATAATACAACAGAGAATAAGAATAAGTGCGCGCACACACACACACACACACACACACACACACACTGTCTGTCTCTTGAAAGAAGTCAATATCAGTGCAAGAGAGATCCCTTGTGTGTGTGTGTGTGTGTGTGTGTGTGTGTGTGTGTGTGTGTGTGTGTGCGCGCGTACAAATGCACTCATATAAACGAATGCGTTTCAAAATACTGTTTATTTAGCAGACAAAACTCTCCCCTGAGTAATCTATCATCATCATCATCATCATCATCATCATCACCACCACCACCACTGCTGCCATAATGGTGCTGTTTATGCGGCTGCTCTCTGCTTTCATATTTTAAAACCAAACGCTCGATGATGCGTCGGCCAAACTTCACTCCTCGCTGGGTAATTACGCTGCTGTCCTCGCTCCATAACTCATACTGATGGAGCATCAGAGAGGAGTGAGGAGTGGAAGAACACGACTAAAGCCTTTAGTCTTTAATCAGCGCCAGGTTTCTCCCCACAGCCCAGCGGTGGCCCGACGACCGACGGCCAGGTCACCAGCCAAGGCAGCGAGCCTGCAAAACGTGACGCTTCTAATGACCTTTTACCTTAAAAAGAGCAGCGAGAGTACATGTACACACAAACACACATGCGCATGCACACATACATACATACATACATACATACATACGCATTCACACACTCACACATACACATAAGTATACACACACACACACACACACACACAGATCCACACACTCATACACAAACACCCATACACACACACACACACACACACACACACACACGCATACACATAGACAGAGAGAGAAGGGATTATATGTGATCCATCATTGTTACGTTCACACATCTTTAGCATACGTGGTCAGTATGATAGTGATCATCCTGGCATAACAGCCTCTTCTGTAGCTGTGACTGAGAATTGGCTCTGGTCTTCTCCATGAACTCCGTCCGGCTCGACGCAGACTCTTGTCGGCAATAGCCGCACGAGTGAACGCGGAGTGAACCTGTGCAGAGCTGGACGCCGCCGGTACTACCCTACAGGATCCAGGGCGGGGGCACGGTGGGCCAGCCCCACAGTCCGGAGCAGAAGAGCGAGACTCAGCACAGCTTGTGCCAGGCATGGTGGGCATTGCCATGGTAGGACCATGATAACATTTACACAGTCTGTTTGTACCACTGTTTAATCTGCAGTAGGAGAAGGGCACTTTTTTAGCCTTGTCACATTTCCATGGCTTAACTATTGCTGCCAGTCTTCGCTGACGTGGTTCTGTTGCCTGGTTGGTGTTTAGGAGTCAAAGCATATTTTTCATGTGTTTAAGTGATTTTGTGTGTAAGCGCTGTGTGGTAGAGGGTTGTTTAATAAAAGAGCAACTAGGTTCGTTATCGAGGCGTAAAAAAATCGTACCACTCACTGTTATCCCCTCTGATCCCACGTGATCCCCTCTGAACGTAAGCAACGCAGAAAGTGCATGCATGCGTGAGTGTGTGTGCGTGCACGCTTGAGTGTGTGTGAGCCTCTGCCTGCTGGCCTGCACGACTCCGACCCAACTCACCCTCCTCTGAGGATCAGGGTTTACTGCCTGCCTCACACAAACATCCCTCCGGCCCCGGAGGTCCCGTATCCAGTGAAACGCAGAGATAACGTTCCATGCGACCTTATTGGCCCGCTGCTCAGATGTGGACGCGAAACACATGACACATTCTGCTGCTCGATGTGGACCCAGAGCAGAGGGAACATTAGAGCGCTCTGCACGTTCCACACGTATAAACACACATAATCACATGTCTAAACACACATAATCACATGCATGAACACACATGCTAATGTTAAAGGAAGAGGCCAGGAGCTTAATCGTCTGTTTAGGGCTAATGCCCTGCACAGGAATTCATGTTTTTATTACCAAGCCTACCATAATTTAGTTGCTAAAAAAAATATTTATGTTTAGTGATACATCATTTACATTTTAGCAATGGTCATAGCAAAACATTGCTGCAGTGTTTTTAGTTGCTACACAGTGTGAAAATGGCAGGAATTAGTCATTAATGCTAATCAGCCTTAAGCTGTATTTACCAGTCAGTAGTTTCCTGTTGCTACAAAAACACATGCATTCACATTAATTTGTTATTTGTTATCGTGTGCTTACTCGCGTGTTGTGCACCATTATTTTTGATTGTTAATAAATGTTTGCATTTCCCCTAGTGAGACTATGTGCTTGTGTTTGCGTGTGCATCTGTGTGCATGTGTGTGCGTGTGTGTGTGCGTGTGTGTGCGTGTGTATGCACGTGTGTGTATATGTATGCGTGCATGTGTGTGTGTGTGCATGTGCGTATGTTTGTGTGCGTGTGTGTGCATTTCTGTGTGTGTGTGTGTGTGTGTGTGTGTGCGCGTGTGTGTGTGCGCATGTGCGTTTCTGTGTCTGTGTGTGTGTGCGCACGTGTGTACGTGCGTGTGTATGTATGTGTGTGTGTGTGTCTGTGCGTGTGTGGATGTGCGTACGTGTGTGTGTGTGCGTATACATGCGTGTGGATGTGCGTGTGGGCGTGTGTGTGTGTGCGTGTACGTGTGTGTGTGTGTGTGTGTGTGTGTGTGTGTGTGTGAGCGCGTGTGTGTGTGCACGTGTACATGCGTGTGTGTGTGTCTGTGCGTGTGTGGATGTGCGTACGTGTGTGTGTGTGCGTATACATGCGTGCGTGTGGGCGTGTGTGTGTGTGTGCGTGTGTGTGTGTGTGTGTGTGCGTGTACGTGCGTGTGTGTGGGTGTGTGTGCGCGCGCACGTGTGTGTGTGTCTGTGTATGTGTGTGTGTGTGTTTAGCTCTGGCACTGTGTTCAGACAGGCTGTTAGTAGAGGGGGTAAATGCTGATTTCTTGCCCTGTGTCTGGGTGTCGCTGCTGGAGGAGCAGAGCGGCTACGCTCACGTCCTCTTCAGCAGCTGCTGGCGGTTTATATTTAGCAGCCATTGTATGTGCCTGGCCTGAGCTCTGCCTCTGATAAACATCTAGAGAGAGAGAGAGAGAGAGAGAGACAGAGCAGGCCCTTTGGCATTGAACCAAACCTGTTCGCATTAGTGATAAACGTGTGTGTGTGTGTGTGTGTGTGTGTGTGTGTGTGTGTGTGTGTGTGTGTGTGTGTGTGTGTGTGTGTGTGTGTATGTGTGTGTGTGTGTGTGCATGGTTGAGAGTGTGTACGCAGACATATGCTCCCTCCATAAACTGGCAAATTTAGTCAAGAGCGTTCAGCCATAAAGTCCTCGATCTTTGCCTGCAAGGTGTCATATAACCTCTCCGTGAAGCAGTCGCTCCCCAGACAGCATGTCTCCATGTAACTGAGAGTGTTCG
>NC_137507.1:10145000-10177500 GCF_041902795.1 Electrophorus electricus
CACGCCATCCCTACAAAGTTAAACCAGTACCATATGTTTCCTTATATCTTAACTCCTTAAGCTCCTAATCACAATAAAACGATACCGTAATCACACAAGATTGCCCTTCTCACACTGTGGCCCGGTGGGCCTCGCGTCACGTTATTGTAGTTCCATCTTTAATTTACGGCCTCTAATGATTAACATGGTTGCTTCTGATTAAGACAGTTGTTTTGTCTGAAAACACCAAAGAAAGCTGCCAGTTGTGCCAGATATGTGGTCAGAGGACTCAACAAAGCAGAGAACAAGGGGATTTCCCCATATGGTACCTTGTTAAAATTCAACACAACTCCCATGTTTTGGCGAGTTAACAACCTTGCTGTGACCTCCTGGGATTAGGGAGGTTTGCAGATGAACTGCAATCTTTCTCTCTCTTTATCCCTCCTCCAAAAGGGTCTCTTAGCTAGATGGCCTCAAACGAGGACTAGTTTAGCCCCAGGTTCCGTGACCTCAGTGACTTTCCGTGATTAGTCAGAGGGGAGAGCCAGTGAGAGTGCTTGAGAGAGACAGGAGACAGCTGTAAAAAATGAAGTATCAGACTATCATCTCAAGAGCTACTTGAATCCATACAGGTGAGCATTTGAAGCCTGTATCGGGTCACATTGCTCAGGGAAAGGTCACCGCACAGACACTTCCATTTGTGCATATGAGGGGTATTAAATCATAGCACAAGTTTTGTTTCAAAGGTAAGGAACACTCGTGCACTTCATTTCACTGTCAGGCTTCCACACGACACTTGCTCTGCAGTTATAACTGATCTCTAACTATTCTTACATTCTAATTTGTTCGATTATACATAAAAATGATTAAAGAGGCAGTAATGTGGCCACTGGTGAGAAAATGGAATTAAGATGATGAATTTTATGATATCAGTCATGAATGAGTATTATTACGATGATGATGAAGATGATGATGATAATGATGATGATGATGAATGTTGTGATGAGTGTTGAAGTTTAGGCATTAAAATCACAATTGCAACATTGTCAGATTGGAGATCCTGCTGTGTGTGTGCGCATGCACGTGTGTGTGTGTCTGTGCGTGTTTGGCGAAGCTTGTGTAAGTGACTAATATCTCCCATTCTCCTGTGGCTCGGTGTCTTTAGCATTCTGCACATTACTCTGTTTTCCATGGCAAATGCACCTGTCTGTCAGTGCTGGACTCCACTCGCCTGTCTATCAGTGCTGGACTCCACTCGCCTGTCTGTCGGTGCTGGACTCCACGCGCCTGTCTGTCGGTTCTGGACTCCACGCGCCTGTCTGTCGGTGCTGGACTCCACGCGCCTGTCTGTCGGTGCTGGACTCCACGCGCCTGTCTGTCGGTGCTGGACTCCACACACTTGTCTGTCGGTTCTGGACTCCACGCGCCTGTCTGTCGGTGCTGGACTCCACGCGCCTGTCTGTCGGTGCTGGACTCCAGGCGCCTGTCTGTCGGTGCTGGACTCCACGCGCCTGTCTGTCGGTGCTGGACTCCACGCGCCTGTCTGTCGGTGCTGGACTCCACGCGCCTGTCTGTCGGTGCTGGACTCCACGCGCCTGTCTGTCGGTGCTGGACTCCACTCGCCTGTCTGTCGGTGCTGGACTCCACGCGCCTGTCTGTCAGTGCTGGACTCCACATGCAGGGTGAGAGTGACTAATGTCCTCTCAAAGGCACATTTACTGTTTTGTAACCAGACACGTTGTGACTCATCAATTTCAGTCTCTCTCTGTGCATGTGTGTATGTGTGTGTCTTTGGACTGTTTATCATAAACCAGACTGAGTGTGTAAGAGGTAGTATGCATGCACACATCATGTGTCAGTCTGGGTGTGTGTGTGTGTGTGTGTGTGTGTGTGTGTGTTTAAGAGCTGATATGAATGCATACACCATGTGTCTGAATGAGTCCCACATACCTGTACCAGTACCTGTCTGATCGTGTGTGTGTGTGTGTATGGGTTGAACTGTGTTGACATGGTGTGTGTTTTTGGAGTGTAGCATCAGTGAGAGAAGAATGTAAAGGCCTGCCAAGAGACACACAATGCGCTCGCCACTTCAGATTGAAATGTCAGAACATAGATTGCATCTTTCTCTCTCCCTTTCTATCTCCCTCTCCCTCTCTCTCTCTCTCTCTTTCTCTCTCTGTCTGTCTCCCCTGAACATGCATCAACAGTTCCTTGGCTGGTGAATATATCTTAAATCTTAAAGTCGTTGGTTTTCTAATGAAGCAAACTCACACCAGAGACTGACCAGAGACTGACGCTCGTTCTCTTTAGTGCCTCCGATGAATTGAACTGAGTCCAGATATCATTGGCTGGAATGAAACAGACACCCTCTAGTGTTTGTTGTACCTCCAAAGCAGGAACGCCATAAAGCAGCCATTCGTTTTGGCATAAACAGACGCAGTGTATTGGCAGACGCAGTGTATTCGCTCCCGTTCAACCGGTCAGTAATTCAGCTCACGGTACGGAGTGGATAGTAGGTGTAATGTTGCCAACCACAGACTGGCCTGGATGCTGCCAGACAAGTCTAACAGGCAGAGAGGGAGGGGCTCACTGCTCCTTCCACACAAAAGGCCATGGCCACTTGGCATTGATTGCTTGCCGGGGCGATAATTGTCCGTGAACATTACTCGTTATTACAGCAAGCGTGAATTACATAGGGCAGATTATTTGAGGGAGCGACTTCAATGCTGTTTGAGTTCCACTGGGAGCCACTGGGGGATTCTGCCGTATATTACCGGCAATGATGCTTTGTTTGTAAATGAGGTCCTCGGGCAAGGCTGCGGAAATCAGGATATAGCATGCAGATAAAAAAGGAAGATTAAGTGTGACTGAGTTCATATTTTCACTCCAGTGATATCAGCCTGTCAGTCAGTCCTCTCTCTGTCTGTCTCTCTCTCTCTCTCTGTCTCTTTGTCTCTCTCTCTCTCTCTCTCTCTCTCTCTCTCTCTCTCTCTCTCTCTCTCTGTCTGTCTCGTGGTCTCTCGCTCTGTCTCTCTCTCTGTCTGTCTCATCGTCTCTCTCTCTCTCTGTCTGTCTCGTGGTCTCTCACTCTATCTCTCTCTCTCTCTCTCTCTCTCTGTCTGTCTCGTGGTCTCTTGCTCTGTCTCTCTTTCTCTCTCTCTCTCTCTCTCTCTGTCTCTCTCTTTGTCTGTCTCTTTGTCTCTCACTCTGTCTCTCTCTCTCTCTCTGTCTGTCTCTTTGTCTCTCACTCTCTCTCTGTCTGTCCGTCTCTTGCTCTCTCTCTCTGTCTGTCTCTTTGTCTCTCACTCTGTCTCTCTCTCTCTCTGTCTGTCTCTTTGTCTCTCACTCTCTCGCTGTCTGTCCGTCTCTTGCTCTCTCTCTCTGTCTGTCTCTTTGTCTCTCTCTCTCTCTCTCTCTCTCTCTCTCTCTCTCTGTCTGTCTCTTTGTCTCTCACTCTGTCTCTGTCTGTCCGTCTCTTGCTCTCTCTCTCTCTGTCTGTCTCTTTGTCTCTCACTCTGTCTCTCTCTCTCTCTGTCTGTCTCTTTGTCTCTCACTCTGTCTCTCTCTCTCTCTGTCTGTCTCTTTGTCTCTCACTCTCTCTCTGTCTGTCCGTCTCTTGCTCTCTCTCTCTCTGTCTGTCTCTTTGTCTCTCACTCTGTCTCTCTCTCTCTCTCTCTGTCTGTCTCTTTGTCTCTCACTCTGTCTCTCTCTCTCTCTGTCTGTCTCTTTGTCTCTCACTCTGTCTCTCTCTCTGTCTGTCTCTTTGTCTCTCACTCTCTCTCTGTCTGTCCGTCTCTTGCTCTCTCTCTCTCTGTCTGTCTCTTTGTCTCTCACTCTGTCTCTCTCTCTCTCTCTGTCTGTCTCTTTGTCTCTCACTCTGTCTCTCTCTCTCTCTGTTTGTCTCTTTGTCTCTCACTCTCTCGCTGTCTGTCCGTCTCTTGCTCTCTCTCTCTGTCTGTCTCTTTGTCTCTCTCTCTCTCTCTCTCTCTCTGTCTGTCTCTTTGTCTCTCACTCTGTCTCTCTCTCTCTCTGTCTGTCTCTTTGTCTCTCTCTCTCTCTGTCTGTCCGTCTCTTGCTCTCTCTCTCTGTCTCTTTCTTTTCAATTTGCACCTTGTCACTCAGCTGCACCTGAGAAGAGCTGAGCTGCCACTGCCAATCGATCCCCGCGCCACTGATTATCAGGCCCAACCAAACGCTTAGGCGAACCTACCCTTGTGCATTACTCAACACGTGGCGACTGTGGGGTGCCGTGACTGTACAGTAAACAGTGCAGCAAATGAGCTTCTCTGTCACTTATTTCTTCTTAAATCTAGTGGAGGACATTGTCAGAAACAAAGTCACTGGCCACATGAAACCATTACGGGTCAAGAGGGTATTTATGTGTGTGTGTGTTTGTTTCACGGATCAAATGGGGACCTCAGGGTGACCAGATGCCTGAGGACACATGATGTATGCGTCATGGTACAGAGACAGGAGCAGACAGGAGGACAGGACACTGAAGAGGGACACGCATAAGACGAAGTGGACAGCGATGCAGATTCTCGGTCCGGCGTACGGAAAGCCATAGGGCTGCTGGGAAATGCTCAGGAACTGCTATCAGAAATGTCCTTCATCACCCCTACAGGGAAAAACCTGCGAGGCACACGTTGGACAGGAGGAGGTCTTGTTGCTCACCTCCAGTATAAGGAGGCTTTGCCCACCAGGCAATATCACTGCTCCCCTAATTAAATAACACTGCCGCGGCTGTAATAATGGTCAAATAATACACCATTCCATTTTCTGTTAATATGTTTTACGGAAATTGAGTTTTGACCCACCAGTATTGTATTTTGCAGCCTGGTCAATAAAGATTCTTGGTCCAGAATTGAATTGAAGGGGCAAGTGACTTATGGAAAAAGTTGAGTAGGGGAAGGAATGAGGAAGATTTTTTAGGTCCTCATTAGAAAAAGAGATTAGATGGCTCAGATTTGTTTCGATTTCTTTTAAACTTCAAGGATCTTACAAACATAAAACTGCAGACAAATCGGTGGTAGATAATTGAGCAGAGGGCCTCTGTCTGCCTTTAGATTTTGCTTAGTTGATTGGTTTATTTGTCAGTTGCGGATGTATATGTGCAAGGGTGGGGCTGTGTTTGTGTGTGTGTGTGTGTGTGTGTGTGTGTGTGTGTGTGTGTGTGTCACTGTATTTCTGTATTTAATGGATTGTGATTGTGAGACTTACTTTGACTGTTCTGTGACCTATATATTGGTTTGCTTCTCTGGGTAGATCTAGTCAGTGTGTGTTTATTTCCAGTGTGGGATTGCTTTGTCGCTTTGGCCTGGATCACTCCTCAAGAGAACTGCACCAGTTATGCATGTATATATGGTATTTGCATATATTGTGTACAATACATGAACATGAATTTAATCTCTGCGGTTCCCTGGGGGTTTTTCATTCTTTTCCATGTACATTTGTTAGCTGTTCACCTCACTCCTACTGTTGTGGCCTCATTGCCTGGATGAGGTCGTAACATTGATGTATATGCCTCCAGGGAAGCGGCTTCTGAATCTGAATGTGGCAAAAATAATGACAAATGAATTTACTCTCTACCACTCTCTCTCTCTCTACCTCTCTCTCTTTCTCTCTACCTCTCTCTCTCTCTCTCTCTCTCTCTCTCTCTCTCACTCTCTCTCCACCTCTCTCTCTCTCTCACTCTGGTGTGAGTTACCTATCCTAGTTTCATTTTTCTCTTGTGAACAATTCCACTAGATTTTGTATATGCACTGACCCCCACTGAGAGCTCACCATCATATTCAGTAAGGTTTTCTGAGGTTTTGTTAGAATATAATTTGCATATTCACTTGTACTCAAACCAATTGTCCAATTTCAATGACTGTGCATGAACATTCATCAGTGCACATTTGCATGTGCTTGTTTGGGGGCAGATCTGGCCAAAGTAATGACAGATCCCATTACGCTACAAAACTGCATGTGTGAACTAGTAGTAAATGCACAGTCGGGTCTTGTGCAGTTAAAGGGCTGTTTTGCAGTAGCGGTTTGCACCTTTAAAAATTCAAATGTTTCAGGCTGCACTCCACCTCCCGTGTGCCCTGAAACGGAGACAGCTGTTCTTTTTCAGCCCAGGATGGTGTTTCAGATTCACCACCATTCCTCTCCACTGTGAAGCTGCAAGAGGCATCTGAAAATCCAGCCTCTCTCCAGTGTATGGCCGAACGGGACGGCTCCGAGCGCGGGCCGCTCGCGGACCGTACTCAGCACAGGTTTCTCGGCGCGCTTAGCTAATGTGCTCAGGGCTGCAGAGCCTGGTGGTGGGTGTGTTGGCCACACACGGACTGCTTCTACACAAACAGAGGTAAGCCTGTTCTTTGTTGCTTGTTCGTTTGTCGCAGCATAATTTGAATATGTCCTGTGCTGTTCTGCACACATAAAAAGAAACAAAAACAGCCCAAACAACAAATTATCCTTCTCGTCAGACACATGCTGTGATAGAAGTATGATGAAGCTGTAGCTGGCTCAAATCATTCCTGCTCCTAATTCCTGGTTGTGGAAGAAAAAAAACAACCTACAAGGTCCCCACATACAAGGCATCCTTCTACGCAGGCCCCACATGCAGGCTGTCCTCCTACACAGGAGGCCTGTCTCCTGTGAGTAGCCTCCAGGCCTGCTTCGGAAAAGAAGAAGATGATGATGATGATGATGATGATGATGATGAAGATGGTCTTCCACAGAAGTGGATTTAATCCGATAATCTAATCCCAGACCCGTGAGAGCGACAGAGAGAAAGAAGAAAGGACAGATTCCGTGTCCCCTGCACAGACGTCCTTATCGCTTGTGACGAGCCTTTGTCCCAGACTGAGGAATACGGGAGGAAGGCCAGCGAGCGCCCTGATCACAGAAGCAGAGGCCAGTGCAGAAGGATGCTTTCCTGTGCTACAGATGACAGATGAACTTGTGGAGCCATCACAGCCCTCGCCGGCTACGCTGTCAGACGTGTGGAGCAGCCAGCCTTCCTCCCGTGTCTGGACGCGGCCTTTGGTCGCCTGTCAGCATGGCACACGCTGACCGTGTACTATGAAATGTTGTTATCGAGACTCACCTGGCGAGCCAGAAAATGTCCCCTTTAGTGCACCCTGGCTGTTTATGAGCCGTTTAGATGGTGCTTCCAGGCTCTGAACCGTCTGCATTAGCCAGAGTAGCTCTCTCTCTCTCTCTCTCTCTCTCATGCATGCTTTCTTTCTTTCTCTGTACCTCTCTGTATTTTCTCTGAGCAGACATAATTTACCTGCCACTCTAGGTGAAACAGATTTCCCTGATACAGGGCTCATCTGTGATGCATTAGTGATAAGGTGTGTGTGTGTGTGTGTGTGTGTGTGTGTGTAGATGATACTGTTTAAATGGAATGAAAGATAAGCAGTGTGTGAGCAGTTTACTTCTACAGCAGCACTAAGACGGCGACCTCATAGGTTCAGCGAGCGTTTCGACGTGACGTGTTGCTGAATCCCAGGCTTTTAGCAACGCTCCCCGAGATGGGGAGCAGCATGAAAACGCGTTACGTGAGAACGCAGCTCGCTGCCTCAGACTTGCAATTTTACTTCCAGTATTAAGTTTAAACGGAATGGCATCCGTGGGGGCCCATGCCACACGAATGTTATCCTCATGTCCTGGATCTGTCTGCAGCAGTCGTGTCGTATTCAGGTTGCCTACGGCTTCTCGCGGGAAGCATTATTTAGCTTAGTCAGCACCAACACAGCTCAAACCAGTGAAGGGTGATATTATTATTAGCATTGATTACCTATAGGTCCCACATCCCTATCGATTATAAAAGGGGAACATGCGATATGAATGAAGCAACACAAGTTCCAGGGGCTGCCGAGACAGGTCCGTAGTCGGCTGTGTGTCGAGCGCGGCACAGCGTGTGAGGAGTTAACGTCTGTGTCAGCAGATCCGGTCACGATCGATTCCACTCCAGCAATGCTCTGTCATTGCCACGCCCCCTTTCCCCGCCTCAGATTCCGTCCTCCCTTCCGACGGAGGCGCATACCGTTTGTTTTGCTGTTTTCGAGCAGCGTAAATAATTAGAATGGTTTGTTTGTTCATTATTCTACCTACTTTTTGGTTTTTTTTTTATTATCCATCTTAATATACACTGGCGTGGACATAAATGCTACTGTGAGACTGAGTTATTGGGTCTGCTTAGGGCTGCAGAGCTGTTCAATCCAGCAGCCAAGGAGAGTAAACTGTTTAATTAGTGTGGTTTGTCCCCTCTGGGCTCCCATACTCCACTTGCTGTCTTTCCTGGGCTATGTATCTGCAGTGCAGCATTTAGTACCCAGGGTCCCCTTCTGACCAGTGTTACATGATAGTGCACATATGCAATGGTGTGTGTGTGTGTGAGAGAGAGAGAGAGAGAGAGAGTGAAAGAGAGAGAGAAAGAGAGAGAGAGAGAAAGAGAATGAACTTGACATGTGTTGCGATTTCAAAGTTTGTCTCCTTTCCAAGCGCAGTAACACAGGCTGCATCACAGGTCATACGTCCAGGTCACCAGCAGTGGTATCCGGTGTTGATGGTTCTCTCCCCGTGTTCACCAGCGTGTGTTAAATATTCGACAGCGTGTGTCTGTGTGTCCTCTGAGAGAGCTATCCATGCCGCGCGTCGAGCCTCTCATGCCTGTCTTGCAGGACGAGTCCGTTCAAAGCGGGGGACTCTGAGCGGGGACAAAGACAGAATGGTGCCACTCGTCTGAGCTCACCTCACAGATCCACACCCGCCCGCTTAGCACCCTAGCAGCGTTCGTCTGGCACCACGACAGCGGCGTCTAGCTGCTCGGACCCACAGCGAGGCTGCCAGCCAGCCAAATTCCAAAACAACAATGTTAAAAAAAGAATATTAGCGATTTTGGAAGTGATGACTGGTTAACACTGTTGCCGTGGTAAATGTCTTGTGAGCTGGCCTGATTTATCCCGAGCAGACATCCGGATATCCAGACGTAAGACGTATGCTGATTTTTGTGTCGTGTTACAGGTCGTGTTTTTGCATTAGTCATATTCAACATAATGTGAATTTCTGCATGCAGAGAAATAATTTAGTTGTTGTATTTTGTTGATCATGAGGCATTTCAATCACCGTTATGTTGCTGAAGTCAGTAAATCTATACTGAAAATGTCACTTCACCAAAGGACAAGGCTACATGACACCTACACAAACCCTTTGTGACCGCTGACAGATGTTTTTTAATGCTTATTTCCACAAGCATCCGTTGCCATAAAAGCTGCTTTTTTCAACTTTAATGTCAGGTTGACATAACGATTGTGTCTAGTGACAGATTTTTGGTGATATTAGGATGAGTCATGACACTTGGTGGGGTGGAACTTTGCAGCTTGGTGTTTTATGGTACATCAGCGTGACACAATGATGATGACATGCCAAGTGAGGCTGCTCTGAAAATTTGGAGTGAGGACTTACAAAAGATGCTCTGTAACAGCTTGCGTAGCAGTGTCATAACAATGACCTGAGAAACTGCTGTGTAACAAATATTTTGGTGAAGTTTTTGACGATGACATTAAAAAGTTCTGTTCCAAAAATGCTCCTGGAATGAAGAAAGACATGCTGGCACAAAATAAAATCTGGAAATAATCACCCCAAACACAGCAATGAGTTCACTGTGGAGTTTACATCTTAAAAATACATCTGTGTGCATCCCAGGAACTGACGGATATTGTCTCTGGTGTTAGTGAGGGTGCTACATGCCACTGGGCTTCTGTTCATTCTCTCTCTCTCTCTCTCTCTCTCTCTCTCTCTCTCTCTCTTTTTCTCTCTCTCTCTCTCTCTTCTGTCTTCCCCTTTTTAAATTTATTTATTTTCCTGGCATGGCAAGTCACATCTTGCAATATAAGACTTGATTTCTCCATTTCTGTCTCCGGGCATTATGAACGTAATGTCCCATATTCCAAACATTGCCTCTAATGCTAGTATTCATCTTATATTATTTCTGATCTCTCTTGATGAGCTTTGAAACCATCTGCACATGAACAGTTCACCACTTTTATTGTTTTACTCTTACACAGCTGAATCAAATGCACTGTCGAGATGTCATACAACAGAGTTTATTGTCTGTTTATGGTTTTTTTCGGTTCTTTGCTTTTGTGTTTAAAATATTAACAATTATTATTAGTAATCAAGCAACAGTTTTGCCGAGCGTGACTCAGTCCTCTTGAGCTACATCAAGGTTATGTTCTCACAAGCAAAATAACAGTACCAAGAAATAATGAGCTGGAATTGAGATGCAGTTAAGTTCTCACGAGTACAATAGCAGGACCAGGTCATAATGAGCTGGAATTAACATGTTGAATTACGATCTATTTCCATCTCAGTGTTTTGCCTTTACAACTATCAAAATGCTTTTCAAAATGTATAGGAGTTTATATGCTTAGCTGGGGTCAGATTTCTCATTTGAGAGGAGACAGAGGCTGTTTGGAATGAACACTTCCTGTTTCCTTGTAGTTAATTAGCTGGCTCGGTGTGATGGAGGATGCACTGGCACAGTCATTTGTGCATATCACTGTCAATCATCTGGGTTAAAACCGGGCAAATCACCAACAAACGGTTCAACACCCTTTCAGAAGTTTCAAATCATAACTGCAGCCTAACATAAGAAGCGAGGAAAGTTTGCAACCTGTACTGTGGTCTTAGCCCAGTGCAGAGATGGGCAACACAAAGACACGGGCTCCCTGTGGAGGTTTTCCTGTGTGTGTGTGTGTGTGTGTGTGTGTGTGTGTGTGTTTACACTTAGTGTTGTAGTGTGGATTAGCATACTTTTTCCATAGATTCTGGGCAGCCTGTAGCTGTGGTTATTACCACACCAATACAATCATCCTTCACTCTGCCTGTTCAAATGAGGCCCACAAACGCGATTCCAATGCGGCAGGGAGTTGAGGGGAGGCATGGTGATGGGGTGGATGCTGGACTCAGCCTCGGCAGACAGGAAATTTAATTAAAATGTAGCAGATTTCACTCCCTTTCTCTGTCTAATTTTATTTCTCCAGGACCTTCCACCCTCAGACTGAGTTCTACGGAGAGACTGCAGAGAACAAGTGAAAAAAAACAAATCAAAGACAAAAAGCCCCCCTTCTTTCTATCTATCTATCTATCTATCTATCTATCTATCTATCTATCTATCTATCTATCTATCTATCTATCTATTGTTTATGTTTAGAAATGATGTAAGAAATTGTTTTTAAAGATTTCACTCAGGATTATTTTAGTAATATGACATTAACACATAAACATACCATTTTATCACCTCCATTCTGTTGAGATCTGTATGATATTTACCTTTACTGGAGATGAAGCACCACGTCTAACAGTAGTGACTAGTCGTCCTCATTCTGTCCAACTACCATGTCCGTTACAATGCCTAAACCAAAATCTGTCCTTTATACACACACACTCTTGCTCTTCTTACACACATCCCCCCCCCTCTCTCTCTCTCAGTTTGTGTGTGGTATGTGTCCTGGGACATGGAACTGGAAGAGGTTGTGAGTAGTGGAGATGGAGAAATTGCACCTCAGTGAATTATTGATACTATGTTTTCTTTCCCGGCTCCTGTTCCAACTAATTTGCACACATGCATGCACACAAACACGGCAACACAGGCACATGCAAAAACATAAAGTCTGAAGTGGACAGTAAATCTCACGTCAGGAGAACTGTCACATAAATGACTGTTGCATCTGTCATGCTGTGGTATGGTAATTCTGCATGTGAGATACGAGGCTGCTTTGTGCTTGTCTGGTGTGTTAGTGACCTGAATGATGTAGCAGTGTTTTCACAGCTGGATCTGAAAACACTCGTAAATGTTCCTAAATGTTGCTGTCTGTTTCCTACCCATCACTGTGTGACTGCTGAGTGCATCTCTGGCATAACAGGCAGTAAAGCCCACAACTTGACTCAGCTAAGGCACCTATGGTGCTTTGTGTGTGTGTGTATATGTATGTGTATATGTGTGTGCATGCACATCTAGGTCAGTTTGTGTAATTTGAGTGTGCTAAAGTCAGTTGCATTGCAGTGTAATGTATTTGGATGTAAGTGAGGTGTCTCTCTAAAGAGAGACATTAAAAAGAGATGTGTTCTTCAAAGATTTTAATATTCATGTTAAAAATATGTACATCAGGCTTATATTGTGTAAGTGCATATTTAAGAAGCAGTTAACTTTGGTTACATGCTGGTCGTGTGGTGACTGGTCGTGTGGTGACTGGTAGTGTGGTGACTGGTCGTGTGGTGACTTGTCGTGTGGTGACTGGTTGTGTGGTGACTGGTCGTGTGGTGACTGGTCGTGTGGTGACTGGTAGTGTGGTGACTGGTCGTGTGGTGACTGGTAGTGTGGTGACTGGTCGTGTGGTGACTGGTCGTGTGGTGACTGGTCGTGTGGTGACTTGTCGTGTGGTGACTGGTAGTGTGGTGACTGGTCGTGTGGTGACTTGTCGTGTGGTGACTGGTTGTGTGGTGACTGGTCGTGTGGTGACTGGTCGTGTGGTGACTGGTAGTGTGGTGACTGGTAGTGTGGTGACTGGTCGTGTGGTGACTTGTCGTGTGGTGACTTGTCGTGTGGTGACTGGTAGTGTGGTGACTTGTCGTGTGGTGACTTGTCGTGTGGTGACTTGTCGTGTGGTGACTTGTCGTGTGGTGACTTGTCGTGTGGTGACTGGTCGTGTGGTGACTTGTCGTGTGGTGACTTGTCGTGTGGTGACTGGTCGTGTGGTGACGTGTGGTGACTGGTAGTGTGGTGACGTGTGGTGACTGGTCATGTGGTGCCTGTGTTTGTATAATACCTGGTCGGTTAGTAAGATCTAAAAACCTCTGGATTGTCTCTTCACACACTGAGCCAGGTCATGATCTCCCACACACACTCAGTGCAGTGCTGGCCTCCCTTTGGTTGAGCTAATTCCCAGCGACTGGCTCCATCTGGTCTCTCACTGGAATGAAAGGTGATTTGTCCCTTCATCCTGTCACTTAATGGTAGAAGCATTTTCTCACGTAACGAGTCATTGTTATAGTAACAAGCCCTTCAGCCGATGTGCTCAGTGCCTTCACCTAATGAAGGTACAGAGAGAGATGGAAAGAGAGCGAGAGAGAAAAACTGAAGACCCAAGAGGGAGTGGGGGCCAAGGAGGAAGCGCTAATTTAATAATGAGGCAGAGGTGTGGGAGCGTAACAAGGGCAGAAGGAAGAAGGCAGACAGAAATAATGGTGATATCAGTGAACACCCGTGACAGTGTGAGACAGGGGCGAGAGGGAGGGAGCTGAAAGATGGGCCGGTTCTGCGTCGACCACGGCTGGGCCGGGATGGACTCTGCAGCTGGAATGAGGGCTTAAGCTGGATCTGAGAGCGGCTCAGTGCTGGAGAGAGCCTTGGCGCCTCGCTAAGACCAGCTCCGCCTCCAGGACCACCGGCAGCTTGGCCAGGGGCGACCGCTCCTGGCCGATTCCCACGCTGAGCACGTTGCTCCGATGCCGCATCCACGGCTCATCAGTCTTCAGTGAGAAGTCGGGAAAAATAATGCTTCTATCAATTGGGGAAGAAGTCCTCAAAATCGCATCGTTCAGAAACAATAACTAAAAAGATCATTCAAGATCAAATCAAATGTTTAGCTTATTTTATGATACAGTGCTAGAGCAAAAGGTGTTTATTGTTGCTTTCAGAGGGATGGTTGACAGAAAGGCTGTTGGACAGTATCAGCTTCTCTGAGTTGGTGCATGGCTGGGGCCCTTTTCAGTAGCTTCTATTTTGAGATCCCTGAGTTCAGGAAAAGGGAGGATATTCTCAGTTACCTCACAGCACGTTCCGTGTGCCGTGTCAAGAAGCTACCCATCGATGAGAAGATCATGTTCATACGTGTTTGTCGCTCGTTTAGCTGGTAAGAGTGTTGCTATGGAAATGGTGGAGCTGACCGCAGTGCTGATCTGCCTCCCGACAGCCAAAGAGTAACGGGCCGACCCGCTGTCCATGGTGCTGAACACCAGTCTGCCGCTGCATACTTGGTTCTGCTGCCTTTCCTGAGGCCACAGGAGAGTTTGGCCCTAATCATCCCGCACTACCTTGGTTCACGAAGGCCTAGTATGGAGCCATTCCACTCCTCCCTGGGCTGATTTTTTAAGTTATCTTTCCAAGACTCCTATTTATAGCTGAATGTATTTCATAGCTACATTTCACTTTGTGATGGATGGCTTGCCAGGCCCCCTGCTATGGTTTAGTTATTCATCCAAATAAATAAAAGTCAATTTAGTGCATCTATCCCCTGGCTAATGTATCAGAGCCCATATAAAATTCTCTCATGTTCCCTCTGTTCTGTGCCTCCGCTGTGATTTCTCTCATTTCCTTTGCCTGGTGCATAAATCAGACCTAATGGCTTATCATAATCACAACAAATTGCTTACACACACTTAAGCCAGGTTCCTACTCCTTATCTCTCGATTGTGCTCCTAGTTCTTTTTAAGCTCGGGCTGTAGCTAACAACTATTTTGATAATGCATTATACTCAGGGTTATTACCTTGATTCTGTTCCATAGCCAAGGACTTCTTTGCAAAGTTTGTGAGTCTTCAGCGTGTCAACCTACATCTTTTCCTGCCATTGTAGGGACTGTTTCTAAGCAGGTGTTCCTACTAAACCAGCAATACAAAATTAATATTTTCTGTTTGCTTTCTCTTTGTTCTGGACTGCTTTCTGTGTGTGCAGTCATGTACCACTGTTTGAAAAAGGGTACCGTGTGCCGTGCAAGCTCAGCTTCTGAGATCAGTCTTCCTAGAAGACTTAAAGTGCTCTAATATGTAGTAAAGTGCCCCCAAGCTTTAGAAAACCTCTGACATGCACCACATTTCACAGAAATAGTTTGGTTATTTCTCAAACCTTTTCCCTTTCCTGTCATCGCTAACTGCACTCTTAGTCAATATAGCAGCTTTTTTTGTTTTGTTGTTGTTGTTGTCGTTGACGTCATTGATTACATGTTGCAGTCGTGTTCTAAACAAAGGTTTGAAGGATGGCCAAGCCTTTCATGTCATATTCCAAAGGACATTTTCAAATTTTCCCAGAGTTCCCTGCCAACATCACAAAACCGGCTTGTTTTAAACCTTCGCTTATTCCGAAAACGTGCCAATTCCTGGATGAGTCACGGCACGCATTGGCGTAACGAGCACAGCTTCTCTCCTCTTACTGAGGAGACTCAAGTATTTACCGCTAGATGGTCTTCACGTCTCCGTTGGTTGCCTGAGCAGATGAGTGCCTGCTCTTCAGCCAGTTAATGAGACATGGCCTGCATTGTTTTGTGAAGTCTCTATGGTCTTGTGTGCATGTGTGAATGTTTAATGATGGCTGGTGGGCTTGGTTAAAGCAGACACATGGAGAATAGCATCCCGGCCAAATGGCCTCCTGTTCTGCTGGGTTCCAGATGAGGGTTGCAGGCGTTCATTTACAGTGTAATCTGGATGTTCCCAGCATCCCTTTATACAGCTGTGGAAGAAGAAAAAAAGCAAATCCTTTTAATTATGCATTAGGCATACTTGTGCAACAGAATGAATATTCATGGGGCTTATTTAAATGTAAACATGTATACATGTTTATATGTATATGATGTTACATGTGAGTGATGAGGAAAATATGTTGAAGAGGTAAATGCATAACTTTGTAGATGCCTACACGAGCAGAATGATAAAGACACACAGGCAGAGAGAAAGACAGAGACACACAGACAGAGACAAAGACAGAGACACACAGACAGAGAGAAAGACAGAGACACACAGACAGAGACAAAGACAGAGAGAAAGACAGAGACACACAGACAGAGACAAAGACAGAGAGACACAGACAGAGACACACAGACAGAGACAAAGACAGAGACACACAGACAGAGACACACAGACAGAGACACACAGACAGAGACACACAGACAGAGAGAAAGATAGAGACACACAGACAGAGACAAAGACAGAGACACACAGACAGAGACAGACAGAGAGAAAGATAGAGACACACAGAGACAAAGACAGACACACAGGCAGAGACAAAGACAGAGACACACAGGCAGAGACAAAGACAGAGACAGACAGAGAGAAAGACAGAGACACACAGACAGAGACAAAGACAGAGACACACAGACAGACAAAGACAGAGACAGACAGAGAGAAAGATAGAGACACACAGGCAGAGACAGACAGAGACACACAGGCAGAGACAAAGACAGAGACAGACAGAGAGAAAGACAGAGACACACAGACAGAGAGAAAGACAGAGACACACAGACAGAGAGAAAGACAGAGACACACAGGCAGAGACAAAGACAGACACACACAGGCAGAGACAAAGACAGAGACAGACAGACAGAGACACATGTAAACTGGGGTTGTCAGGGAGCCAGTGAGTGTGTGATGGTTGATGTGATGTGTGTGTTCTCAGCTGTGTGTTTCTGTTGAGTGGAGGTGGACAAGGTGGAACACAGTGAGAAACTTAGAGAGTGATCTCTTCTCCCACTGCGCACCACCTACCCACAGCCATGCCTCACACACACACACACACACACACACACACACACACACACACACACACACACACACACACACACACACACACACACAGACACACACACATACACATACACACACACACACGCACAGACACACGCGCACACACACACACACACACACACACACACAAACAAGGAGAGACTTGCACACACAGAATCTGATTTTAAAAATGGAGGTATAATTTCCTAAGAGCCCTTCAACCATTCATGCCATATAGAAGTTCATGGAAAGATGAGAACTACAAGCTTTTAATGGGGCTCCGCTGTTTTCTTTACTTAATCATCTGACTGACCGAGAATATGTCTGACAGACCTTGGAGAGGTGACAGCCAATCGCGTGGCACTCTATTCAGAGCCTCGCGTATCCACATCAGATGCTGATACTCGTGCGGGGTGCAGGCTGGCTGGAGTCCAGCGAGCAAAGTAGAGCATCATTCAGATGGGGCAGTGTGGGTGAGGGGTGAGGACAGCCTTGGCCTGGGGGACATTTTAACCTGAAATTTGCTTACTCATGAATATATATATATATATATATATATATATATATATATTGAATATATATATTGCTAGCAGCAGTGACATCCTGAGGTGTGTGACAGCGGTCTGATACCGGCAGAGAGAGAGAGGATGATGGCAGGTCTGCAGGAAGTGTACTGAGGCCCAGGATTAGAGCACTGTTAAAGATCTAGAACTGAACACATGTTCAGTTAAATAAGTGAATGTTGTTAAAACATCACAAATGTACTGGCTACTGTTAGTATACATTACATAGGAGCCAATGTCTGCTGTTCACCGAGTCCTGTGCTTTTCCTGTGTAAAAGGACGACTCATCGCAGTGGCCCATCGTCCGGCTTCTCTCGGCCTGCCTGTCCCAGGGTGTGGGAGGACAGTGTTGTTGGGAGCCGTGATGTCCCAGGTGCTGTCGCTGCTGTGGGACCACCCAGGTGTTCCGGGTTCGGGTGCCATTGCTTTTCCTCCTGCCAGCTTCAGCAGCTCCTGCGTGGACTCCCCTCTCGCCTTCTTTTTTCTCCTCCCCTCTCCCCCTCTCCTCCACCCCTCCTCTCCCCAACTCTTCCTCTCCTCCTCCTCCTCCTCACACTCCTTCTCCTTCTTTTGTTGCTTTACTATTCACTCTTCGTCTGCCCTTGTTCTGTAGAGAGCAGCTTGGCTTTCATCTTATGCTTTTGAAAGAAGAGCCTTTCATTGCCTGTGGATGAGTGTGCGTGCGTGCGTGTATGTGTTTGTGTGTGCGTGTGTGTGAGACACACACACTCAGTGCTGTCTACTATGAGTTATCTTCACCATCGTCTCGTCCTCATCATCATTACTGCTGTCACAATCTGCTGATGGCTCCGCTCGTGGTGTGTGTGAAGTGGGACCCGTGCCAGTCACCTCTGACGTTTCTCCCTGGCGCTTTTCGAGTGTTTACTTCTTGGGCCGCGCTCACGTGAGCACACACACACGCAGGTGCGCGCACACTGGTGGGTTGAACTGGGCACGCTCTGCCCTCTCCAAGCTCTACAGAAAGCCAGCGTTACCCAGAAGCCTTTTTGTGAAGCATATGTCATCCACTCCTCCCTCTCCTTCTCCTCCTCACCTCATGCGCTCTCCTGCTCCTCATCTTCTGGCAGCGTGCAGGAGGTGCCAAGGTCCAGCAGGCTCTGGTACGCGGGCCGTGGTGCAGGGAGGAGCTCGCCACCGTCCTGTGCCATGCCGACTAATTGGAGCAGACGGATGAGAGGCATGTGGCAGGCGTCGGAGGTGCTGCTCACATTCGGGCTGGCCTGTGTGCTTGGAGCTGCCTCTGCTTCAGCACACCTGGCTCCCTTCCCGAGACTGCCGTCGGAGACCCTCTTAAGCTGCGCTTGAAACGGGACAGGGCTTTGCTAAGGATGCTGCAGTCATGTGATGCCGTGCGCGCCGTGGCTGGGACTCTCTGCAGCTGCGCAAAAAAGAAAAGAAAAAAAGATTTCATCTATTTGTCGTCATAAATGCCTGTTTTCCCGGCAATCAGTTGGAGTTGTTATGTGCCGCAGGGGTGTTAATGGGGCAGAGGGGTGATTGAAGAGGCAGGCTGTGCACGTGCATGCTGACTTTCACCCTCCTGTGGAGCTCTCGTGCCTCCGCCTGTGTGCGTGCATGCGTGTGTGTGTGCATGCGTGTGTGTGTGTGTGTGTGTGTGTGTGTGTGTGTGTGTGTGCGTGTGTGTGTGCGTGTGTGTGTGCGTGCGTGCATGCGTGTGCGTGCATGCATGCGTGTGTGCGTGCGTGTGCGTGTGCGTGTGTGTGTGTGTGTGTGTGCGTGCGTGTGCGTGCGTGCGTGTGTGTGTGTGTGTGCGTGTGTGTGCGTGTGTGTGTGCTTGTGTGTGTGCGTGCGTGCGTGTGTGTGCGTGTGCGTGCATGCATGTGTGCGTGCGTGCGTGTGTGTGAGCGTGCGTGCGTGCGTGTGTGTGTGCGTGTGCGTGCGTGAGTGTATGTGTGAGTGTATGTGTGTGTGTGTGTGTGTGCGTGCGTGAGTGAGTGTGTGTGTGTGTGCGTGCGTGTGTGTGTGTGTGTGCGTGCGTGCGTGAGTGTATGTGTGTGTGTGTGCGTGTGTGAGTGTATGTGTGTGTGTGTGCGTGTGTGTGCGTGTGTGTGTGTGTGTGTGTGCGTGCGTGAGTGTATGTGTGTGTGTGCGTGTGTGTGTGTGTGTGCTAGGGAGAGAGTGATTGTGCACTGCAGAAGCAGGCAGCATTAGCACCCCCACAGGAAGCATCCATGCTCACATACACTTTTATTGCGGTTTGTTGGCCTTTTGCTGGCTGTTGGTTTAATGAAACACTGCTGCGTCACACACAATCGTCTCCTTTCTTTCTTGGTGCTTTCTTTCTCTCCCACTGCTTGCATGTCTGCAAACACAGACAGTAGTTTTCGTTTCTCTCTCTCTCTCTCTCTCCCTCTCTCTCTCTCTCTCCCTCTCTCTCCCCATATGTCTCTCTCTCTCCATATGTCTCTCTCTTTCTCTCTCTCTCTCTCCATATGTCTCTCTCTTTCTCTCTCTTAATCTATCACTCTCTCTCTCTCTCCTACTCCTCCTTCCTTCTTCTCCCTCGTATCTCTTAAGCGCTGCGTGGCGAGGGGAGGGTGTGACCGTACGCATGCTGCTGTCCTGTTCTGCTCCCGTGTGGTCCGGGGACTCCTGGGGCACTGTTCCGGAGCGCTGAGCTGGCCTGGATCAACCCCGCCACCCGGGGAATAGAAATCTGTCTCCTCTGCGCCATCTCCCTCAACTGTGTCCATGTGCTTTAGCGAGGAGACAGAGCGGAGCTCTAATGCCTGCTCTGTGGCCAGCCGGCCAGGCTTAGCTAAGTCACTTCTGTGCCTGCACCTGCTGCCACAAGCGCTACTGCTCACCGCCTTACCAGTGGTGAGCTTTCTAAACTGACTTGAGCCATTTAGACTTTACAATGGTGTTATAACGGGCTACAAATGAGTAATTACGTAGTAATAATACATGCACGCACTGAAAACCATGCTGGTGTCTGAACTCTGTACATCTGTGCGGAAAAAAAAAAAAAGATTTCATCTATTTGGCGGCATCGTCCCTCGGTGTTCTAGTGTGCAGACTGCTTTTTGCTGCTGGCCCATAACTGTTAATGAGGTTTCATTTAAACAAGGCAATTTGCATAACCACTAAGCAATCAAAGCTACTCCACAGGTATTCCTATTGCACTGCCACAGTGAGCCCTTATTTACACCCACACAAAGGTAAAGAACGGCTGAATTCACAGGAACCCACTCTCTCCTCTTCCTTTTGTCTTCGCGTCTCCGAGCAAACGTTAAAGGCTAGATAACGGTCCCTTTCGTCTCCTCTCGGCGGTGATGAGGAGACAGGGACGTCCGCATAGATTCCAGGATAAGCTTACCGAGCTGCTCTCTTCTCTAATCTCCTCCAACCACTAATAGGCAGGCGTTTGATTGGATAATCTGTCATCCGGGCGATAAGCCAGGTGTGTTCTGGTGGTTTAGAGAGAGAGAGAGAGAGAGAGAGAGATGTGTGAGTTCCTCACTGCAGACAGATCAAATCCTCAGCCATAAGAGACAATCCCCTGCTCAGCTCAAATCCCTGTACTTCACGGCATTATTTAAGAGTAACTGCAGTGTACTGTAGTAAAAGATGTAGAGATATTCAAAATTGTAGTGACATACACAAAAAGTCATTTTGAATATCTCTCTGCATATTTTGAATATCTCTCTGAATATAAAACAGTTAATGAGGTTTTGTTTAAGCGAGGTGATTTGCATAACCACTAAGCCATAACATTTACTCCACAGGTTTTGGTTTCTGGGGTTTTTTTGGGAGGGGATTGAGGGAGCATTATTTACCCTGACACTATAGTAAAGGATACGAGATTCCCTAATGGCAGTCCTTCAATATGTGTATTTGGTGCCATGGCAGGTTAAGCACCTCCATGGCATGTACCACCGATAGATAGCAAAGATGGCAGACAAAAGACATTCCGCCCACTGGTTCGAAAAAGCATGGCTTCAGAAAACCCCTGGTGCAGATTGGGAAAAAGAGCCCTTCAGACATTCCAGCAGCTGTTAACAGGGTGCAAGGTGCTACCTGAACAACACACACTGAAATACATAGTTAAGCGCATGGATCATATACAGGCACACATGCAAGCGAGCTGGAGCCACACCCCCCAACCCACCCAGTAGAAATGGGAGGAGCCACAGAGAATGGTGGAAATAAACCAAACTAAAACAATCAGAGCCAAACAGAGAAGCAAGTAATGCCATACCAGCCAGCTCCTAGATGGCATGCAGGAAACAGCAATTAAAACGATAATCCCCCATGATCCTTCCAAAAGAAAGAATATGAGATTTTGTAGAAATGCCAGGGACTGATAGAGGAAACAGAGAGAATGTGGAAGGTTATAACCAGTATTATCCCAGTGCTGAGAGGGCCACTTGAGGTCGTGACCCTTAAGATGGAGAAGTGGCTACAACAGATCCCGGGAATGACAACACTGACCTCAGTTGACAAGAGCGCAATCCTAGGAACTGAAAAAATACCACGGCACAACTTCAAACACCCAGGCCTCTGATTGAATGCCCAAGGGTGAGGAAAAAGATATGACCACCAACTGGAAGGGTGAGGTAGACATTTTTATATATGTATGTATGATTCTGTTACGCTTGTGTGTGCATCTGTAGAGTGTGCGTAGAGTGTGTGCATCTTGCAGAGGATTTCTTTGTCTAATGCTTTCTCTGTGAAAGTTGCCCCACTCTCCAGGGGGTCTTAGGATGTCCTTATTAGTGAGGATACAGTGAAGAGCAGTCAACACTTATCGCGGACCTGAGCCTGCTGTTAACCTGGCTGGAATATAGATGAGGAGTTTACATCCTCTCTGGAGTGCCTGCTCTTCCTCTCACATCTCTGCCTGCTGTCTTAATGGAAGGCCTTGTTCAGCGTGCAGTTTGGCCAGGACCCCATCTCCGCCACGAGCCTCTGTGACGCGGTCCAATTACGCGCGCCCGCGCTCGTATTTACGTGTTTCTGGCTTCACCGTGGATTCTTTGTAGAAGCACTGCACAAAAAACAAAACAAAACCATGGACGATGAGATGGGCATGTAGATGGGAAAGAAAAGAGATTATCTGGAGGGAGAGACGAATGTGCGGTCAGAAATAAAAGGTGGTGATATAATGGTGAGAAAGAAAGACAGGAAGAAAGTGAACAAGTCAGCACAGAGCGACTGCGCGAAGGTGACAGCGAACGTAGATGGCGGAAAACCAACATACACATACAAACACATAATGAACACGAAGGCATTCACGGGGGTAATCGCAGGAGTTACAACGAGGACAAATAGCCTACAATGTGGTCACAATAACCCACAAAGACTAGGACTAACAGAGCAGTGTTTGTACATATGTAGATTGGGAAAGGAATTAAACACCGGGGAAGGTGGAACACCACTATCACGGAGGGTATGGCAACATGTGGCAAACAGGAAGTAAACAGAGGGCACATGGAGACATGCTGACAGATGAAAAACAAACAAACAAATGCAAAGCCATGTGGTGGAACTCAGCACATGGAACTGAGTGTGTGGGTGGAGGAGGGACCGTGAAGCAGAGCTCAGTCAGAGGAGAAGAAGGGGAAGTGAGGAAAATATGGCTTAACTCGTTATTGAATTATTATAGTAAATGAATGAGTGCAAGAAAAAAGTATTAAACAGAAAGAAAAAGGGAAAGAATGAGCGGATAAAAGAAAAGCCCAAGAAGCTGGACTGAGCGGGACGCTTAGCTAGAAATCCGGGGCAGTGGAGCTGGGATGGAGCTAAGCCAGCTTTTGGGAGGCGCCTCTGGGGACTCTTGAGCCGTGGACTGTGATTGTATGACCTTAATTAAATCCACACGTCGGCTTGAATGGATTCCTTGTGTGGTTAACACTGCAGACCACTGGCTCCATCCCCACCACTGTATCCAATCAGAGTGTCTGCAGGTCAAATGATTGATGCCTTCTGAACTTCTGATGCCTTCCACTGAGCTTCTGAAAATAACATCTGGACCGTAACTGTCATAGTGACCATCAACGTTTAAAGGCCTGCCGAGTGTTAATATGAAGTGCAGTAATCAGGACGCATGATTAATCTTGGTTTGCCCTGTGCCATTCAGTTTCCCTTAACGTGTACGGTGCAGATAAGTCAATCCCGCACACGCGTTTCTACTGCAACTTCACTCAGAAATCCTTTTGGCCAGGCCTTTTGCACTGCAAGAAAGCAATTTCAGCGGTAAAGAGGGTTGTAAGCTCTGGCAGCGCTGAGAGAAATCAAACGAACAGAGACCTCCTGATTAATAACGATAAGGCGGCTCGTAAGAAGGCTAGTGTTGATGGTGTTGGTGGTGGTGGTGATGATGATGATGATGATTAATGAGCTCCTCTCACATTACACTCAAGTGTAAGTTTTAGCCGGAGGAGCGTTGTACATTTCCACCTGGCCAACTCTGGCTTTCCTCTGGGCGATTTGCCGCTATTTTCTCCATCCTCCTTTACCCACGTAAAACGTGGCTGGATTATTGTCCTTGTGTCCAAAAGTCTTTGAAGCCTGGAACATAAGATAATACTAAAATGCTGACAGAAGATCCACTTTCCTTTGTCATTTTTTTTTTTTAGGAATTCACGGTGTGTTCGTCCTGCCCCCCAGACAGCAGCCAGTTCCACTTGGGTTGTTTTTCAGCTCAGCTTCAGCCTGCAGGAGGGCGAGCTGCCAGTCCCAGACTGTGCTGCTTGGACAGTCTCTTTCCTTCTCGTCTCGCTGGGGAAACACTGCAGGAGCGAACGCACACACACAGCGCTGTGTCTGGCAGCCTGTGCTGGGGCAGTTGCTTGCCCAACCAAAAAGCCCTGCTATAGAGGATGTGAGAAGCGTGTTTGTGTAATCTGGCTCATACAAACATCTCAGCGTTTTTAATGAAGTACCAGGGAGATGATAAAAAAGGCACTTGGCCATACGGTCGGGGCTTTATAGGATTAAAACCTACTTCTTAATTATCTTGGGCTTTTGTCAGCAGTGCTTCATGATGAATTATCACGTG
Organism: Electrophorus electricus; assembly: GCF_041902795.1. NCBI lineage: Eukaryota > Metazoa > Chordata > Actinopteri > Gymnotiformes > Gymnotidae > Electrophorus > Electrophorus electricus. The sequence goes on from NC_137507.1 coordinate 10,169,140, forward strand.
ATCTCTCACCAATTCATAAAGGTGTCTGTCTCCTGGACGCTACCTTTTTAATGGCCAGGCAAGTTACACATACAGTTTCTCTCAGTAATTGCGCATGGAAAATGATTAATTTACCTATTTACAGATATGTAGAAAATAGACTAAATGAGGAATACAGGAGACTTAAAAAATTAGTGTATAAGAGCAGAATCAAGAAAATGAGTACTGAACATAGGCATGGGAGAGAGGTCTGAAGAACAAAATGCTATAGTGATTTAGTGGATTTTGATGGACTGATGTCACCTTGTGTGTATGTGCATTTTAATGTTAAATTTAGTATCTATTTTTACCTCCAAATGATCTGGAATAAGCCTTAGGTTTATGTAAAGATTATTATTATTATTAAGTACATTTATATTTCACTAGTTGAATGGGCTATGAAAATCTGTGTGTGTGACTTTCATTCCTGCATAAATTCTCACCTATACGTTCTACAAAACTCTCTAAATTAACTTCTTTCTGCCTTCTGGGTTATTCGGAGCACAAGAGCAAAAAGCAAAAAGCTGACATTCAATATTAATCTCCCAATAAGGCTGCCTTCATCACAGAGCCTATCTGACGTGTTTACCAGACCTAAAGAAAACGTGTCTGCCTCAGAGCTGACACGAGGCACACTTCTGCTTCCCCTTCCCCCGATTATGGGCAATTTAAGCTCATGAAAGAGCAGTTAGCCTGAATTTACATTCTTTTCACTTGATTGCGGCAAACTGATTTGTGAAAGAATGTCTTACTTAAGTTGCTCTGAGATGCAGAGAGAATAAGACCGTTTTTTTGCAGGATGGAGAAAGAACGTCTCCTGTTTCCTTTTTTCAGCCTGTCCAGTGCATTGACTCCGGGTGCTACAGAAACAAAATGATTTGAATATCGGATTCTAATTAACCCTGCTCATACACAGATATTTAATTATAAAATAATAGGATCAGAATGAATATCACACAAGGTATTATCTAATTATATTCTGCAGATTAATACTTTGCAAGAAGGGAAGGCAATATACTTCTTAGCAAGCAAGCTTTGAAAAAGAAAAATGTGTGAATGTATGCCTACAGTGCTTGTGCTTGTGTGTGTGTGTGTGTGTGTGTGTGTGTGTGTGTGTGCATTTTCCCAAGTGTGTTTAGAAAGTCTGTACATGGCATTGGAGTCCTTTGTGTTTAATTATCCAACTTATCAGTAGCCTTCCACATCTCTACTAACTGTCCCCATCTCCCTTAACACACAGTAACATCTCTAGCATGAAATGCACACACACGCACACACACACACACACACACACACACACACACACACACACACACACACACAGTGTGAGTCAGGTCTACTTTAATATGCAACCTGATCAGCAGACAAAAATATGTCCATGGCCAGGAGGGCCGTTTGGAAACGGAAGTTGGGGGAAGATTCCGAGGGAAGGTACTGTAGACAGGAGCTCCTCTGTGGTCTAACTAATGGACGGGAAAGCCAGAGAGAAGTGGCGAGGGTGGAGAGGAAGCTCAGGAGAGAGAACGAGAGGAAGGGGGGAAGACGGTTAGAAGTAGATTCCAGAGGAAAGAGAGAGAGAAGGGGGAATGATTTTTGAGAGGTTGGGTTAGAAATAAGTCTTCTCACCTTGAGCTAAAAGCAGCACCTTGGAGAGAGAAAGGGAGAGAGAGGGGAGAAGAGGTGAGTGTGGCTGAGACGCTCGTCGGACTCGGGGAGACAAGGAGGACGAGCAGATCCAGGGTGGGCGGAAAACTTCCAGAGAGACACAGAAACCTAAGACCTAAAAAAGAGAAAGGAAAAGAAAACTGAAATCCGTCACCTTTCAGCGAGCTGTCAGTCCATTTGGTCGCAGCTGTTTCCTGCCCATCGTGGTTGACTTCTGGTCAGCAGTCTTCCGACTGCAGGAAAATCTGGAATAAAAAGTCAACAAAGGAATAAGGAACAGGTGTGTACTGTCAGCCAGTTCTCCAGCCAATTCCACAGAGAGGACGCCTCTGGGTTCCATCCCACACCCCTCCCTGAGGGAATGAGGGATGCAAGAATGAGGGATGCAAGGGGGGTGCTTTGTAAGGGGTGGCAACTGTGGAGGTGAATGAAAAAAGGCTCAGAGTCAGAGAAGAAATAGCTGTTCTATCTTTTATGGCTCTTGGAAGAAAACAGTACAGCAGGAGGGCGAGACCAGGATGCGGGGGCAGGCTCTATAATGCTCCCACCCGCCCGACGAGCCAATGCACGCACAGCCGCACGCCCGCATCCACCCCCACCCCCAATCCTGCCTCTCCCCGGTCCACCTTTCCGAGCTCGGCCTGCTCGGTGAATATATGACTCCTGTGATTGCACATGATGAAATTGAGAAAATTAGATCGTAGAGCACCGGCAAGATTGAGCCAGAGATAAGTCTGCTTGCTTGTTTTGTTTATCGTGGGAAGCCGGTGGAGGAGAAGCCGCAGTCACGGTGACGCTCCTCGTTCACGTTCACTTGAAATGGGGAAGCTTACGCAGCAACAGCAACACAATGGAGACACAGCAGCCACACCTACTCAAACAAGGAGTAACATCATGTAGACAATTCCGAGAGTTCCTTTTCCAGATGCACCTACGCATAAGTGCCTTTTCTTACAGCTCACAACAAGAGCTGACATTTTGGTGTGTGTGTGTGTGCGTGCGTGTGTGTGCGTGCGTGCGTGTGTGTGTGTGCGTGTGTGTGCACACGCATGTATACGTGCACACTACTGAATGCTACTGAACCACTACAGATCACTACAGAATCACTACAAATCGCTACAGAATCACTACTGATCATTATCGATCACTATGGGATACTATCAAATCACTACGGCTCATTATCGATCACTATGGGATGCTATCGGATCACTACAGTGGCATCACTGTGGCATTTGGGACTGAGCTGCTGTTCCCCTGCAGGAACCAAGCAGTCCTTTTATAGGTCGGGAGCAGTTAAAGACAAACACGGTCCCAAAGGTACCGCTCCCTCTCTATCTCACTTATGGTCGCCTATAAACACCAGAGCTTGTAGAGGGAAAAGCTCTGTTACCATAACATAAAGAACTAAAACTCGTGATTAGGGATCGTTCTTGCCATCCCGGCAGAGCCACTGCTGGGTTTCTGCTCGTAAACGTGTCGTCATTTCATTATGTTTTACATCATGCTGTCTGCAGGTTTACAGTTATGTGCTCCAGTATTGTAGTATGACCTGGTTTATGTGTGATATCAGGAGGGAGTGGCATGAGGAGAGGTTCTGGGGCAAAAATACACCTGCCTTCCTTTCCTTTGCCTTGGGGTCCAGGCTGTTCCCTCGGGCCGCCCTGATATAATGTTGACAGAGGTGAGTGAGGACCCAAGCGCAGACAGGTGATGTTTGCTGAGGGTAGAAGCGCACTCAGAAGCCCAGGAACAGGTGATGCTTCGTGGCGATATTTCCAGGAGTCAATGAGCCAAAACGAGAGACAGTAATGAAATTTAGAAACAAATGTGAAAGAAAAGACAAAGAGAAACACAAAAAGGTAACAATACGAACTTGGAATTCACAACAGCGACAAAATCGCAATACACACGGAGATGACCGACACCATAACCGACAAAGCAGACAGGGAAGGACATATAGAATATAAATACATGGGCACATTGGAGTACAGAGTATAAATAAGAGTACAGAATATAAATAAGAGTACAGAGTATAAACAGACAGATCAAGAGAAACGTCCCATAGCTGAAACTTGTACAGGGCGGAGAGTCAGCAGACACAGGACAGGGCTGGAGATACGAATGGAGTTAGGGTGGCAGCGCCAGTCTCTGGCACTGATATTGCCATGGGAGACGGAACAAAACCAAAACCAAAATAACATGACAGCTGGGTCACCTGGGAGCGGTGGACTTTGTCATGCTGTAAACACTTGTGAGCTGATGCCCTGTAGTTTATCTGGATTACGGTCATCATGGTTTTCTCTGTGTCATGTCGGTCAAGTGTGGAAACTGAGGGGAGCAAATCTGAGGGGGGCCGAGAGGAGGCAATGTGGATCAGAGATGAACAACATAAGGAACCCAGCATCAGCCAATAGGCAGTGAGAATCACAGAAGAGTGGGATAGCTCGCTTAAGGAATAAAATGGCTTCTGAGCAGTTGCACATTAAGGCGTATGAGTTCATGAATAGTTCGTTGCACACTGAAGCATAAGAGTTCATTATGGAAAAAGACGGTTTCATTTCTGTCTGTTTGTTCAGCCAGGGGGTTAGTACCATGCAATCATCTGTAATTTTATCAGCTCTGTTTGTTACTTGGTTCCTGTTAACCTCTCCAAAACTGTTTAACGACCATTCTGAAAAGTTATTAGATTAGGTGTCATTTCTACTTTTGATGTTCACTCAGACTGCTAATGCTTTTCAATGTAGTTATGAGTTCGCCTGTTCCTACTGGTGAAGTCAATCTGAAACTAAGCGAAACACAGCAGTCACGAAGGTTTTTGACTACAACGGTACAATTTAGTGACATAAAACATTAACTGTGTGTCCATGAGTGACATTCCTATTTGAAAGTAATATCTCTACATTTAAAGCTAGGACTTACTTTGGCGTTTTTGGCACAGATTTGAGGGAAAGTGCAGTGGAGTTAGCAAGTCATTACCTGTAGTGCTAGTAGGGCGACACCTGTAGCGGGAGCGAGGTGCGGCCCGCGCTGTTAGCAGGGCGTTAATTGTGGAGCTAGTGTGGCTTGGGTCCTGAGGTTAGTGGGATGCTGTAGAGCATTGTGTGGTGGGTAGAGAAGCGCACTCCTGTCTCTGCTCTGAGGAAAGGTCTGCACCTCCCAATTATGCTCTTCACTAAGAGAAAGAAAACAAGGGAACTGAGGGACGGGGTGAAAAAGAAGGAAGTTCTCTTTCTTTTGCTTTTGGGTGGTTTTATTTCTTAGCCCTCTTAGAAATATACCCACATTCAAGTTATCTAAACTAGTGTGTAGTGGGAAAGAATGACACGGAAACCTCCCTGGGGAAGGAAAAGACCTTGAGAAGCCTATGGGGCCGGGGAATACTGATTTTAATGGACATTCACAGGTTATGAGACATGAGAACATGGCAAATAGAAGTTAAATGTGAGTTTAGAGTTCATGTGGCAGTTAATAGTACAAATGTCTGGCTGAGGACCAGGGATGATCTGAATTTAACAGAAGACATTAGTAGAGGAGTGGGTGTAGGAGGTTATTGCAGGCTGGTAATCACTGCAGCAGGGCACTAAATGGCACCTGCAAACCTGGGCCAGACAGTGTGTTGAGCCACAGCGATGTAGCCATGGACGGGTCACCACAGGGTCACTACGGGAAGGTCACCACGGCAGGGTTACCATGGCAGGATCACTTGACTATCAGCACTGATTTCTGAGGAAGTGCTCATCAGACTTGAAAAGGTTACAAAACCAATTCTAAAGTGTTTGGACTCCACCAATCCACAGTCAGACAGATTGTGTACTAATGGAAATTATTCACATCCATTGTTACCCTCCTCAGGACACGTCATTCACCAAACTTCACTCCAAGACTAAGACGTGTAATAATGCATGAGGTCACAAGGGATCCCAGGTGGACTTTTATGACCTAATGTTAATGTTCATGAATTCACTAAAATGAAAACACTGAACAACAATGGTGCGCATGGCAGGGTGGCAAGGAGAAAGCTACTACTCTCAAATAACATTATTTTGCTAAAGATCATATGGACCTGCCAGAAGGCTACTGGAAAATGTTTTGTGGATGGAGACCAAATTAGAACTTTTCGGTTTAACCCTTATGCGTCCCTCGGGTCAAATTGACCTGCTTTTCATTTTTTAATATAGGAAAAAGTGCTAAAAATGTCTTTTCCCTTTGAAACTTGGTGGCCTTGGCTTATTTTCTTTGAGGAGCATGTTCAAGAAAAAAAACTGATTGCGTATCCTTCATCCCCTCCACAGCCAAATATTTCTAAATCTTATAAGGTGCTCATGACTTTATGTAGAAGAAAATTGGGAAAAATTAAAAATCTCTCAAGGCCTCTCACAAATGACCCCCCCACAGGAATGGCTTGCAACATTATCACATTTCTATCTGAGGACCCTGTCTATTCACAGTTCTTTCTTGCATGTATTTTGTCTGCTTTTGGGATCTGCATTTACACATTTCATATTTTCTCCCCATGTGTGTCTCACACCTGCATATTGGGGGAGGAGACAAGTCAGATAAATGGCATCACTTTGTCTGGGTCATATACTAGGGAAGGAAATCATGGGCTGAAAAATGTGCACTCACAAATCCTTTGAGCAAATACTTCAGAATTGTCAGACCGATGATGGAGATGATGGAAATGTGGAAATGATCTCTGAACATGACCATGAATTTGAAAAGTGATTCAGATCAAGAATTCACTATAGGTAGCACCTCACACCCTGACAGAGGAGAAGCATCCCAGCACAAGACCAGGAGACCATCCCAACCCAAGACCAGGAGACCATCCCAACCCAAGACCAGGAGACCATCCCAACCCAAGACCAGGAGGAATGCTAGCCATTTATTTGTCCAAGAATTGTCAGACTCAATGGTCATCATCTCCAGTGAGTGAGCTTCTACAGTGTGTGATTTTATGTGGATTGTACCAGATCCCACACAAATGGCAGTGAGTCCTCTCTATTACGTAAGGTCTTTGGTTGAGCTCCTGATTCTCCAGTCAGTTCAGAAGATGATTCTGGATATGACCAACCTAAAGGGGTGAGCACTGGAGAGAACTGCACCACAGACAAATATATGCTTACTGCGTGGTCCTCATCCTGGCTGGTGATTGTAAATCAACTCTTAGTTTGAAGTTTACACTATAAGGTACACAAATGGTTATAGATTTCCATGAAAGTTATAGTAACGTTTATATTTTACAAGAAAAACATGATTATTGAACCAATTTTATTGATTGTTAACTGATATCTTGTAGCACAAAGAATGAATGACTTTCATTGAGGGCAAATTTCAATGGTGAAATTTCAACAGCAGATTTTTCAACAGCATTGTTTGTAAGCAAGTGACAGATAAAATATAAACTGTAATTATGTATTTTGTTTCTTGTCAGGGGTATATGTAAAGCCTAGTTTTATCCTGGGTCAGGTTGACCTGATGAAGATCCCCAGTGTGTATAAGTGAAGTGCTTCAATGAAGTGAAGGCTTCACAGGGTTACATAAAAACTGTTATGTTTGGAGAAAATGACCTTTTCCAAACTGTGAAACATGGCGGTGGTAGTATCATGATTTGGGCTGTTTAGCTGCATCTCGGCCCAGATGGCTTGGCATTAATGGAACAATTATTTCTGAATTATACCGGCGAATTCTAACAGAAAATGTCAGGACATCTTTCCGAGGACTGAATCTGAAGAGAAATTCAACAAGACAACCTTAAGCATGCAAGTGGTTATACCAAAGAGTGGTTAAAGAGGAATAGAAATGTTTTGGGAGGACCTGATGAGGATCCCTACCAACTTCCTAGAACGGATGCTGTTCTGTACAGCGTGATTGCTGGAATCATTTGGTTGCATTACTGCCACACGAGAGGACCTTGTCAGATACTTACAGTAAAGGATTTCATACTTTTGCCACAGACAGATATGCAATATTGGATAATTTTCCTCAGTAAATAAATGACAATATTTTTTGCCTTACTGGTTTCATTGGGTCATATTTATACAGAAATGCAAAGAAATCCTAAATGGTTAACAACCTTCAAGCACCATTAGAGAGAGAGAAAAAAAAAGAGAGAAAGAGAGAAAGAGAGAGAGAGAGAGAGAGAGAGAGAGAGAGAGAGAGAGAGAGAGAGAGAGAAGGGGCTCTGCTCTGTGCTCTGAGGTTCAGAATTGTAGTTGTGGATAACGAACATGCAGAATGTGACTGCCTGCTATCAGTCTAATAGCTTCATCTCAGGAATGGAATTTTCCACAAAACTCCCTGCCCTGTTGCAGTCCTCTAATTTGCCAGCCAAAGTTGCAGGGGCTTATTGGCAAAAGACATTCACCGAAAACAAGTTCTCATACACACCAGATGACGTGTTCTGACAAGTGAAGTTCACGACTGGGAAATAATTCCTGAGAAATTATGTCTTCCAGCTAACAGTTCAAAACTATGGCCATCAGTGACTGACAACCATTACAAAAGTGAAAATGTGATTATTTTATGAGTTCTGTTCAATGTTGATGCGGTGCGCTCACGTCACAGAGACCTTTGGGGAATTGTGTGTAGATTTATAGTTAATTAATAAAGGCACATTTTTCAGTGAGTGCTAATTTTCTATGGTCAGTCCTTCTAGCTGAACCCACAATGTGCTCT
>NC_137507.1:10182500-10255000 GCF_041902795.1 Electrophorus electricus
CGAGGGCACGTTGGTGCTGTTTTTCTTGGTGTTCTTTGTTTTTTTTAACATCTCTGGTTCTACATATAAGGGTTGGAATAAAGATACGGAGGAAGCTCCAGTGTTACAGTGCTGTCAGCGCTGTTTCCAACGGCCCGAGTGTTTGTTGTAGACCTTGGGTAAGCAAGCAGAAACAAAGGGAAAAGGTTGAGCGCAATGTTATTATGTCATTGAACAGTAAACACTGAGCATATGAAGTAGCTTTTGTGTTTGCTAATGAATAAAATATACTGTTCACCGCTAATGTGAAAAGCAGTGGAGCCAGGACAGAGTAGAGTTTCACAAGTTTGAGGTAACCTGTCAACAAATGGTGTGGAGTCTCCCTCTCTGTTACACACACACACAGACACACACACACAGCCTAACATACTGACCCACCAAATCTCCGCAAACACACCTTTTCCCAGCCAGGGGCTGTGTGGCTGTGTATAGCAGATGTCTAATAGGAGCCGTGGGCTGTTGGAGGGGAAGGTGAGGTTGGTGGGGTTAGTGGTTGGTGCTTTGACTGCTCTGTGCTATCAGCAGATGCTATCAGGCCTGTAACTCTATCTCTCCGCCCAGGGAATGGGGACCTCTTGGACTATTGTATGCGCTGACTTATAGCTGTAGCTCTATACCACACGCTAATTATTTAAGGGATGTGTGTGTGTGTGTGCACGATTCTGCATGCATGTGTGTGGGTGTGTGTGTGTGTGTGTGCATCTGTGTGTGTGTGTGTGTGTGTGTGTGTGTGGGTGTGCGTGTTTGTACTTTCTTATGAATGTTATGGTCAACAGCAGTAGTAGCTAAGACATAACGTACCACCAATAGTACTGGTATGCCGCTACTAGATATGTGATACTTTGTTGAAAGTTGCTGAAGGTTGTTTTGTTGATTTGCTGAATTTGGAATTTATATTACTATATATATATATATTATTTTTTTTAGTTTTATTTTTTTCTTTGTAACTAGTCAAACTTCTCACTTTTTGGCTCTCATTGAGTTGCTAGTTGTCCTAAAGGGGCTGTCCTTAGGTGTCCAAAATAAAAATCAGCATGACAAATTCTTTATTGTGTTTTTAAATCCAGACCATGATTCACCAAGTTTCAGAGCTGTGATGATAAAGTGTGTTTCTATTGTCTTTGTCTGGAAAATAACTTTTATAAGTGGTTAAGACATAAACATGCCCAGAAAACCTTCCACGCACCCACACTTACCCCCCCCCCACACACACACAGAAACACACACACACACACACACACAGAAACACACAGAAACACACACACACAGAAACACACACACACACACACACACACACAGAAACACACACAGAAACACACACACACACACACACAAACACACACACACAGAAACACACACACATAGTTTGCTGTCAATCTAAATGAGGCTTTCTCATGCTGTCCATGCAGGCTGGAATGAGGCTGTCAGTCAAAGTGTACGATCACGTAAAGTGACACCCCACATATCACGCGATAATGTGTCTCAATTTAGTACCCCTTCCATCTCTTCTCTCATCCCTGCACTCCTTCCTTGATTTCTCTCTCTTTCTCTCTCTCTTCTGTGGGCAGCCAGCCCAGGGGTCTTCCCAGCACTGATGGATGGATCAGATGCAAACAAATGAGTGGAGGTGTCTTTTCATCTCTCCAACATGGATCGGATTTAATCACATCAGCTTACCCTAACTGCAGTATTGCCTATTGACCGAAGTGTGCGCGCACACACACACACACACACACACACACACACACACAGACGCACACACACATATACATACACACACACACACACACACACACACACACACACACACACACACACACACAGATCGCATAAACCCATGTTCCCAGAGGGCTGCTTGGGAGACACTGAAGAGGAATGGCATATCAAACAGCCACTGACCTGTGAGAGAAACTTAATTAGCTAGGAAAGTTCTGGCTGCGGTGGACTGTTCCACTCAAACGCCTCGTTGGGGGTCACCCATGATTAACCCCAGAATGGATCACTCCAGCTTCGCTGAGCAAGGAGATGGATGATCTATGAGACAGACACATGGTATGCCTTAAGGTCAATGGTCTGAGAAGGCATTTAATGTTATTTATGGCAGTTGGAGGGGCTTGTAAGATTCATTGAGAACGAATGGTCTGGCAGCTGGGGGTTGGTCGAAACCACGCTGGTCTAATCATTACTGTCTGACTTACTGCACTGTAATTAATCCCCTGCTTTTCCCTTTTACGCTTGTGCTGTTGTGTTGTCTTGCCTTGTTTTTATTGACAATTGTGATATTCCTGACTCAGTGCTCAGTAGCTTAGGCCCCGTGCTGGCACGTAGGTTCCGCCTCTTGCCGTATGAGAAGACGGTTCTGCACAATGTCCAACTGCAAACCATAGCCGCCTTCTCTGACGTCACAGCATGGCGGACATTTTCAAGCCCAGAGGCGAACCCCGGGAGGCCCCCTAACTGCCATCCTGGAGAGAGAGAGAGAGAGAGAGAGAGAGAGAGAGAGAGAGAGAGCGAGCGCGAACACCTCTCTGCTGACTCCTCTACTCCCGCTCAGCTCTTCCGGCCTTCTCTTCAGTCTTTTGTTTGCCCCCTGCTTTCACTCGGCAGCAGTGCCAAGGCTTTTACACACAACACGCTCCTTCTTTTGTTCATCACGTTGTACAGAATCAGATCCATTAGGTCCAACTGCTCTCTCATCTGTCAGGTCACCCACCTCTACGTAGATTGTCCATCGTTTTGGCCATATGGCCAAATGCAGTATCTAAATGGGTTATTAGGGGACCGCATACAATATGATAATAGTAATCACTCTGTCTAGCTGACCAACCATCTACAGATTTTAAGATTTGTCTTTTTCAAAATCTATCAGGATATAACTTGATTATAACTTGGATTACACCAATCCACTTTTAATCAACCTATTCTTCAAGCCCACATGGTCATTTCACTGCAAAATTCAGATGACAATGTCTCGAAAACTATTTCAAATCTGGGCAGCTTAGTTAAGGTACCAATTACCTAGGACAGAAATGTGCAAATAGGCCACCTCTAAAGTGATAGGCTTGAAAGCATCACACTTCTTACCTGTCTGGAAATCAGAAGACAAAAGAGTGCTGATAACGAGGATAAAAGTTTTGCTGCCTGGAAATGCATATGGACATGGACTGCAAACAGGCGCACATGGACATCATGCACCTTCCATTTAGATGTGCTCCTGTAAAATGGGACAACAATCTCCTTGGTGCCTTTGAAATGAAGCTTCTACTTTTATGAGAAGGAAGACCCCAAGACCCAGAAGGTCAGCGATAACCACAGTTTCCAGTTAGAGATGCGTAAGTTAAGCAGACTTCACACTGACTTCACAGGAATTTGAATCACTATTCTAGTATTTGAAAAGTACTGGTATTGAGCTCATAAACCCTTATAATTTACCATTTTAATGGTTCTACACATTTGTGTAATGCCATCCATGTATTGCAAAGATTTTATTGTTGGAGGAGGTATTTTCCTAAATTGATTGTTTTTTCATTAACTACTTATATGTGAGCTAATTAGCAAATCCAGGCAGACTTCAGCCAATTAGCAAATCCAGGCAGGTAGAAGAAGAAACAGAATAAGTCAAAAGACAAATAAAATGCTTATAGCATCTTTATCAAACCCAAAGTTGCTTTGCAAAGTACAGAAAGTTGTTTCCAGGTTGAAGTTTTCTGCTACTTTGCAAATAAACCGTGTTCATAAGTATTATGTTTATGGCATATGGCGATATTATGGAGCTCTAGGGGAACAAGGGTTGTACATCGTGCACTGACAGCATGTCATGGCTTGGGGACAGAATGCAGTCTGGAGATGCGTGATGTCATGGCATCCAAAGTAACACACCCCAGCTTTCATCCAGTCACGTAGCGGGACAAACGTACACGGACGAAACAGATTCTTAAGTATGTGCAGTATGTATGAAGGGTGTGCTAGTAGCTACGTGGTACATGTATTCTGGTAAATCTAACTATAGCAGCTTAGCAAGAAGGGGGATCCAGAAGGTCACACAGGCATGAGGTATCAGTAGTCCACATAACCACTGCCCACAAACCTGAATGATCATGTAAAGAGAGGACAAGACCACCAACATGACTGTTTCCCATAATTCTCTGGCACTTTATCTAACCAAAGTCTGGACTAAACAGGTGATCAGCCATTACCATAAGTGGTTAAAGTTTTGTTTCAGGATATGTGTTAATGACGTTTTTGCTGTTTGCTGGAGAGACCAATGTCACTGTTCCTGAGTCGCTGCTCTCAGTCCACACCAGCTTCCTGGATATTCTCACAGTATTAACATAAGTCTGGGCATCGCCAGCCGACCGGGAAGTGACATTACTGTACGGAATGATGTGATCAAAGGGCAGCGCGTAAAGCTTGAAGAGGGACAGGGCAATGCTAGAGGTGGCAGACTGATGGCTACGAAATGATATCAATTACTGAGATTCTCTGACCCAGGCAGGAGATGAACCCATAATGCCAGAGATGGAAACCAGTAAGTCATGGTCACAGTATTAAAATCAAGGCAAAATTGTAGGAGGGACAGAGTGTTCAAGGCCTGAATGTTTGAGTGAGCAAGTGTGAGGAAATGCAGCTGTTTGACTGCTACCTTTTCTTCCACTTCTGATGGGAAAGTCGTATAGAAATGGGAAAAGCAGGATCAAGTCCAAGTTTCTTTAGCACTGGGGAGGAGGTAACATGTTAATGAGATAATAAAGAGGCCTGGATATGAGCGAGAGACAATTCTTAATGCAGCACATGGGACAGGATTGACCAGGCAAGGAGATGCATTAGCTTTAGAGACTAGCTGAGAGATAAAAGCAGGCTCAGTGAAAGAAATGCTGTCAGGGAAAAAATGTGTCAGGGCATCTTAGGAGGGTCTTACTGTTCTGGAGGAAGCACTGGTGCATTTTGCTGCGTTTTTCTTTAAAGAAGTAACGAACGGAATTTCTTTGCTCAGAAAATCTCGGAAGAGGATGAAGGAGTTGGTAATAGTGAGAGGAGTTTGGGATTTGCCGCCTGTTCTACGGAACGCATGGGAGAGGTAGCCGACTTTCCGTCATCAGCATAGGCTGAAGAGTGAACAGTAGGTCCAGTTTTCCCAGTCAGGCAGTCAAGACACTGACCAGAGGCTACAGGTGCATGGAACGCAAGACTGAGGCCAGCGGATGGAGGACTTTATGGAAAGACTCTCGTCTGGATGATGAAGTCTGTCAGAAATGATGCCTTTCTGGTGTGGCCAGGTTTCAACACAGCACAAGAGTTTAGTAGAAAAATGTGGAAGGATGAAGACTGAAGATGTGAAGATGGCAAAAGATGTGAGGGGATTGTGTGCCTCCGTGTGGTAGAGGTATATAGCAGTTTTCTTACATGTCTCAGGGATGGAAATAGCTCAAATGAGTTTGAACAGAAACACCAACTGTAGATGTAGAAAAGAATGTGATATGCAGACCAGTAGAGCAGAACAAGTCTGGTCTGTATTGTGTGTGTGTGTGTGTGTGTGTGTGTGTGTGTGTGTAGGAAAATCTGCACATGTCAGACTGAAACAGCTGAGTACAGACATACTGAGCTGACAAAGAGCAGCCTGTCCTAAGACAGACATTAAAGTCCCAGTGAGAGACATGGACCTGGTGAGCTGTTCTGAGAGAAAGCTTAGAATTCGGGTGGGTTGTAGATTAACAGCGACAGGGTCAATCCAGCAGCGTCCAGGGCCATGCATTCAAATCTCACAGAGGGTATGACTCTATACACGACAGTAAATTCACCATCCTGTCTCCCTTCATCCTGAGTGTGGATATATAACCTCACACACACCGAGCGTTAAGATGCGTGTAGTCACTGGGTCGATGCCAAGTCTCTGTGTGAAAAACGTGGGTTTTTCTTCGACAATAAGTTCACTGAACAAAGGTGTTTCTTCAGTGAGTCTGAAATAGCAGACGGTTGTAGGGCTTCCCATAGTAGGCAGAGTGCAGTCATGCAGAGAATCACAATTAATACACTCATAGGTTTGGAGAAAGGTATTCCAGTGATCCCATCTGTCTGTCCCACTAGCAGTGACAGCATGGACTGGTGTACAGCCACTGAGTCAGAGGGATGGACACAGCTCAGGGGGTCATCCCAGAGATAGCTAGAGGGTAGGCCACCAAGCCGTACTGACATAAAGATAAAGAAGCCCGGTCTAGCTGTGATGAGATGGTACCCAAACAGCAGCCAGGGGAAGCTGCAAAACATCCAGCGTGGAGCTGGGGGCATACGAGTAGCAAATATAGTTGAAAACAACAACAAAAAAAGACACTGCAGCTAAAGACAGAAGCAGACAAAAACAGTCCAGCGACGGTGAAGTGAGGAGAGGCAGCCAGATGCACAGATGGTTCCCCTCAGCTGGAAGTTAGCAAAACCCCGGCGAGGACTTCTCCACCCAGTTACCTGGGTTTATTTCACATGGTCATTTCACAGGCTCCAGCGCTGCTCAGATGCTGGGGCTAACCTGTGATCCCCTCATTCTTCCTTAATACACACTCGTGTCCTCTGTCATAGGCATTAGCACATCTATTATTCATGCAGTAGCCTTAGCCTTAGGGAGGGCATCGCTCACTCCAGCAGTCCACTCATCTGGGCTAACAGCGCTTTGACAAAACGGATGCCGTGTTGAACAAACAGAAACGAGCTTAAATTCTGGGCCCTGGCCATCTCACGGCACGTGTTGGCAGTGAAGCTATGTTTGTTAGCAAGTGGCGCGCGTCTCAGAGGAGCAGGTCGGTGAAATGAGGGTCCCTTGGAAATGGAACGAATCATTGTGAAGTGACGTGGAGGTGGAGGGAGGAGAAGATTCCGACTGAATCAGGCTGGCACACTCATTAGCTTGGCTGGTTCCTCACAGAGGCTCACCGAGCTGTGCTGGGCTGGAAATGTCAATCAGATATGCTTGTTGCAGTCACAGTGAGGTGATGGAGCGTTTCTTACCAGGCAGTGTGTACCAGTCATTGTTCACAGTCTGTTCCTGATGCTCGTCAAATGTCTTGCTTTGAGTGGGAACAGGTGACAGATTTTTCAGGTCCACGTGCATATGCGAATGTTTTGGGTCCGTCTGTTTCTGGAGTGTACTCACATCAAATCGTTTACGCCACTGATCGTTGTCACCTCTCCACCTCCAGTTGATTGTTGGAGCACGGCACTTCACGTAACGCGCGGAGGTTTAATGGCGCTCTCAAGAGGTCAACTGAAGCAGAGTCGTAAAAAAAAAAAAGTCGGAACGCAGCAAACACGGTAAAATGAGATAAACAATGCAATTGTGTAAAATAAAATCAGGCAAGAGAAACAAACAAAGGCTACAGCATGAGGGCGGATATGAGGAGCGGGATGAGTGTCGGGTGTGTGGAGTGGAGCAGGTGCTGATGGACAGCAGGCTTGGGAACATCAGTATGATGGAAAGGAGAAAGAAGACTATAGAGGAGCTGGGAACAGACTGCTCATACTAGATGTGAGCTCACACACGGCTAGAAAAATAATGTTCGGGAATATTCCCGTCCACTCGGGGCAAGCTCACTTCAGCAGACAGTTCATTACTTCTCTGTTGCTTTACCCCCATCTCACTCTCTTTCCCTTCTCCAGTTTTGGGTGAGAGTCTGGACAGAGGGAGCCAAGGGAGGGACAGGTTGCGGTTGCACAGCGCACCTGGAGAGGAACCAAAAGGATTCCAGAAGTCTGTATCTCTCTCTCCACAGACATGGTTTCTTTGATCCAATTTGATTCTTTGGTTCCAATGCAGGGAACTTGTGGTAGTCTCTCTGTCTCTCTCTCTCTCTCTCTCTCTCTCTCTCTCTCTCTCTCTCTCTCTCTCTCTCTCTCTCTCTGTGTGTGCGTGCTTGTGTGCATGTGCATGTATTAAAGCTTGTTTGTGCTTAAAGGGAAATGAGCTCTGAGGATCCAGGCTAAGGTATTTACACTCCCCACCTACGTTATTAGAAACATGTATATATTAAATACACCCTGGAGGTGGACAGGCCGTGTCTCCATCCCATCTGTTGACAGGCCCGGTGTGTGAGACCTGCCCTGTCTCTTTATGGTCAGGCTACAGATTGCTGGATATTTTTCCGTGACCTACCACTCTCAACCCATCAATAACAGTGACATGTATGAATACTTCAGTAACACCCCTCTGCAGTATGTGCTCACAGCCCTATAAAACACACCTGATCAAGTGCAAAGTGAGCATAGGTGTCACGTAGGTGCAGCTACAATAGGAAGTAGTGAATTTGGTGAATGGAACATTTGTATGAGGTTTTCTTCATCACCAATGACTGTAGCTCACCTGGTAGCGCAGGTACAACAAGGTGGAAGCAACAGCAATGTCATGGCATTGATTTCCAGGGAGCAAACACACCATCTGCTGACACAGGGATATAAATCACTCTGGATAAGAGCATCTTCCAAAAACTGGAAAGATAGTGCATGAAGGGTTAACTGAGTCTCAGGCCCACTGTCTCTGTTCTTTATAATGATGGAGAGGAAAAGGCAACCAGCAGAGAGTGACTGATTTAAATCTCCTCCTTTAATGGAGAGGAAGGAAGAAAGAAGTGGGGGGACGCAAGAAAAGGGGGCGGGTTGAGGAGAGGTGGGGGCGGGCCGAGGAGTGGGGCAGGGGAAAAGGGGGCGGGCCGAGGAGAGGTGGGGGCGGGCCGAGGAGTGGGGCAGGGGAAAAGGGGGCGGGCCGAGGAGAGGTGGGGGCGGGCCGAGGAGTGAGGCAGGAGAAAAGGGGGTGGGACGAGGAGATGTGGGGGTGAGGCAAGGAGAGGGGCAGGAGAAAAGGGGGCGGGGCGAGGAGGGGTGGGGCGGGGCGAGGAGTGGAGCAGGAGGAAAAGGGGTGGGGCGAGGAGAGGTGGGGGCGGGGTCAGGAGGAAAAGGGGTGGGGCGAGGAGAGGTGGGGGCGGGGTGAGGAGAGTCCCTTTCGAGCTGCTATATAAGAGTGCCACTGCAGAGCATCTGATTTCCCGCTGTGCTTCTGTTTTTGTTGATGATCGGATTCAGTTGCATAAACTACAGCCTACCTGCAGGGCACAGTCTGTGGCCTTTACCCGAACCAGATTATTCATGCTTGCTGGGCTTTTGTCACTGAGGATTTATACAGAGATACTAACCAGTGGCTGTTCATCGACAGGATTATGTTTGGGAGTGGCCCACGCCAACACTCCCTGTCCCTTCTCGTCCAAGGTCACGGTTAATTGGAAAGTCTGGCAGCGGTGAACTCATGCACAAGTCACTGTGTACAATGCAGCTTTGGAAAATGAATAGTAGTAGTTTAAGACAACTTTTCAACATTTATCTTTGAATGCCTTAGGCTTTAGATGGTTGTGTGTGTGTGTGTGTGGGTGGGTGGGTGTGTGTGTTGACATTAACATGACGGGGCAGCATTGATGTTTGCGGATGCCATGAAGACTAATGCAGGCAAAGTATTAGCATTCAATTAGACACTATCGGCGTCCACCATGTGGTTTAAAGAAAACAAAATGCAGCTTTGCCTACCTAACAGAGAGCAGGATTCAGTGAGTGCTTGTCAGGTTATTAATTACCAGCAAAAGCTTCAAGCAGGACTTGTCATAACACGGGCTCATCCCTGGGCTTGCGCAGTGCTCGTCCCTGGGCTTGCGCAGTGCTCGTCCCTGGGCTTGCACGGTGTTTGCACAATAGCGGCTGCACATGAGAGTGGGATGACAGAGTTAATATTCCTTTACATGCACGCGAGTGTCAACAGAGTTGTCTGCCAGGGTAAGAAGGACGAAGGTCAGTTTGTCAAAGGAAGGCCGTGGACCGGAGCAGCTGGAGGAGGCAGCCAATCAGCAGCCAAGCTGGATAAAGGGCCGGAGCTTTCTGAAGCTGACGTTGATCATTCAGTGACATTTTTGCGCTGTTGCCGTGCTTGGAGGCTGGCCTTCCACATCCTGTGCTCCTCCACGGGGAGGAGGTGGTGGTTTAAGCTCGGGTGCACTGTTTTGTACTTCATAATGATGGAGAACCACTGAATGAGGCCAGACTCTCCAAGCTGTCCTATTGTCTAGGGCCCCCACTGTGAACTGGGTCAAGTTTCCACACACACACACACACACACACACACTGGCTTGCCACAGCTCCACCTGTAGTTCCATGGAGCCAAGACATAAGGAGGTCTTCTGCAACTCTCAGATATACTCACACACACACACACACACACACCTGCTGATACCCTCCACAGGTAAATGGTGTGAGACACACACACCTGCTGCATCAGCCTAGTTTTGGCCACAGACACACACGTCCTTTTGGGTCGAAAGAAGCCATGAGAGAGATGGAGGAAAGCAAAGGTTAGGATTCATTAACGTGACATCACCAGCCATGTTTCCTTTCTCCATCTCATACCATAACAGTCTGGCACTCTTTTTCTTGAACTGTTGCGTTCTCTCTCTCTCTCTCTCCCTTTCAATTACCATTGAACTCTAATTGGCTCCTCTCACATTGCAGCTCTGTTCAGCATGCCAGCTTGTAGTTTGTTTGGAGTTGTGAATTTGCACCTAAACATGTTAAAGGTCTGAAGTCCTCAGTGTGTGTGTATATATATATATGTGTGTGTGTGTGTGTGTGTGTGTTTGTGGTTTGTGTGTTTGTGGTTTGTGTGTGTGTTTCTTATTTACACCACTCCATCTGTGCAGTCACACCTCTGAAGCATCCAGCCCATTGTGTGCTATAGTGAGTGAGAGAGAGAGAGAGAGAAAAGGTGGAGAAAGACAGGAAGCGAGAGAGAGTGAGATAAAGAGTTGCGGGGGGGGGGGCTTGATGGGGGGGACACTGTGGTGAGTGGCAGACTGTGCCATCTGAAGTCATTTATAACTCTCTTAATGAGAAGGTCTGTTCATCTGTTGTACAGAGAGGACATTCCTGCAGGGAGGAGTCCATCACAGGGAGGTTAAACAAGCAGAGACAGACAGAGAGAGAGAGAGAGAGAGAGAGAGAGAGAGAGAGAGAGAGAGAGAGAGAGAGAGGCAAAACAAGAGTGAAAGAGCAGGAGGAAGAGAGAAGATAGAAGAACACAAGTAAGGAGAATCCTCTGGACCTCTTCTGGATAGGCCCAGGAGCAGAGAGCGTGGAGTCAGGAGAGGGTGTGCACTCGGCATCCAGGAGCTGTCTGCAGCGTTGCATTCTCCCCGGAGGTGATGAGAGAAGCATGCCACACACACACCACACGCTTAATATAAATAAACAATGCTCCAAAAAAATACAGCCGCTGCTCCGCCGCATTGCCAGCAACAATTCAATCCCACGGCTGTGTAATTTAATACAGCTCAGCTATTTCACATTTCATTCAAAGACATTTGGACGAATGGCTATTATAATCTTATTTGATGTCTAATCCTATTGGGACAGGTTGGGGGAGGGCGTGCTGAGAATGGCCAGCAATTTACTTAGAGGGAAATCATGAATTATGAAGGGGTGGGGCTTCACTTTGTTCCTGTCTACATCAATATATACACAGTGCAGTTCTTTTCGCCGGTTTTCAATACCTGCCACAACGTAGTGGTGACTGCCTGGACTTGTCTCGCAGGGCTGGGCCCAGTCCTCATATTGTGATTTAATCACAATACGATTACCTGCCTGCTCTGTCTTATCAGACCTTTGCATTATGGAGGGGTTTGGCCCCCTGGGGCTGATAGGGTGTGTACAGGGAGGGGTTTGGCCCCATGGGGCTGATAGGGTATGTAGAGAGTGGGGTTTGGCCCCCCGGGGCGGATAGGGTGTGTAGAGAGTGGGTTGTGGCCCCCCGGGGCTGATAGGGTGTGTAGAGAGTGGGTTGTGTCCCCCCGGGGCAGAAGGGATATGTACGCATCTCTTTCAGGACTGGAGCACTGCAGACCTGCTTTGCATTGAGCTTTGATGTAAAGCTTTTTTTAAGTCACACGATACGTGATACTGTACTGTATACACCGCCTAATGGTAGAGGCTAATTATGGTCAGCATTTTATTTCAATGTAAAATTATATTTAAAAATACACTGAGTGCATTTTATTTTTTTAAATGAGCCATTCTGCTCCTTCTCCCTCTACCCCACACACACACACACACACGCACACACACACGCACACACGCGCACACACACACACGCACACACGCACAGAGTATACAGTGTGTATCAAAATCATTTCTATGCCAGAGCCGCAAAGAGAAGCATGCTGAAGATCAAAGTAGTGTTCTCTCTTGTTTTTCTTCTCTCTGTTTCAAGCAGCTTGCTGAAGGAGAGAAGCTTTGATGTGAAGTAATGATGTGGGTTCTGCAGACATTTTCCTATTCATTACCTTCACACTGTTTTCGCTATCCTTCAAGTACTACCACTGCTACAGTAAGGAGGAAGCAAGACTGTGGCTGCCTGGACTGATTTGTTATAGTATATGTGTGTGTGTGTGTGTGTGTGTGTGTGTGTGTGTGTGTGTGTGTGTGTGTGTGTGTGTGTAGTGGGGGCGGTAGTGGGTGTTGCATGTGTGTGAGCACGCTATTTCTAAAAATGGCTGTACAGCCACAAGTAAATTAATTGGTTGTGTGTCGGTGCCCTTCTACCTTCTTGAAACATAGATGTGTGTGTGTGTGTGTGTGTGTGTGTGTGTGTGATTGCTTCTCAAGGGGGCTTTGCGATAATCACCTGCCACATAAGATCAGTGCCACCGTGTCATGATGAGCTGCGGTTGGTGAGCGCCCCCTGCTGACTGCATCCTGCTCTAATCACGATCGCAGGAGCAGATCTGATTAGGGAACCGGCAGCGGCGACGCCAAGCCTCGCTGTGGAGCCGACCCCAGGCTCCTCCTTCTGCCCCTCCCACTTCCCCATGCTGGACCTGGAGAGAGATAGATGGCGTGGCCCGAAGCGCCAATTTGGCGAATGACAAGTTCAAAAACAGATGGATGAGCGAGGCATGGGGAGGTGCCTCCCTGCCTCCCGCCCACTGCTCCTCTGTTGTTCTGTTTCCTCGTTTGTCCCCCTCTTCTTTCCACTGTGAGTGATAGCACCTCCACAGGAGCCATTTTGTAGGAGGCAAGGCAGCTGATGGCAACTGATCCTTCAGGTAGGAGAGATGGTTGGAGAACTTTAAAGGCCCGGTGCGTCCAAGCCCTTTCAAAGCCTTTATAAGAACCAGTGAAGGATGCCTGTGCGCTGCTGTTATCCCGGTGGCCAACCAAAAGAAAGCAATTACCCACTTTAATCGGAGTGTTTGATGAGACATCTTCCCACTTGGGCGTCACGCATGTCATAATATTCCAAGGGGACCTTAAGAGGAACTAGACCAGATCAGTTCCTCTACACATGCATGTGCTTTGTTTTGAACGTACTATGCCTGGGGCCACTCTAAACCTCAAAACCCTTGGCTATGTGAAGGTTCTCGCAGTGTTGGGAGGAAATATTGGGAATACAACAGCTCGTATTGTTCAACATTTTCGTTGCCGTGTTTGAATGTTCTTTTAACCTCAGTGTTTTTTTAATAGGCATTATAAATGTTCCAAATGTGTTTGAACTATAATGTTCTACGAGGGTTTTGTAGAACATTGTGATAGCCAAGAAAACTAGTCCATGAATGAACACAATTAACATTTACAAAACCTTTCATTTACAGTTACATTTACATTTACGGCATTTGGCAGACACTCTTATCCAGAGCGACGTACAAGAATTTGTAGTCCTTGTAGTTTATCAGCGTAATGTTCTGATATACTACAAGAAATATTAGGGAAATGTTCTTGAAACAAAAAATTGTTCATATTTATGACACATTTTTATTCATTGTGCTTTTAGCTGAATACAGGATAAGAGTGATTGGATGTAAGAAAAGATTGTGTGTGTGTGTGTGCAGGGATGTTGTGGGTTTGTGTGTATGTATGTGGGGGTGTTTGGGTGTGGGGGTTGTGGGGGGGGGGAGGAAGGGAGGGAGCATGTGCACACATCCCTGTTCTGGGCCAAAACAAATGACATAAACCATCTCATTTGACAGCTTTGTGCTTTTCCCCCCTTAGGCTTTTGCTTATGCTTGTTTGCTATGTTGAGTGTGTGTGTGTGTGTGTGTGTGTGTGTGTGTGGTCTGTCCACCAGGGCTGCAAGGAGGAATCAATAGGACTTAGTGAGAAGAGAGTGAGTCAGACCTGGATTTAGAGAAACAACACTTTGTGTACAAACCCTGGGAGGAATGACTGACTGTGCCTGTGTCTGTGTGTGTGTGTGTGTCTCTCTGTGTTGATGTGTATATGTGTGTGCATTCACTTGCACATGGATACACAGCACAAGTGTATGACACCTATGCGTGTGTGTGGATGTTAGCATGCATGCTTTTGTGTATGGGTGTGTATGGGTGTGTGTAACCCATCCCTCACTGCAGGCAGGCAGACACATACAGATGCAGAGCGTCAGGTCATCCAGTGCAGACTAGAGCAGGGCTCCTCCCCCTTTGTCGACCACGCCCACATCCACACTCCCCATTCTCCTGCCGTTAGCGCAGTGCGATAACATTTGACAAATGTTCAACCTACACTGTGACCTCTACCAGTGTCTCCATGATGAGCTTTCTATCCACTGACACACCCCTTTCTCTCTCTCTCTCTCCCTCTTCCTCTCCCTCTCCCTCTCCCTCTCCCCCAAGTGCTATTAAAGATAGGCCATTCGGATCTGAGAGAGAGCTTTTCTCCCAGATAATGTGCCAGACATTCCGCTACTTTGACCTCTCAAGTTTGCCGTACCTTAACCCCCACTAAAAAAGCGAGGGATGAAGTGGAGAGATAAAGGATCCCCTCCCTCTCCCTCACTCGGCCTGAGCCCCACGGACTGAAGGTCGGACGTTAATGGACAAATCAAATACGTGTTCGTTAAAGGAATGTGTCTCGGAAGCCCCACAGGCCTCTGGATGGTGGTAGGCAGGCTGGCATTCTGGTGCCTAAGCCATGTCTGTGTTATTGCCAGGGAGAAGGAACGCGGCTGAGAGAGGGGTAGATCTTGGCGGGGGGGGGGGGCACGTGGGAAGGAACAAGGGAGGGAGGAGGGATGGAGGGAGGGAGAGATGTCATACCTCTCTCTTTAAGAAACAGCAATTTCAGAATTTCTATGTGTTAGTCCTCTTCATTCTGTCACACACACACACACACACACACACACACACACACACACATACACACACACACGTGCATGCATATGCCTACCTGTCACAGGTACTTAACTTCTCTAATATCACCTCCTGTACTGTCCTGTACAGCTAACGCTGACTCGTTAGCGTGCCTCCCCGCCCTGCCTGTCCACAGGAGAGAGCAGAGGTTTTTGATCAGGGGCCGTTCGCCATTGCTCAAGGATCCTTCACTGCATTAGCAGCCTGGTCCAGTTCTGTTGTGGCGCAAGGCCGTGCGATTGCCGCGTTACCTTTTGGTGCCCTCTGCACGCTGTTGGCTGGCTCATTCCCTGCCCTGCCGTATGGGCTATTAACAGGCAAACACTGATAGCTATGCAATCATGATGATGATGATGATGATGATGATGATGATGGCGATTAGCACGCCGGAGCAGCGTAAGCTGTTTTAGGAAGAAAAATATGTGAATTGCAGCATTTTGGGCCATAAGCAAATCACACAAACAAACATGCAAACACGCAAAAGCCTCGGACAAATGTGGGGCTGGCGTGCTCGCTGCTCTGACGCGTACAGTTGGGGACTGGCCATGTGATCGGTGTTATGTGGGTTCGCACTAATGTGTAATACTTGGAAATTGTGATGCCATTATTGAAGGTAATACTATCCGTGTGTGTGTTTTGGCTTTATCTCCTCTCTGATATTGATCAATTAATCTTCACTAAAGGGCCCCTGGTGGATAAAGTAATTGACTGCATTATTGTCGAATCATGTATACAATGAACGAATGGCACTGGTAAATACCAACCTCTTCCTCCGTTGCTGTCGCAGCGGGTAACTCCACCCACCACCCCTCCTCTGCTCCTCGCCCTTCCCAAAGTGCGCCTGGCGTCCTGACTTAAACGGGGTGGGGCGGAGGGGCAGGGGGGCGGGGCAAAGATGGAACACAGACCCTACACTCTGATGGCTGCTGTGTTCTTTTCTCAGGATAAATCAGTCGTAACTGGGCGCGGCGTTGAGAGTGCGTTTGTGCGGAGCGGCATCTCTGATTGATCAGCTGTAATTCACCAAGACGGGAGACCGCAGCCCATTTGGTGGGGCTCTGAAGGCAAAGATAAAAGTGTTATCATCCTCAGACTGCCAGTCCTCTATGGAGCGCTCATTCTCTCTCTCCCTCCTCCATCTCTCTCTCTCTCTGAGAGAGGAGTGCGTTAGTGTGTATCATTGATTATCCGGTCAAGGACTCATAGCTGTGCTTGTCGTGGTCCTGGGAGGGCAGCGTGATACGATGAACTGACCCTTCACCTTGTTCTCCTGTACATATGCCCTAGCAATGCAGGAAACATGGGTTGGCGTGTGTGTGTGTGTGTGTGTGTGTAAGAGAGAGGTAAAAGGTTGGAAGCTGGTTGAGGGACAGGCACACAGGGCATTAAGACAAAAGTGGGTGAGTGTAATGCGCAGGGGGAGGAGAGATGAAATGGACTGTTCAGCATTCACCGTGGAGACGGAGGATGGCATAGACAGAATTATTGATGTCGTGGAGGTGGGGTTCTTATGAAGCTGCCACATCACGCATTCACAGAGGCCTTTCCTGCCGCACCTCACCTGCTGAACCTGCCCACGGCTCCGGTCCTCTGCTGCTACCCACAATCCTGTGCGCCTGGGCGCCCCTGCTGTGCCGCAGGCGTGTCTCCTAGCACTCCCCAGAGGGGGATGAGGCGAGCGTAGGCTGATGTGCCGTTGGGAGGGGCAGGGCCAGCCGTGGGGATCAGGCTCGACGGGGGCGGAGCCTGTATGAACGTTAAGAGTAAACAACAGCATATAGCAGCAGAGAGCAGGACACTGAATGAAATTATCCCAATAAAAACCATGAGGAGTTGTTCCGGCTTTTGGGAAGGCAGGAGACTGTAGGTTGGGGGGGGTGGTGCGGTTTCACATAAACTTTGGGCTGGAGTTCTTGGCGGCTTCCTTAAATGAGAGAAGCCGAACCCCCTACTGAAGACTGTGAGAGAGAAAGAGGGTGAGAAGTATGAGAACCAGGGAGGAGAAGAGGAGGAGTGTGTGTGTGTGTGTGAGAGAGAGAGAGAGAGAGAGAAACAGATAAACATGGGGATGTTTAGGTGTATAAATAGGGGGAAATAAGGGCAGGTTTTCAAGTGTGGTATTTCTCCCAAACTTTAGTTCTTCTATAACTCCATTTAGAGAGCAGAACTTGGAACAGACTCTGTTTCTCACGGAAGAGGACATTTTCCTTAATTTCCACTTGTGTGGCACTTAAAGATGAAAGAAAACAAATTCAGGCTTTGCTATAAACAGAGTTTGAGTGAAATACTTTGGTTCGGGAAGATGTTGTTAATGTTAGGCAGGAATCTTGAATTTGTAATACACACACACACACGCACACACGCATATGCACAAAGAGACAGAGAAAAGCTCTCTCAGAACATAATCTCCCAGGGGTGTGCTGTAGGTGTATCTATGTATATATGCCTGTGTGTACTCAGGAAACCTCCTCTGTGACTACAATAGAGTGTGCGTGAAGATGTGACAAGGTGTTCCATGGAGGTCTGACAAGAATACTCACGATTCCTAATCCTCAAGGGGACTAGAGCAAACAATAGGGGATATAGAGGAGAGGTGCAATACATACATTTTCCTGTGTGTGTGTGTGTGTGTGTGTGTGTGTGTGTGTGTGTGTGTGTGTGTGTGTGTGTGTGCATGAGCTCATGTGCTTGCACGTACATGTGTGTTTGTGAGCTCAGCTAAACCAAGTCGAATAGCCATGACATGGTAGTTACGGCAGTGACCAGCCAAGCTGTCTTCTAACGAGCTCTATGATCGTTAAGCTCGTTAAGAGCACTGTGCCTGCCATCCTTTCACTGGGTGATCCAGGGCTGCCTGCCTGGCACAGCTGCTGGGCCTCCAATTCAGAAATGCAGGGTGAACTGGGGGCAGGAGAAATGGGAAGTTCTCATTTTCTTTGAGGATTAGCGAACAAATTTAGTGTTTGTCTGCATTTCTGCTGTTCCGTATTCATTCACTTGTCATCTCTCCCTTTTTCTTTCACTCTGTCTCTCACTCTCTGTCACTCTTTCTGTCTCTCTCTGTCACTCTGTCTCTTTTTGTCTCTCTCTGTCACTCTCTCTGTCTCTCTCTGATATCCTATGTAATCTGTGTAAAGTCAGGGGGAGGCATATGTGTACATGTTTGGCTGTTTGCTGTCAGAGAGTGGTCTCCTTTTGATGACCCGCTTCCTCTGACACCTGATTGGATTGTAATTGCGTTGTGGTGACAAGCTGCTCTCAGCATTTACAGCTTCAGTTGAGCTCTCCTAAACCTGTGTGTGTGTATGTGTGTGTGTGTGTGTGTGTGTGTGTGTGTGGGTGGGGGTGTCAGCTAGTGTGTAGGTGGGTGAGTGTTCTGGGAGTGTGGGTGGGCTTATATGTGTGTAGTTATGTGTGTGTGTGTGTGTGTGTGTGGTGGGGGGGTGTCAGCTAGTGTGTAGGTGGGTGAGTGTTCTGGGAGTGTGGGTGGGCTTATTTGTGTGTAGTTGTGTGTGTGTGTGGTGGGGGGGTGTCAGCTAGTGTGTAGGTGGGTGAGTGTTCTGGGAGTGTGGGTGGGCTTATATGTGTGTAGTTGTGTGTGTGTGTGTGGTGGGGGGGGCTGTATGGCGGATGAGTGTGCTGTTCTTTAATGCTAGAGAAAGGTCCGATGGTTACATTTGTTTTTCCATCAGCGTGAATATTAAATGATAAGCACACATCTCCCCTTTCTGTAGCAGCTCTGCCCTGCACTCGGCTGCAGTGGCCTGTTCTGTGCTGGCATGCTTTTGGTGGCCTTGCGAGATTAAGTGTGTGTGTGTGTGTGTGCGTGTGTGCGTGCGTGCGTGCGTGCGTGTGTGGTGTGCGTGTGTGTGTGTGTGTGTGTGCGTGTGTGTGAATTCATGTAGGTCAGCAAGGTTAATAGAGGCGTTGTCATGTTTAATAGCACTGGACACAGAGTAGCTGGGAAATGACAAATACAGCCAGCAAATTGGGCATTGTCACCTCTTCAACATACACACATGCTTTCTCTTTCACACACACACACACACACGCACACACACACGGAGCACAAAAATGGTTTCATTATACCCCCAATGCACAAGCAGACATGTTTCTGCAGTAGGAAGTATGCTCGATAACAGTCACACATACACGCATACACACACGCATGCCCAAAAACACACACATCTGAATGCAGCCCACCACCGACCGGTGACCAACACATTCATCATGTGCACAAATCTAATTATGGGCATAATAGCCTAGCAGGGACTTTATTAGGCCTCCTTAATGAAGCCTTTGTCTGCTTGTCCGGAGCATCTCCCAGGCATGTCCACAGCGCTGTCCCAAGGTCCTGCCCCTGCCCACTCCCACATTAATGAGGATGTATTTGCGTCCATGGGTTTAAGGTGGACTGACAGGAAAGAGAGGAACACCCCAAAGGAAGGATCTTTGCTGCTGTGCTCCTAATGTCCCAGACTCTTCCTGTCTCTCTGTCTGTCTGTCTGTCACTCTCTCTCCCTCATAGTTAATTATAGGAGTGTAATTGGAGGAGTTGACACCGTGTGTGCGTAATTATTGCTCAGTCTTCAGCGGCAGCATCTCCCGGGCCCCCCGAGCACAGATCTGCCGCACCACTAATTCAATTAAGTTCTCCACTTAACGAATGCCGCAGCCTCTCGGCACGCTCCGAGAGGCCCCGCCCTTCCCGAGACGCCACGCTTGCCTGCTCGCCGCCGATTCCAGATCAGGCGTTCCAGGACAGTCGAGCCGGCAGCAGAGGTCGGGCAGATCCGTTACGTCGTCAGGTCTCCGCGGTCCTGTTCGCAGCACGCTGACATGGCATGTGCTTGCTCTGGTTCACCCTGCGCTGTCCTGGCATGTGTCCTTGTCCTGAGAGTGCAAACGGATCCGAATCCATGGACGCGTAGATGGTTGCTTCCCGTTGAGCTCCCGCCCTTGTCATTGACAGTAATGCGCAGGCGCAGGGCTGACGATCGCAGTCCTGCACGACCCTCAGTCCTGACACGGCCAGGGCACAACGGCTGCACTACGCTGCACGCTCTCGCCGAGACACCTGCGGACACGGGTCAGCCCAGCCTGTGGGTTGTTTCCACGGTGTCTCAGAGTGTCAGCCTTCCGGTGGGATGCAAATGGGATTCCAGAGGAATTCCAGTGGGCTTCCAGTGATGTCTGCCTTTGAAAGAGGGGGCGATCAGCCGGTTTGCCCTTCTCCCGCTGTCTCTACAGCAGAGACATGACGGGCACTCTGAGCAAAGAGAAGGGATGGCTCAGAGAGTGCAACAGAAGGAGTGTGTGCGTGTGTGTGGGGGTCTATCTGTGTGTATGTGTGTACGTGTGTGGAATATGGTGTCAGGCCAGCAGTGTGTGTTCCCACACTGACATGCTGGCTTCACACCACACACTGCGCGAGCTTCCTTCTGCGCAGTGTGTGAACACACACAGCTACTGCACTGCCTGCTTATGAATGAAAGACGTCTTAGAGAGGGAAGAGGAGAGAGGAGGACAGAAAGCTTTCTTTCTTGCGCTCTGTCGCTCTCTATCTCTCTCAAAACACCCTCACACACGTTTGTGTCTTTTGGTTCACATGGCACCATTTCTTTCTTAGAATTTTTACAGTGGGAGTTGGCAGAGGCGAGATTGTTTTCTAGAGGAAAAGCCATGGAGTCTGATAAAGACAGGCATCATACCCTGTAAACCAGATAGGAAGCACCCCAGCAACGTGACTCTCTGGCACCTCCCAGTGGTGTTACACAGAACTACATTCACTCGCCACCGAGCTGGGCACAGAAAATAATGACAAAGGGATTTTTTTTTTCTCTGCAGCAAACTTTTAAATATTACTTCAGAAGTGTTGGCTTTTAATTAGTTTTATGATGAAAGGACAACTCTAATAGTGGTGTTTCTTCATTTTGTTCTATTTTTTATCAGTATATTCAGATTTTTTTGGTTTGTTTTCATCTCTACATCTCTTTGGATTTCAACCTCCCTTCTCTCTCTGTCTGTCTCTATTTTAAACACGAATTTCATTTGTCTTTGATTTAATTTGCTGAGACGTCCACCCTCACTTAACACGCAGTGTGAGAGGACTGATCTCACGGCGATGCGGACCAACCGCGGGGCACGCACTCAGCCTTTCTCCCTCTGCCCCTGGTTCTGCAGGTATGGAGACATGGTGCCCAAGACCATCATGGGAAAGATCTTCGGCTCCATCTGCTCTCTCAGTGGTGTGCTGGTCATTGCCCTGCCGGTGCCTGTCATCGTGTCTAACTTCAGCCGCATCTACCACCAGAGCCAGCGGGCCGAGAAGCGCCGTGCTCAAAAGGTACCTGCTGGACCGTCACGTCTGACCTCTGACCTCTGAGCGCTCAGTGGAGCTAGGCTCTGAGAGAGTGGCTGGTGTGAAGTTGCAATTTTGGCTGGTACACAGAGAATGACCCTAGGCACTATTCAAGCAAATACGCACGTTCGTTTCCACACAGTACTGTGTGCAGTACACACACACACGTACATGCATACACACACACTGACATGTACACAGAGGCTCAAGACATGTGCCGGGATAGTTAAAATAGTTATCTGTGACCTGGATGGAGGTGATTTGTGTGTGTGTGTGTGTGTGTGTTTGATGTAGTATGTCATCTTCAGGTGCCTCACACGATTCATTTCCACTCCATGACAGACAGAGAGAGAAACAGGCCGAATGAGAAAATAGAAAAGAGAGGCTTATGGGTAAGCGCGAGATCTCGGGGAATGAAGCGAGGAGACGCCTCTAGGAGGAGCAGAGATGCAGGAGGAGGAGGAGGAGGAGGACTGCTGAGGAGGTGTAATGTGTGTTCCTGCAGCAGCCATCAGTATGCAGAACTGCAGCACCAAGCCCAGCCGCGCCTGCCCTGATCACCATGCCATCTGAGCGCTCGCGCACGCACACACAGTCACATACATGCACACACACATACACACACATACATGTGCGTGAGTGTGTGCACACAAACACACACACACACACACGCACACGTGATCGTCGCCCTGTCCTTCACACAGCTTTGTGAGGCCTGCCAAGCCACAAGAGACACAGCCCTGATGTCTCTATCTCCCCTGAGCACATACACACATAAGCATGCACACACTGACACTGACACACACAGAGAGCTCAGCACTAAAACAACAATCTGTTTTTACTGTTAACTAGAGAAACAGAGAGACAGAGAAACAGACAAAGAGGGATTGAGAGTGAGAGAGAAGGAACGAGAGAGGAGAGAGGTTATGCAGTCTATGGAAGGAACATTCCTACATTCATTCCTGTTCATACTGCACGTTGGGCTTTTCCTCATTAGGGTATATGCTGTCTAGCGACGACACACACACACAGACACAGGCCCTGAGCAAGCATCGAGTGTCTGGCTAAATCGGCGATATGTGTTTGTCCGAACAGAAAACCAGGCTTGCTAGAATTCGCGCGGCGAAGAGTGGGGGCGCTAACGCTTATTTGCAGTACAAACGAAATGGGCTGCTGGCTGACGCCGAGGAGGAGGTAACCATGGAAACCTGGGGTCTCTTGTGCAGTGCCATGGCAGACTGGTGCATGTGGACCCACTCCCCTCCCCCTCGCACCCTTGACCTTTTACCCTTACGCCAGGGGCCAGGGGTCCGGCAGGGCTGCCTCCATCCAAGTGCTTTTGTGGTGTTCCTCTAACTGCTCCTCTCTCTCTCTCTCTCTCTCTCTCTCTCTCTCTCTCTCTCTCTCTCTCGCTCTCAGCAGTCACTTTCCTACTATCACTTCTGGCCTCTTTCTCGTTCTCTCCTTTTGTTTCCTGTCTCTAACTGTTTCATTTCCTCCATCACCCCCCCCATCCGTAGTGCAGCATCGACTCTCTCATACGATCGCTTGCTCTCTCACACCTAGGTGCCTTCCTGGTGACTGGTTTTGTGACAGTAATCATGTGACCTCTGCCCAGAGACCTCCTGGAGGTCACCCCCATCTGCTCTGCTCCCAACAGGGCCTTCACTCGTCTGCTGCAAGCTCTCTTTCCATCTCTTACTCCTTTACTCTCCTCCTATCCATTCTTTCTCTCTTCTTCCTCTTCTTCTTCTACTTACTTACCTCCGCTCCATTTTTTTAAAACATTTTTTTGAATGACCTTTCACGGCTGTCCAGACAGGTCTGTGCTCTCTCCTCTCCCTCATGACATCATCAGAACGCATCGTGGAATCCATCCCATGGAGGAATGAGAATGTCTGAGCTGCATGTCATTGATTGGCCAGCATCTTAAAGTGGGTGTGGAGGTGTCGGGGGCGGGGCCATGCGTGGAGGGCGGGGCCAGTGTGACGCAGAGATCATGCGCAGTGTTGACTGGCTGTCTATGAGGATGTTTTGAGGCATTTCATGGACATGCAGTGAACACTTTGGTTGTGCGACTGCGTCACGTGGAGTCCTACTTTGAGGATCCAGGATGTTTGAAATGGCTACGGTGGCCCCAAGGTTCAAACGGAGCGGCCACTTTCACATTGGAATGAATTCAAACATGCATCATGCACTCATGCTTGGTCACTGCCTTGTCAGCCCTAGGACGGCGCGCTGTGGATGTGTTTACGCAACGCAGAAATCGCCTCGAATCTCGAACCACAGAATTTTGCTAATCTTTGAATTCCTGTGGCTTTGTTGAGAACCTAAAAGCTCACGCACCACTCCACCAAGGCAGTGGAGTCGTGACGACCGGCTCTGTCTTTATGGCTGCAGGGGTCCATTGCACACAGTGCTCCGCACACGCACGCCGTGCGCCGCCTGCACCCTGGCAGCGTGTCACGTTTGAACCGGGAGCCTTGCGGCACGGTGCCACCCTGGAAAGAGCGAGGCGGGCACGCAGTGGCACATGGCCTGGTGCTGTCGCCGAGCTTCAGGAGCTTCCTGGAGCGATGGGACAGGCCTGGTCCTGCCATTCCCGTGTCCCCTGTCCTCTCCCTGTCCCCGCGAGCTGTGATTGGCCGACAGGCTGTCACCTGGTTTTTCCGTTTCTTTTATAAGGCGTCGAAGGAGGCAGGCAAGGCGCTGGTCTGTAAAGTGAACCCCACCTTTGAGACCCAACATCATCATCTCCTGCACTGCCTGGAAAAGACCACGGTAAGACTTTATGTGCACGCATGTGTGTGTGTGTGTGTGTGTGTGTGTGTGTTTGTGTGTGTGTGCGTGCGTGTTTGAATCTGTTTTTTGTGACTCTCTCTTTCAGCCTCTCTCTTGTTCTCTGTCTCTTTCTTTTCCTCCTTTTCTGGCTGGTTTGTGCTGGGCTGATGAATTGATCTGCTAAAGCGGCGGCTCTTTTTCTTCCGGTCTGCCAGTATGGAGCTTTAGGAAGAGACTTGATTCACAGTCATTGTTTATGATTAAGCTGAACTGCTTCAATTCCCTGTTTGTGTCTTTGAGCAGGCAGCCATGCTTCTTTAAAAGTCCTGCCATCCTCGGCAGTAAACAAACCCTAGTGACCAGCTGTTTGTTTTAGTCCGACGCACTGACCATCCCTGGAGGCCTCGTTAGGCCGCTGAGAAAATGACACCGAGCATCCAGCTCTACCAGGCAGGCTCGCCACTTGCCCTGGAGTAGACCACGCGATCAGGGCCCGCGAGAACACCCCGCGGTCAGGGCCTGCGAGAACACCCCACGATTAGGGCCCGCGAGAACACCCCACGATCAGGGCAGAAAGCACATTCCGCGATCAGGGCTGCAAGCGTGGCCCACTCCCTTGGAGCGCACCCTGGGACCATGCCCCGCAATCACAGCCCAGGAGCACGGCCCACTATCATGTCCTGGAAGCACCCCCGTGATCACGCCTCGCGATCGCACCCCGGGAGCACGCCCCGCGCTCTGCTCTTCCAAATCCAGGTTACGCCTCCAGACAGCTGAATGGAAAATTCCTCTGTCCCTGCTGAGGCACTGGCCAAGACTCTTCTGGGACGCAGCCCAGTGTCCGAGCTCGTGGACTTCATTGCAATGTCCATTTGGGCAATCTCAGATTACTCACACACCCCTGTGGTTTTGTATCAGGCAGATCTGAGCCAGGGTTAGACATCACTTACAGTTCCAGTCACAATTTGAGTGTTAATTAGGAGTTAATCATTAGGTCAGATTACTATTATGTTGGGTAATATTAGATATTTATTTTGTCCCAGAGATCTTGTACAGATTTAAAACTGTTCTTTAAATTTTCATTGTCAGTTTAATTCAGGTGTTAAATGTGTTATAAGTATTTAGAAAACTAAAGCAAATGTCCAGATTGGTGAAGTTTCAGTCAATGAAATGGAAAAAAAAGAGAAGTTGTTCCCCCACTCTGTCCATCTGTCTGTCTCCCTTTCACTCTCTTTATCTCTCTTTCAGAATCATGAGTTTGTGGATGAGCAGACCTATGAGGCAAGTTGTATGGAGGTGGTGAAGCCCTCCACCTCCCGCTCCTCCTCCATCTCCTCCTCTCCTCACGGCCTGACCTCCTGCTGCTCCCGTCGCAACAAACGCAAGAGTTTCAACGTGCCCAACTCCAACACCTCCACCGGCCGGCGGGACAGTGAGCAGGAGCTCAGCACCATCCAGATCAGAGAGAGGCCGCTCAGCAACAGGTGCACACGTCACGCACGCACGCACACACACACACAGGCGCGCACGCACGCACAAACACACACACACACACACGCACATACACACGCACATACACACGCACACACACACGCACACTCACACACACACACACATGCACACTGCAGGAAACTGAATAGAGAATGCTGACAGTCTGATTGAATTAGCCACTCGCTGTGTTTGTGGGTGAGTTTGTTATCATGGTGTAGACCTCATGGACCTGCTCCTTCAGTCCAAGTTATCAATCAAACTCCGACTGATGAATGTCCACCCCTAGAGGGACCAGCCGAAACCCCACAACACATCTTAAAAAGGCAGTTATATAAGCGTGACAGCCACAGTAGCATGCCAGGCCAGTACCTTGGCTTCCATACTTGCGGAGAGAGAATGTAGTCTGAGGAAGTGGGAGCAGTGTTTCCATAGTGACTCATTCTGCAGGAATTCTGGAAGGGTCCAGCTGTGGCACACACTTGCCTGTGTGGACTAGCAGACAGCTGGGAAAATCTCTTCCTCCTTCTCTCCCTCCTTCTCTCTCTCATGCTCTCTCGTTCTTTTTCTCTCCCACTCCCTCCCTCTCTCTCTCTCTGCAGTCGCTCGAGTCTGAATGCCAAGTTCGAGGAGACAGTGCCGCTCAACTCGGAGCAGCAGCCCTACATCACTGCCGCCGTCATAAGCATGCCGACTCCGCCCGTGACCACGCCCGAGGGCGGGGACTCGTCCAGCTCGCCCGACTTCCTGCAGAGCAGCATCGTGCGGGTGTCGGCGCTATAGACTCGCCGCCGCTGGGAGCCGCTGGCGTCGTGTTGTTGTTTCCCCGTCCACCCCACACCTTTTTATTCGGCGAGTGGACGCTGGCAATGGAAAGGATTGGAGGGAGCCCCCTGCTGTGGTGGGAGAGGTACTGCAGAGGGAGAGGCCAACGCTAGTCCCTTTATTTCAGCTCCTGCACAGAGCCCTTCTCTGACGCCAGCTCCACCTTTGGGCCCACACGTTCTGCCTCTGGGCCCAGGAAGCTTTTCCCCGCGGGACGGCATGACCAATACGATGCTTGTCACAGGGGCTACTATGATTTGTTTTGTTTTGTTTTGAATATGTTTTGTTTGGAATCTGTGTGTCTTTACGTTAAGTGGAGAGTGCGGGGTGAGCTTGAAAACATGACAGCAGTCGAATACATATTTGGGTGTTTTTTTAGACTCCTAGTCGAGTGTTGGGTATGTCTGGGGCTTTTTCAGTCTTTTGGGGGGTCCTATTTACCGCGGTGTTTCCCAGGCTTTTAGAGAGATCTCCTCTAGCAGGGGCGGAACTACTTTTGATACCACAAGTAAAGCTAAGGAGTCCAAGATTGAATGTGCGCTACTCTGTGTGTGTGCGCGTGTGTGTGTGTGTGTGTGTGTGTGTGTGTGTGTGTGTGTCTATGCGCACGCACCTATGTGGATGCGTATGTGTGTGTTTAAGATTAACTTTTTGCATGTCCTGCATTTGTGAGTCTCTTTCGATTGTGTGTCTCTTTCGATTTTGGCATGAGCAATAAGGGTGTGTTCTTTTTAGCAGTGTGTGTCTGTATGTGTGCTGTATTTTATTTCTAAACACAGCGCCTGCTTAAACTTTACCAGTCTGCAGTGATCTCTTTCCTCCATCCATACAGCTCGTACACAACTCGAGGTGTAGTTATTAAACACTCCTTAAGAGTAGATATTGAGGAAAAAAATGCATTAAGTGAAACCTCTCTCTCTTTTTCTCACTCTCACTCTCTCTGTCTCACTCTCTCTTCCCTTTATCTCTCAGTTTAGTCATCTTTGGAGACTTGGCTGAACAGGGTGGAATGGACCACTGCTATATATATTCTGATATATTTTAAACAGCAGGCATATACAAGTGTGGCTAAAAATGGGAATCATTGGACAATAGAACCATTTCTTGAAACATTTTTACCACACTTGAAGTTCCCTTAAAGGAAAATTCTCAGCCATTCCATTTCTACTGTTGACGTTTCCAATAAACTGTGAAGCTCTTGTTTCTTCCTTCACTGTCAGTGTTAAATTCCCAAGACTGTGTGACATTCTCTTTACCATGGTCCGGCCCGGCCCAGGTCACTGTAGCTGAAAGTGCTGTTCCCTTCTCTGCTTGTTTTTAGACTGTCTTTGACTGTGTCCAGCTCATGCATTCTGAGCAGTGAGATCCACTTCCATCTGAATCCAGATCTGATGAAGGAGTTACACAGGAGCAGAGTGAAAGATGTATGCTGTGACCTCATCGGACCATTAATAGGATCAGCATATCATAGAGTTATCACACACCGAATGTTATTTTATCAGCGCTATCCTACCACTCTTACTCAGCGCCAGATATCAAAGGAGACCTATTTGTCAAGTCCCCTCTGAGTCAGAGGGGTGAATTAGTCATATCTCCCCTCCACCCTTGGCCTCTCGGACTTGAATTAGCAAGAAATTTGCATTTAGTATCAAAGAATATTTTTTTCATGTAATTTTCACTGATGTCAGAGTGATTTCTTATACAGAGGAGTCATGAATACCAATGTCAGCCTGATCAATACTCACACACGTGCGCGCACACACACACACACACACACACACACACACACACACACACACACACTCCTATCACTAGCCACCTAGCTACTGTTCCGAACCATTATTGCTTGACCATGTGACTTATGCAACAATGTTCTTTTTGTAAAGACACGCTTTGTATTACAAGGGATATTGAGGGGGGATAGAATCATACAAAAACATATTTTTAAAAATCAAATGGTGTCGATTATATATTATAAATGTTATTTCAGTTGTACAAAAGAAAAGAAAAAAAACTACAAGAGACTTGCTAGTGCACTTGTGTTGTAAATTTGTTCTTTGGTGTAGTAAATATTTATGAGTTTCTTGTTTTATTGCCGCCATCCTGGATGGACAATCCTGCGTTCCACGCTGGCGATGCAGCACTCCAGAATGATGCACATTTCTGTCCTTCATTCTCTTGTTTTTTGTTTGTTTGTTTGTTCTTTTCCATTTTAAACAGGATGACAAATGAGTGCATGTGGTCACGGAGATGACTCTTGTGTTCATTTCGGACTTCAGGAAGGATTTTAATGGCGAGTGGAAACTCACTTCCTGTTTGTGAGAAATTACCAGGATGACCGCACTGACTACATTTGGTTTTGTTCCAGCTTGTGTTGTAGACAATACGATATCAAAAGCTATGAAAAAAAACACAGTTCAGTTGTTTAGTCCGGTGCAGTGTCTATGAATAAATAGAAATAAATCATTGTTCCAGTAAAATACAGAAAAAGCTGTCCTGTTGTCCTTTGGTAGACAATACATGGAGAATGTATCTATGTTCAACAAGTTGCATCCTCCATGTTAGAGAGATTACCATATGCAAGGCATCATATTGTATATATTCATATAATCATAGTAAATGAACGTCAGTGGCTTTTGCAAATGGGTTTTTGTAAGAAAATCTTGCAGTTGATCAAAATGCACAAGTTGAAATGTTTAAAATGTCCCTAACAGGTCAGCATGAGCGCTGGGATGCACAGCCTTCAGAGGTGATGCCTTAACTGTTTAGTGCTAGTTCATCGGCAACGCTCACCCTCCTTTACAGAAGCTGGGCAGAGGACCTGTCCCACCTTGATGATGTCACGCGTCTCTGCAGAATAGCGTGTAGAGACGTCCCAGCGTGCGCCTCCCTCAGCACTGGAGTGTTCAGCGTAATGGAGACTCTAATCAAAACTCCTGCCTTCCACGCGTCCTCCCCCATCTCCACCGTGCACGGGGGCGGGAGCGTTTGGCGGAGCCGCACAGGACGCACTCTGCTGCGGGATCATGGGGAAATCCAGCCGGGCGGGCATCTTGAGACCAGATTAACATATTTCCCATCAGACAGTAGGTAATTGAGATGTCTGAAGGTGGTTTTGAAAAGACATTACATCAAGGAGAGGGGTGGCACAATGAGGAAATTGAGGCAGGATTCCTACAGGCTGCAGCTGTCTGTTTGAGTCCATGCTATTTTGACTAAGGTGAAAGGGTAATGGTTTTATTTCCTGCAGCGGTTTTTTTTACCGCATGCTGACGCACTGCAGGAAGTGGTGGGAGAGGAGCGAATGGGAAGCGTGTGAGCTACACCAGCGCGTCTTCCCGTGGGGGTCTGTGCTACTGTTCACGTTCTCATACAAGGACATCCTGACATACACACACACACACACATTTTCAAATACCTTCACACCTTCACACAGGGAAAGTAGGCATGACACTTTAGAAAAGCAACACCTTGATATATCTATTTCTACCTCACTCACACACACACACTGACCACGAACAGCATTATAGTCGGCCGAATGCTGGCTGACGGTAACAAAAGAGAACAGTGTGTCTTTTGTAAGCTTGTTTGAGTGCTGCGCTAAATGCCTCTCTTTGCCATAAATCAAATCCTTCACATTGCCAAGCCGTGCATGCAGAAAGAAAAGAGAGAGAGAGAGAGAGAGAGAGAGAGAGAGAGAGAGAAAGAGAGGAAGTGTGCTGGAAGGACTTTGGCGCCCAACTCTCCTCAGGGTTGCCGTCACTTCCAAACTCCTATTTATTTTACACACACGCACAAGCATGCACGCACGCGCACACGCACACAGATGCTTTAGTCATTGTTTTATTTCGGGAGTGGCGTCCCCAAAAGAGGGACCCAAAGAGTCCTCCACTGCTCCCGTCCAATAGCATGGAAGCATGACACTTTCGGAATCCAACATATATAAACAGAGTCCTCTGCAGAAATTCATCGCCCTTGCTAGACTATTAAACCAGGCTTTACAACATGTTTGGAAAGTTTGGAATCTAGGGATGTTGCCTGTTGCTCGTCAAGCTACTGCTGTTCATGAGGAGTGAGTGGGCTAACAGCCTGACGCCTGACACTGGTTGCCATACCCATATGTGGTGGTACGAACTGACAATACACTAAAAGGCTCAACCCAAGAAATGTTAATATTAAGCGAGACTCAGCTCGTCAGATAAAACACACCCATGGCTGCGAGGCAGGAACAACAGAAAACACTGAGGCATGCTGGGAATTCCGCAGACATTTTCTTACGTCTGTCTGTTTTCTAAATTTCCTTCTGGAACTCCTCTAGGGGTTCGGCCATTAGCAGCACACTGCAGGCTACATTTCTAGAGCAGTTTCAACAAACACACATTAAGCGATACAACTTCTGATTGTCGAATGCGCTGTAATCCACACACAAGTTTACATCATATGTACTTCTTTTAAATCTCCAGTCCTAAGCATGTATTACTGCTTTAAATAAGAAGCCTTTTATAGCCAACCCCTGTACCCCGTAGAGCGAAAAAGCATACTATAATTATATATCAGTGCTAGTGAATTAAGAAAAAAAAAAAAAAAGTAGAAAAGCATCCCAAAATTAAAACTCTGAAGTTTACTTAGATTACATGTAAAAATCTGTTTTAAGACTCAAATACGTGTGTGTGTGTGTGCCTTTTGAGTTTAAAATGTCAGTAAGAATGTCATTGCATAGTTTCCTTCAGCGTCTTCTTGAAACACCTCTAGTTTAGCAGTTTCCAGGGAGTCAGTGAGTGTGGCTTGATGAACAGAGTAGCTATCTAGCTCACACTCTACTTCCAGACCTGGCATGTGATTGCCAGTGCAGGGGCACTAGGAGGAGCTCAGCTCATGCCTGCCAGCTCCACAAACAGGGTCCTGTGAAGCAACCTGTAGCCTCCCAAACGCTGGTGTCTCAAGTCCATCTGCATGGAGCCACACCAGAAGTGACGTGTCCCTTCAGCGGCAGGGGAGATCCAGCAGGTGCCCGGGGACCAGCGGGTGGTCCGACGTCGCCCCTAAAACCCCACCGACTGCTGCATGGCAGCTCCGAGCGGGCCAGCTGGTGCCACGGAGCTTGGTTACTAGGGTGATCGCTAAGAGAGCTGCTCCATCTCGAACCGGACATGCCCACTGAGGGGCGTGCAGGGCCAGGCCTCGGGCGGGCATGGGTGCGCGGGCATGGGCTTCTGCGCCTCCTCAGCAGAGCACTGGATGTGTGTGTGCGTGGTGGGGTCTGGCGGAGCCGGGTCGGGGGGCTTGCGGTCATAGTAGAGGGCCCAGAGCAAGGTGAGGGTCAGGGTCATGGCCAGGATCTGGGTCACTCCGATAGACACTCCCAGGAACCTCAGCACCTGCAACTGCTTCGTGCCCCGAATAAAACTGTAGATTTTAGGACCACAGCCCTGCAAAACACACCCAGCCACAGCCAGGGGCACATTTATTAAGAGTAATGCAACAAACTCCGAAGACAAGCAGACAAACAGATCACATTCTTTTCCGGTTATATGTTCCTCTGGGCTACAAAACAGCACACGTTTCTAAAGCCTGTGGGAACAAAGACTGTCACAATAATATGGGAGCGATGTAACGTGTGTGTGTGTGTGTGTTATTTCCTATGCAGATGGAGAAATGCAGAAAGACAGGTACATTATTTCCTGGCAGTGAGAGATTTGTGCTTCAGCGCAGGATGCCTGATACAAGTCCTCTAGCAGCACTGACCCTGAGGGGGCCGGAGATAGACAGCAGGAGAAAAAGGAAACAAACAGAGGGAATGAGTAGAAAGATAATACTCATAACAAGGACGGAGCAAAGAGAGACAAAGCCACTCCTGACTGGAATCTCAGATCCAACTGCACTGCTGTGGGTGGAGACAGAGCAACAGGCTGTGGCGACCACATTACAAGATGCGCGCACGCACACGCACACACACACACACACACACACACACACACACACACACACACGGGTTTAAAAGTGTGTGTATGTATAGGGTGATCTCACTCAGGCCCTGCGAGAAG
Source organism: Electrophorus electricus (assembly GCF_041902795.1). Taxonomy (NCBI): domain Eukaryota; kingdom Metazoa; phylum Chordata; class Actinopteri; order Gymnotiformes; family Gymnotidae; genus Electrophorus; species Electrophorus electricus. The sequence continues at coordinate 10,215,233 of NC_137507.1, forward strand.
AATGTGCACATGTGTGATTTGTGAGATTCATGTGGGAAAATATGTGCCTCTGTGTGTGTGTGTGTGTGTGCGTGTGTCTGTTAGCAAGTACCCTGAAGCCTGTTATTTCAGTATTTGGCAGTCACTCTTATCCAGACGTACGTACATATATTTATCAATATGACTGAGAACCCACAACCTGGCTAATTTACCCTGAGAGTGACAGTAGTGACAGAGGGATACACAAAGGTGATGAACAGAACGGTCTCTAGCTAGAGAGATATCTAATCACTCACGCACGCACGCACGCACGCGCCAGCCAATGCAGTCTAGTCTCTTCACTACCTCTTCGCATTTAACCCTGCTCCCTGTCAATTCAAAGAGTTCTTTATCTCTTTACAGAGCCATGCTGCATTACAAATACCTCCAACAAAAACAGCCCAGCAACCAAAGCTCTCCTGGAAAATGAGCTTCTCTGTGCCTGAGGCTATTGTACGACCTTTAATTACTCCAGGCTACGATTCCGCACACTCGAGGGGAGGAGTTCCCTAGCAGTGGGAGGGCTGCCAGCCTAGCTCACCTCCTGGTACAGGTCGATCAAGTCCCCGTAATGGGCGTGGCGAGCACAGCCTGGGTACTGATTGGAGCAGCAGGAGTCCGGCGGCCACTCCATCTCTGTCATCTCCAGCCAATCCGTGAAGTAGATCACCCCGCAGCATTTGAACTGAAAGCAGAGATGTTGGGCCGGGTGATGGTTCGAACAGGACAGCCTGTTGAGTAACGCATCTTCTCCGTGGATGTTTGGCTAATGTTCCCTGGATTGAAAATCTCAGGAATTTTAGTCTGAATGATATCTGAGAAGCCCAAAACTCTCCTCACTTAGACACACCAGGCAAAGAAGTTAAAAGCTGTCACACTAAAGTGCTTTCTTCAGGCTCCCTCTAAAACGTCAGGCTCGGGCCGCGGTACTGTCCCGACGGCCTTGAGCACAAAGCCGTCTGATAAAGGGAAACGTCGTTTGGTGGGCACCATTCCGTCACGCCGCTGAGGTGAAATACAGCGGCTGTCGGAGAGGAGCACTGTCACTCTCTTACCTCGGTCTGGAAGGAGTTCCAGGCGTGGGTTAGCCACTGGTAGCGCTGGAGGCCATAGTTTGGCATACGAGACTTCAGACTGATCATGTCAGACCTCTGCACCGATGGCTACACACACACACACACACACACACACACACACACACACACACACACACACACACATCCATTATTTGTGAGCAGTATACTGCTTCACTGATGTATATCAATACAGTAGAGCTTAATTCCAGCTTAAGTCTTCACCCTTTAAGTTTGAGGCAAATGAATTATTCATGTTTGGTGGATGAAAGTCTCTCTCACAGCCAATTATTCACTACAGAGGCAATAAAAAATGCCAACAGCCTCTCCCTTTACACTAACAGGCCCCTGGAGCAGTTAGTAGTAAAATGGCCCTTTCTTAAGCGTCTCTGCCTTACACTACCGGGGCAGGGAGGGGAGGCCCTAGGTGGGCCCTAGGTGTGGAGGGGAGGCCCTAGGTGGGGTGTCAATCCCTGTATGTTTTCTTTACTCCCAGCCTTCACCCCACGTTTGCTTCAGGGCTTCTACCACACCTCTGAGTGCCTGTCTCGTCCCACCATGTTGGAGGGTGGAGTGCACTGCGCCAGTGGAAAAGCCAAGAAAGGGGTAGTTGGAATTACTGACAGCCACAAAGTACAGAGATAGGGGAGGGCGGGGCTTGAGAAGTGCAGAGCTGGGGGAGGGCGGGGCTTGAGAAGAGGGGGTGGACAGATGGACCTGAGGGGGTAATGTTGCAGTGCCAGGTGCAGAAGTGCAGACAACAGGCGCATAGACTAATGTGCACACGCGCGCGCGCACACACACATGCGTGCTCACACACACATGCTCAGCCAAGTTCAGCAGTGATTAAACGGCATCTCCCGGTACTCCATCATGCGTCCCCCAGGAGAAGGTTTGCCTTCTCGGTTTGGGTTATTGAAGATTATTGCTGGGTCTGTCCCTGCCTGAGGTTCTTGTTTGAGGTCTATACCATCAGTGACTCCCTAGTCTTTCTCCTGAATCCTTCCATACTTATCAGACATTTATCAAGAGCACAATGATCTGGAATCAGATTTACATCTGTCTACATTTGTATTTCTAAGATCCTAAAAGGCAGCAGTTGAGCTCAGATCAGCAGGACTTTTCAGAGACATTTGCTAAGTAGGCCACCGCTAAAAAAAAAATCATCAATAATGCATTCATTAAATTGGAAGTAGAGATGGTGGAAGTAGAAGTACAGACGGTACTTGTGTGTGACGTGACGGGGTGGCAGGGCTGCCCACACCTGCCCGTTCACACGTTCTCACCTGGTGTCCGCTGTTAAGGTGAGCACATTGTTCAGGTAATCCCTAAGCCAGGCGGCCACTCACACACGCACACGCACGCAAGCAGGTCACTTTCGGTCACACCAACACATCGGTACACATCAAAGCTATTAATTGGACTTTCAGTTACTGATAAGAGCCTGCCTTGAAGGAGTGTGTGCAGGTGTTTGTGAAGGTAGGTGTGTGTGTGTTACTAAGCCTTAAAGGTTAGACTTATCTCCACTCTGCTTATTCTAGCAATGGCAGATGTTACCCGCACCCCACCTTACTGATCAAAGCCATTGGCTATGCAGATTTAGACCGAGCTTTGGCTGCAGTTTGTTTCACAAATAGCACGTGGAGGGGGCATTTGCATCACACATCGTACCATCACGCCCTCTCTCTGACCCCTCCCCACCTACCACCCTTTAAGGAAAAGTGCTTGGGCCAGGTCTGTGAACTTTTCTTGGATAAGATTAGCCCAAGAAACCTGAGCCAAACTCCACCAGCGCGCGCGCGCGCGTGTGAGAGAGAGAGAGGAGAGGAGTAGTGAGTGAGTAGACGCCGAGAGGAGCTGCAGTTTGAGGGTATTCCTGTTTAATTATAGTGTTACTCACCTCTTCATACGTCCACACTCCACTGGCAAGTTCCACACAGAAAATCACCAGAAGACTGCCAAAATACTGGAGAGCGAAAACGAAAACACACACACACACACACACACACACACACACACACACACACACACACACACACACACACACACACACACACACGACCATATTGTATCAATTCTGAAAAAAGGAAGTGTGATTGGCCATGAATAGTCTCCTAGCACATTTTTCACTGATGACGACTGGTGGCTCAGAGGACCGTGGCTTTCGGAGAGAGAACGTGTGGGCACATGTATCCTCCGTACACGTCTCACACACAGACACTCACACACACGGTACCTACAAAGACACAAACAGTTGTATGTTTCCATCACAATGATACAGTCTTTCTCTCTAAGGCCTTTTGCATACGTACACACATGCACAGGCTTTATTAAGATGAATGGTGATGTCAGGGGATGTTTGCTAGGGAGTCAGGGGAACTGGCCTGGCTGACAGCTTGTTTATTTAGAAATTAAATATTTGTGTTCAACAAATGGCCATTCTGTCGCTACCATCCATTTGCCATTCCATTTAACTAACACACACACACACAGAGACTAAACATGCATACATTCATGCATACGCACACACACACACACACACACACACACACACACACGTGAGAGAGACAGAGAGAGTGTGTGTGTGTGTGAGACCTTGCCAAATCCTCCATTTTCTGTGTGATGCCGGCTGGTGAGCAGAAGCTCAGCGAAGCCGTGGCAAGTCTCTGTTCTCCAGGTCATGCCACTGCACACTGGGATTGCCTTACCCATTGTAACCATGCGAGATAACAGTAGTGCAGCCTCACAGAAACCCGAGAACAGGTGGGCCAGGTAGGAGTGGAGCGAGGCTCCAGAGGAGATGAATGGAGAGACCCAGAGACCCAGAAAGGAGAGGCCTCCCAAAAAACAGGCTCCTCGTCTGGGGCAGCAGACAGGAAGCCCCTCCCTCTCCTCCGGCACACCTGTGAGGCAGAGCAGCTCCCCCGCACATGCCTCCTTATTCGTAGCCCCCTGGATGTGTCCAGAGCTGCGGCCGGCCGAGGCTGTGCGGCTTGTGCAGAAATGATGCCAGGAAGCAGGTGTTCCTGGAGAGCACGATGGAGAGCTCGGCCAACCTCTGTGGATCACTCCTCCTTGATTGATTTTTTTAATCTCTCTCCCTCTCCCCCTCTGTGTGATAACACCACATAATGCTCCCGCGGTGCCATAACTCAACAGGTCAACAAAGCTCAAAATGCTAATCACATCCCCGAAAGACACATAACTCTCACAAAGGATTCGTGGGCGGACCCCTATTTGGCTGTCCTCCCCTGTCCATCACCTTGATTGATGGGTAGTCCTAGGGCTGTAGCTCCCAACCCTTCTGTGTATGCATTGGGTGGGTGGGGGGGTATTCATGATTCTTCTTCTCTGAGATTTGAATGTTCGAAACACCAGTCAAATCAGCCAGAGTAAAACACGTGAGCTAACAGAACAGCCTCGGCTGGCACATCATGCCCTCTCTCTTCCTCCTCACATGCCCACATCAGCAGTCAGGGATCCTCAGTCACGACTACGCACAATTCCAACCTTTCCCAAACCACGCCCCCTAGTTCAAAACTTGTACTGTCCCCTAGTGTCAGAAGTAAGAACTTGGGACACAGGCGCACACAATGCAGAAAAGACAGCGCAGCATAGCTCCATCCTGGGTGTATGAGGTAGGCTGCCTATGCCATGGAAACATCTCCACATGCAGGGAAAGTGGCTCTGTGAACGCTGCTCTCTAGTGGTCGAGCTGAGAATGCGGCAGGTATTCTGCAGACAGGGCTTGTTTTAGCTTTGGCTAACACAGTCACACAGACACCTGAAACACCTACTTGAGAAGTACTCTGATGCCTAAGGGATTTGAGTGTGCGTGTGTGTGTTGTCCTTTGTCCCCAGAATGACAGTAAAACATACAAATTCAAATGTTAGAAAAAAACATTCCTATTTTTAAACAAATGATGCAATTTTACACAAAATACATATTTTATCAGAATAACTAAAAAACAAAATATTTTTTGGGCTACTAGGGTTAATGTTAGGATTTGTTGTAGTTTTAGACAGTATGTAGTCACAGTAATACAGAGTTAATTGACTTCCCCACCCGCGCACCATCAAGTCAATGTAAGTGAATGTGTCTAAGTGTGAATGCTTTGTAAAAACCACTAGAAAATATAAAAGATGTTGAAAATTCTTGAATATACAACTCCTCCTTTCTCCCATTCTTTCTCTCTGTGCAAGACACACACACACACAAACCCCAGAGGGAGACATACCCAGGACAGGAGAAGCAGATTGCATTTCAGTGTGCCGCAGTAGCCCACCATAGCCACGATGATTAGGAAACAGCACACTGCGATGACAACAGGATGGACAACAGGGGAGTATGTGAGGATTGCTGCTTCTTCCAGCCTGAGAAAGAGACAGTCAGAGACACAGAGAGAGAGAGAGAGAGAGAGAGAGAGAGAGAGAGGGAGAGAGAGAGAGAAATGGCAGTCTTTTTGTTTATTTATCAATCTATCCAGTGCCCCCCCCCCCGCCCCGTTCCCTCCAGCCCACTCCATCCTCCTCACTCACAGGACCATATTTTTATTAATACACCAGTTATGAATAAACAGTGATTACACTCAGCAAGAATGCAAGCCTCCAAACTCTCCCTCGCTCTCTCCCTCGTCTCAGTGATGCATTATAATATCCACTAGGGGAAGATGTGGGAAAGCTGCATTTCTGTGTCTTGGCTAATTATAAATGACTGTGTTGACCATTTGGTGAAGGATGGGTGTGAATGACTACTGCACACGCGCACGCACGCACACACACATTCACCTGTCTTTTTTCCTGTTCCTCCTTTTTGCACCATGGGATAACTTCTCTCTCCTGAGAGATACTGAGACATGTCCCTAACAGGCCTCAAAACACACACACACACACACACACACACACACACACACACACACACCGGTGTGAAACTGAATCACTTCTCACAGCTGCTGTGTCAGTGTGTGGCATTCATTCAGTGTAGGTGAGATTTGTTTTGCTGTAAATGGGACTGTGTCAGCAGCTCTGGAAGGCTCGTTGTGCTGTGTGTAATCACATCAAGGCAACCAAGGGCCCGTTCATTCCTGCCACCAACCTGGGAACGCTCAGCCAAGTTCAGCAGTGATTAAACGGCATCTCCCGGTACTCCATCATGCGTCCCCCAGGAGAAGGTTTGCCTTCTCGGTTTGGGTTATTGAAGATTATTGCTGGGTCTGTCCCTGCCTGAGGTTCTTGTTTGAGGTCTATACCATCAGTGACTCCCTAGTCTTTCTCCTGAATCCTTCCATACTTATCAGACATTTATCAAGAGCACAATGATCTGGAATAAGTTTTACATCTGTCTACATTTGCATTTCTAAGATCCTAAAAGGCAGCAGCTGAGCTCAGATCAGCAGGACTTTTCAGAGACATTTGCTAAGTAGGCCACTGCTAAAAAAAAAAATCATCAATAATGCATTCATTAAATTGGAAGTAGAGATGGTGGAAGTAGAAGTACAGACGGTACTTGTGTGAGACGTGACGGGGTCGCAGGGCTGCCCACACCTGCCCGTTCACACGTTCTCACCTGGTGTCCGCTGTTAAGGTGAGCACATTGTTCAGGTAATCCCTAAGCCAGGCGGCCACTCCCAGAACACACAGTGCCATGAGCTGTGGGGAATGGATAGAAAACAGCTTCAGGCTGGGAGTACACAAACACATAAACATGTACATCTCAGTCACCCCCATGGGCCTCCCAAAGACTGGATGAGCCGTGCGAATCCTGTGCAGTTGACTTGGGAACCTATTTGTGTCCTGGGGAATGTTGGACTCGCTGGGATACGAGCAGGGCGGTTTACTTTGCGTGTTCTTGGTCCCGAAAACGGCATATAGCGTATAGCATTTAATTCCCTTAAAATAGTGCTTAACAGAAGGTGTACCGTGTCTTGCCCCTACATAGATTTTTTTAGTTTAATTTCTTAGGGTGATGGTTGGTTTAGTGTAACGTGAGCGTCCACCCGGCCAGCTGCTTCTGGTCTTGGACTGCGTCTTACCCAGAAGAGTAAATTGAGAGCGTAGAGCAGACAGCGCAGGCACTTTACCGAATCCTCCCGGGCCATTCTGAGCGCAACAACTGTTCGGCAAGACTCCTCATTTTATCTGTTGCCACCGTGACCGCATAATCCTCTGGGGATTAGAAATCTGAAAGCAGTAGAAGGACTCCTTCGGCAGATCAAATGGGTTGCGAGACACCTGCAAAATGTGCGTTAGCAGTCCACACATGGCGAATCCCGCTTCCTTCAGCACGTCCAGCAGGGTGCGTGTTCAAGTACGTTATATCCGTGGGAAGTTTTCGGAAACATTTGCGACAGGTGGTTAGCAGTTCTCGAGTGCGGCAGAAGGACTACGTTAGAGGATGATGGCACTCGTACACATAACCTCCCCAAATCACTCACACGCCAATTATCTCCCAGCAGGCGAAAAACACCAAAGAACCTTCTTTTGCAGAATTACCACGTTGCAGTTGAACGATCAGCGTTAATCCATTCTCTTCCAATACAGCATAACCCAAAATTCTCCAAAAAACATTTTTGTTTTTTGTTTTTTTGTAGAGCTAAAATGAAGACAGCGCGTGGCGGAGCGGCATGCTCAGACTATCTACGCAACTCCACCGATGGCTGACTTGCATTTGCGCACTGTTCCATTAACTATCCGAGTTACGGTCGCTCCTGTCCTCTTCTGTGGCTGCCTGCTCAGTCTGGGACAGGGCCAGCGCTGTCAGCCTAACTTATGCATGTACGGGGTTGGGAGAATGAGTGTCTCCGCCACTCTCCGCCAAGTGTCATCCGGCGAAGCACATCCTCTGGGTCCTAGAGGCGAACCCAAGCGCAACTGTGGGCTGGAGACAGCTGGGGCTTCAGCGAAAAGGAGAACGCCTCCGAGAGATGGTCTGCAACGGGTTAAGAGGTCAAATCTGATAGGCGTATTATTGTCCGAAGAGACAAATAGAATCTGCTGCTGCTCTCCGGAGGAAAACGTTCGTTAAAGTAATAGTGACTACTCTCCTTCAGCAGACATCGCTGAATTGTTTATTTAAAGGTGCTGTTTGGACAGATTCGTTTTCTTCCCGTATATAAAAGCCCAAAGGAATCCTGTACATGCCATTGTAGACGTGGTCCAACCCGAGTTTGGCAATTAGCAGCAAAGGTGTCTTGAAGCTTGGAAAATTTTAAACTATGCACGACAGACAGTTCCCAAGGCTGGGTTTGGGAACAACTCCAAGAGCTTATGTGTTCATAAATTTCCACGTTTCAATCCCAAAAAGACTGATATGACCACAGCTTTTCAGTAGTTGAAAGTTAGTGGAAGAGTCATAAATTAGCAGCAGCAACCCACTGGCCTGTTGGCAATGACAAACAGCTTCTTAATAGCCACAGGGTCTAGTGGCCTACAAATGACTAAACCATGCATGCACATGGAAAGTTGTTTTTATCTAGTACTTGTCAAACTCTGATTCACGAGCCATACTGGAATGGTGTGCTCATTTTCTTCAATTTATTTATTTTATTTATTTATTTTTTTATATTTATGGATTGTGTTTGACATTGACCATATTTGGCTTCAGATTATTTATCTTTCTCAAACAAACACACTAGCATGCACAGTAAAATCACCAGCATTCACCACAAACTCTTCCACTGTGCATACTAGAGGTAGACTTAACATTGTGTTAACTGAATTTAAAGGTCATCATTTTAACCTGGGTGGTTTTACTGCATATTTCAGCAAAATTATATTGAGGACAGAGAAATTGATATGCCTCCCTTATACTGTTTGATTTTGTCATTTTTTCAGTTTCCATTTTTAAGTAATACTATATTAAGGATGTACTATAATTTTTCTGAGTATCTCTGTCACTGTTTTCTGTGCCTTGTGCGTCTAAGCAGGCAGCAAGGTCAGGAGGTGATACCTGATTGGTCAGAAGGTGATACCATGATAGGTCAAAAAGTGATATCATGATAGGTCAGGAGGTGATGCAGTAATAGGTCAGGAGGTGATACAGTAATAGGTCAGGAGGTAATGCCATGATAGGTCAGGAGGTGATACGGTAATAGGTCAGGAGGTGATGCCATGACAGGTCAGGAGGTGATGCCATGATAGGTCAGGAGGTGATACAGTAATAGGTCAGGAGGTGATGCCATGATAGGTCAGGAGGTGATACGGTAATAGGTCAGGAGGTGATGCCATGATAGGTCAGGAGGTGATACGGTAATAGGTCAGGAGGTGATGCCATGATAGGTCAGGAGGTGATACGGTAATAAGTCAGGAGGTGATGCCATGATAGGTCAGGAGGTGATGCCATGATAGGTCAGGAGGTGATACGGTAATAGGTCAGGAGGTGATACAGTAATAGGTCAGGAGGTGATGCCATGATAGGTCAGGAGGTGATACAGTAATAGGTCAAGAGGTGATACAGTAATAGGTCAGGAGGTGATGCCATGATAGGTCAGGAGGTGATACAGTAATAGGTCAGGAGGTGATACAGTAATAGGTCAGGAGGTGATGCCATGATAGGTCAGGAGGTGATACAGTAATAGGTCAGGAGGTGATACAGTAATAGGTCAGGAGGTGATGCCATGATAGGTCAGGAGGTGATACAGTAATAGGTCAGGAGGTGATGCCATGATAGGTCAGGAGGTGATGCCATGATAGGTCAGGAGGTGATACAGTAATAGGTCAGGAGGTGATACAGTAATAGGTCAGGAGGTGATGCCATGATAGGTCAGGAGGTGATACAGTAATAGGTCAGGAGGTGATACAGTAATAGGTCAGGAGGTGATGCCATGATAGGTCAGGAGGTGATACGGTAATAGGTCAGGAGGTGATACAGTAATAGGTCAGGAGGTGATGCCATGATAGGTCAGGAGGTGATACAGTAATAGGTCAGGAGGTGATACAGTAATAGGTCAGGAGGTGATGCCATGATAGGTCAGGAGGTGATACAGTAATAGGTCAGGAGGTGATGCCATGATAGGTCAGGAGGTGATACAGTAATAGGTCAGGAGGTGATACAGTAATAGGTCAGGAGGTGATGCCATGATAGGTCAGGAGGTGATACAGTAATAGGTCAGGAGGTGATACAGTAATAGGTCAGGAGGTGATGCCATGATAGGTCAGGAGGTGATACAGTAATAGGTCAGGAGGTGATGCCATGATAGGTCAGGAGGTGATACAGTAATAGGTCAGGAGGTGATACAGTAATAGGTCAGGAGGTGATGCCATACCTTGGGATGGGGACTCCCAGGCCTCACAGCCCCTGCCCGCCCCCTACTCCTGTCTCTCTCCCTACCCACAATCTCCTGACTCTTCTTTGTTGAATTTCTAACAGGAAACTGTTATCAACTGATTAATGATATAAATCAGGACAGAAAATCATCAGAGAATCCAAGTTCTTTCTGTGAAGCCACCAGGAAGTGAGATAAATTAAGCCAAACAGCTGTCTGAAAAGGTAAAGGGATAGTTCTATTGGACTGCCTAATTTTTTTATTTAAGACATCATGCTTACGTGAGTTAAGACACTGCAATGAATGATACATTATGCATGATTTACTACTAAGTTACAATGCTCAGTGTTTGCAGAAATACTAACATTCCCACTGTGACCATGTCAGTCCATCTTCTTTCTCTGCTTTAAAAAGGTTAGTCTTTGTGTATAGAATTTATATTAGAAATTAATCTGACAGCTGTGCTTCTGTTATTTCCATGTTACTAAATATGTTCAAACAAACAAAGGCCAACGATAAGAGGATGACTGTGTGCTGATTCTCCCACTGCTGCCCTCTGGAGGTCAATGTTGCTCTCTTACATCCAGACTAACAGCCCCTTCTCTAAACTCATGTCCCCTTCTGAGTTCACTGACTGTTAATTCCCTCTTTTTAAAATATGTTTCAGTGTCAGAATCCATTTAGCTAGCCTGTATGTAATTCACGATATCATATCAATAGAATTCTGTTTGATAAATTAAGCCCAGCTGCTGCCAGCAGTTAAGGCGATAGACATAGTCATTTGAGTTTCAGACCCAAGCCTTTTGTCCCACATGTGTCTCTCAGCACTACGGTCTTGGGTTCGAGTCCCTATCTTGGTGGAATTTCCATGTTCTCCGGGGTCTCCGATTTCCTTCCACAGTCCAAAAACATGGAGGCTAGGTTGACTGGATTAATTGTATATATATGTATGTATGTGTGTGTGTGTGCAGTCCCCCAGGGGGCTGTGGTTCCTGATTGAGAGTACGCTGTGCACAAATTGGCTGCTGCTTCTCATCGGTGTGTGTGTGATTGATTGTAAAAGCTGATATCTGTCTGTAAAGCATCCTTGAGTTCAAGAAAGGCACTATATAAAGGTAAATAATAACAATAAAGTTTATTTTCAACTACGCTGCAAATGAATTGCCCCAGTGGGAGCTTGAGTAATAAATGAAATGAAATACTACAGAAGCCAATATGAACTGTTTTGGAATTTTTGTCCTCTAGTTAAAAAATGTAACCCTTAAAGGCTCTCTCTATAAAAATTATGTCACATGCATTTACTTACTGTACCTGGATATACTCTTATATGCATGTACTTACTATAAGCTCTGTTAGTTATTTTGCCAACATACTCTATAGGTGGAGACAACAAGTTAGCAATAAGTTAGATTGGCTTCTATCTGAAATGGGCCTCTCCTTGAAGTCTTTTCTCAGTTTGTGAAGCTTGCATAGCACATTACAAATAAATTTGTAAATCATTATTTGACTATATATATATATATATATATATATATATATATATATATATATATATATATATATATAACATTCCAACCGATTTTTTACCCTAAATTTAGATGTAGCTAATAAAATTCTTATAAGAAATGACCTTGCGTTAGAGTAGCAGTAGGCTGTTTAGGCTGTTTGCTGGTATAAACTACAAATACCATGATTATTATCAATGACGTCAGTGTCGCACAACCTAGCCAATCATAGTCCTTATCGTAAGGCACCTTCCCCTTTTACTGTGCGTTTTTTCTTCAGCATTCAGTGACCAAAGGCGCCATATTGACGAGTAACACGCTTTCCGGAAAACCCTTAAAAACGTCACATTTGCCAAAATGCTGTACTTGGAGGACTACCTGGAAAGTAAGTGTATATACTCGTCTATTCGTTTGTGTTCGTTGTGTGGGGTTTACTGGAGCCAGCGGCCTGTATGTGGCCGAAACGCCTCCGCAGCTGTTAGCTGGCTGGGCTAACCCGCAACGTCGCTGTTCTTCTCTGTGGCAGTGATCGAGCAGCTACCCATGGATCTCCGCGACAGGTTTACGGAAATGCGAGAGATGGACCTGCAAGTCCAGAGTAGGCGCCGCACCAGTCACATGGGCGCTCTCTCTCACTCACTCTCACTCACTCTCTCTCTCTCTCTCTCTCTCTCTCTCTCTCTCTCTCTCTCTCTCTCTCTCTCTCTCTCTCTCTCTCTCTCACTCACTCACACCTCTCCAATAAACACGTGTTTACTGTTGTACGGGTTCACGCAGTTGTTGTGCGTGAGCCAAACTTAAGTGTAGTGACAAAAGTAGTGTGTGCTTGTGAGTGGGCCGCGGGGAGCAGTCGCTTATCTAGAGCTCTAGCTGTTGGGGTAGGTGATTTTATAACCAGCCAGCTTGGAGCAGTTGTTAGGAAATGGTTCATGCCAAGAGCAGCATAGTTTGTCTTTGTAAAGCGTCCCAGCTAGTGTTTACGTACCGTAGATGAGTAGCTAGCTAACCAACTAGATGGATCCATGTATTAATGTTCCACGCTAGCTATCTTACACGATTTACACAACGCGTGTTATTGTAGTTAAGTAGCTAACAGTTACGACTGAGCGGGGACTGACGAGTCCGAGTATCCTGCACTCATTGTTCCCGGAGATGAAGCGCATCACTAATATTATTGCCTTTGTGATGCGATTTAACAGCTATCCAGTTCATCAGATAGAAATCGTTACACAAATACTCAAAATCCCTGAAGACTGTACAGTGAACCTTTTCTACGTAAAGGTAGCCATTCCTAATTAAACAGAATGTAGCATACAGTGACTGACTGGAGGTCACCATGTTCCAAGACAGCAGTTTTCATCTATACAATTTCATATAATTTTAGACTATTATCCTTGTTCACAATTTTACAATCTCCTCTTTGCACTCGCAATCAATGCCACTCTCCCTGCCTTTCAGATGCTATGGACCAGCTGGAACAGAGAGTTAATGAGTTCTTTGTGAACGCTAAGAAAAACAAACCAGAATGGAGGGAAGAGCAGATGGAGGTTATTAAGAAGGTAAAGAACAAAAGATACAATTATCAGTGGACAGTTGGAACACCTGTTAGAATACAGCTTGAATACAGCTCATTACAGGTTTAGTATGATCCATTACCTTGTCAATAGGCACATGTCTGATCGCTCCATCTAATGAAGTTCAAGTTTGGTTTATTTGGTTAATGACCTACCTGAAAGCAATTTTGTTTTTTCACTTTTTCAGTTTCTGCCTTGTTTGCTCATTTGATTTTAGTCAGTCACAGCATTTGTTATATATTTGAAAATTTTAATTATATATATATATATATATATATATATATGTATATATGTGTGTGTGTGTGTGTGTGTGTGTGTGTGTGTGTGTAAGGTTAGTAAATCTAAATGTCTGTTGACAAGAGGCTTAAGCATAAGCAACATGGAATAACTCCCCTTATACTCTGTTCTCTTTCTCTCTCGCTCGCAGGATTATTATAAGGCTTTGGAAGATGCAGATGAAAAAGTCCAATTAGCCAATCAAATTTATGATCTGGTGAGAAAGGAGGATTAGGCTGCATTACACCTTAATCTCCAGTAGATGGCAGTTATTTACTCCATATAGCTCTGGAATAAGTTGAACATACTCTGAATGCCGCAGTTGTCATTTCATGTGGAAAAAACACTTTTGATGTCTAAAACAGGAATGGTAGGAAATGTATTAGTGATGCTTATAAGGTCTGACTGATTTGTGTGGGCAGGTGGACAGACATTTGAGGAAACTGGATCAAGAACTAGCAAAGTTCAAAATGGAGCTGGAGGCAGACAATGCGGGCATTACAGAGATTTTAGAGAGACGTAAGTATTGTCTGAATCACAGGCTTTGCAAAGTTATCATTTGTACAGAACAACCGTTTAGATATCTTATTTATGCACTGTTAGTAGGTTTGAATACAATGTTTGATAAACATATTCACTGAATTTAAATATAGGTGATTTTGTGTTTTGTCAGTTGCTTTTATATTGAATTGCTGTTTAGTTTGAGTCTGTATGGATTGTCATGTCCTATATTGGTACATCATTCACTTCTTCTGCTCTAGGATCATTGGAAATGGACAGCCCCTCTCAACCTGTCAATAATCACCATGTCCACTCACACACCACTGTTGAAAGTAAGACCCGCCTCCTCCTCAAGCCTAATTGGCAGCTGTATTCTCTCTTGCCCCTCCTTCATGTGCCTGCTTTTCTTCTCCATCACTCTTGCCTTCTCCTCCATGTTTCCTTACATTTGCCTTTTTTCTCTGATACATGTGTGTGTGTGTGTGTGTCTGTCTCTTGGTGCTCGTCAGAGAGGAAGTATAACACGCCGTCCCACCACACCACTGAGCATGTGCCAGAGAAAAAGTTCAAATCTGAAGCGCTTCTCTCTACCCTCACATCAGATGCCTCTAAAGAAAACACGCCAGGTGAGTGTGTGTATACATACATATGCGTTCATGATGGAACGCCAGTCACTCATTCGGTTCACACTCGTTCAGTGCACACACACACAACTCTAGCAACAGCCAAGATGACATCCATCACCCACTGCGTGAACCCATCTTGCTCAAGCTTGCCCAGACAGCAGTGTTTTTCCCCAGACCTCTGACTGTAATTTGTGTGTATGTGTCAGGCTGCAGGGTGAACAGCACCACCTCGTCCTCCAACAGCGTGTACAACGTGAACTCCTCCCAGTCTGTCTCATCCTACAGCCTGACTTCTCTGCCAGCAGGCCCAGCGGCCGGTGCAGGGGCCATCACCATGGCAGCGGCCCAGGCGGTTCAGGCCACAGCACAGGTACAACCAGCCCCGCCCCTTACCGGGCTGTCTCTTCCCCTCCGCCCTTTCCAGTGTAATATGCAATTGCTGATTTGTTGTAACCTGGTTTGTGGTTCAGCCCGTTCTCCAAGTTAAGGTGGTGGTTAAAATGGATTAGCTTTCTTTCTGGGGCTGTTGTCCTTCACAGTACTGGTTTTCTCAGCACTTTAATTTTTGCTTCAGGAGGGTGAGCACTACTGAATACTAAACAAGTATTATGTTAAAAAGATGTTTTTGTTTGTATGAGAACATTATAAATTGTGATGAGTGAGAGAGAGCAGGCAGGTTGCATGTCTATTCATATTTTATATATAAATATCTTGAGATATATATAAAATATATATTTGTCTGTGATCTTTATGTCTATCTACTATCATCACTACTACTAGTACTACTACTACTTTACTAGAGCTTTGAATATCTGTGTGTTTGTGTTTGCGTGTTTTTAGATGAAAGAGGGGAGACGGACATCCAGTCTCAAGGCGAGCTATGAGGCCATTAAGAACAGTGATTTCCTCAGTCGGGATTTTCCCCTGAGCAGAGACCCCTCCAGCTGCTACTCCTCCTCCGCACTGGCCTCCACCCTTACCCAGACACTCACACCCAGCAACAGCTCAGACTCACGTGCTGGGCGCAAGAGCAAGTATGAAGCATGCACACGCGCACACAGAGTAACGAGCTAGATTCTGAAGACACATGCACGCACACACAGTTTTTGTGTTGTAACTTTTAGAACTACCCTAGCAACAGTTGTTAGGTACTTAGGAACAGTTTGTTCTCTGAAATGCATAATCATAATTACAATAGTGCAATTTCATTTATAAGTCCCTTTCAAGACACTGTAGGACATCACTTGAGATGTAAAGGTATCAGTGCGAAACCATACCCATGCATTTGAAGAGTTAGAAGAATTAAAACTAAGTAGAGTGTAGGCAAGTTTTTAAAAGGGGTCGAATCATGGAATTTGAAAACTATCACAGAGCTACAGGCATGCAGTTCCAGCAGTAGCGTGTTCAGGGGTCTGGTATTTTAGCAGTAGCGGGTTACCACTGGAACATGTTAAGCGTGTATGGTGTTCCAGTGGCAGGGTGTCTCAGCAGTAACGTGTTGCACTGTAAGTGTGTTCCAGGGGTTGTCATGTGCAGTTGTTGTCTTCTGAACACATACTTGTCCCCACAGCAGCTCTAATAAAGGTTAAACAAAACGTGTACAAAACATTTCATTTCTTTACATAATCCCACTCTCATGTGTGGGTAGGCCCCTATCAGAAGACACTCCATTTTCAGTTTTTCAGTACTTGGGTTTTCTATTATTTTTTATGTATTTATCCATCTATTTATTTATTTATTTAAATCAGATGCAGAATTATTATTATTTTTTCCCCCCTGTGGAACAGTGTGTATATGAATAGTAGAATTACTGTTATGCCAATTTTGGTGCCAGTGTACCTGAAGTGTCCTGTGGTAGTGCGGCTTTACGGTCAGTCCCTGTGATGTTAATCGGTGTAAACAGAAAAGCAATCTGATCCTCGAACGGTGTGAGACGCTTTGTAAATCATAGCCTCTTGATTTGCCTCTTGATTTGTCTCTTTCCCTTGAATCTGGCAGAAGTAAAATCTCAATGAGTCAGAGGGCATTTGGGTAGGAATTTAGGCACATTGAGAGATGCCTAGAGTATCGCCGCTCTTGCCCGAAACCTCAGGAGCTGTCCGCGCAGTTTATGAACATGCAGGCTAAGCACAACTTCCCCTGTTGTCTCTGTCCCTCTCCGCTTTGCAGAGGCAACACCAAGTCTTCCAATCACCAGTCCTCTTCGTCGTCATCCTCTTCCTCGCTGTCATCGTGCTCCTCTTCCTCGGCTCTGGCTCACGAGCTGGTCCAGCAGGCGGCGGTGCTGCCGGAGAGCGATGGCAGTGGGCAGGTGGACTGGACATACGACCCCAACGAGCCGCGCTACTGCATCTGCAACCAGGTACGCTCAGCCCGCGCTGCCCTGGTGAAAGGGCTCCGGTGCTTATCAGTTAACAACACGGCTGCAAAAGCCATGTGGGTCTGGCTGGTTGTGTGTATTAATCATTTAAATAGCTAAAGCTGAACATGTGGTTTGGTAGCCTGCTTACATTTTACAGCATTTAGCTGACACTTTTTTTTTTTTTCTTTTTTTTTTTAAATCCAAAGAAATATACAATTATGACTGAAACCCTCAGTTGTTTAAGTGGTATAAGGGTCTTGCTCAGGGGCCCAACAGTGGAAACTTGGCATTGGTGGCGCTCGAACTGACAACCTTCTGATTACTAGTCACACACCTTAACCACTGTGTGCAACATGTAGCACAAACAATTATTGCAAAAATAACATACTACAATGTAGTAGCTTGTAGTATGTTTCAATGTAGTAACACAGATAGCACAGAAGAGGGAAGGATTTTAAAAAAACACAAACATTTTGACAAATCATCTATGAACACAGTCACACAGCACATAATTGTAATTATAGACTACAAGTCCTTCATTTGCTGTCACTATTCAAAGAACAAGTAAGAATCTCAGGCTGCTATTAGTGGATATTTCTTGCAGTCTTTCTGAGAACTTTAGCTTACTGGTGTCTGATTTTATTTATTTTTTACCCATCTAATTGTGAATGGACTTTAATATAGCATTAACTCTCCAAGTGTGTTTGTACTTTCAGGCTGGGGCTTGAATTTGTTTATTATATGCTGGGTGGCGTTCCAGAACTGCCCACACTAGGACAAAACAGTGCTCTTTCTCATTCCTTTCATTTGAAGCCCAGTGAGAATTTGCTAAATGTAAAGCGAGCAACTCCAATGTCCCCTGAAATTAACTCTGAGCACAAGCACTGACTATTGCTGTATGCTCATGTATTTACTTGTTTACTCTGTGCAATGAGTCTGTTTACTGCTTCCTTTCCCCTTTACGACATGTTTGTGGGTATACGTGTGCAAAAGCATTGTCTCTTTAAGAATGCTTGGTTTTTTTGTCATAGGGTGGGCTACAAAACAATATTGCTTTTGTTGAATCTGTTGACAATACATAAGGGTGTGTGTGTGTGTGTGTGTGTGTGTGCGCACATGCGCGTGTGTCTGCACATCAAAGCACAACGTATTGCCATGTCTCTCCTTTCAGGCTGGTTTGCGTTTTTCTTTTAACTTCACATTGCCGCACATGCGTGTTGATGTTTTTGTTTTCTTCTTTTACGTGTTTGAAAATGCCTTTTTCTGTTTGCAGGTGTCTTATGGCGAGATGGTTGGGTGTGATAACCAGGATGTAAGTACCCCGCGCCTCCCCCCTGCTGAAGTGCTTACCCACACCACACACAGCCTCCTTCACCTCTTGCTCACTGTTGTCTTCAGAGGTTCACTTTTAACAGGGAGAGGTGGTTGCCTCCATGTACCCCCCCCCCCCCCCAATCAGAGTGAGGATCGTAGATGGAGCTTTGCAGTCCAGTATATGTATCTTAGCAGCTGCCTTCCTCGGCCACATGTAGAAAAGGTTAAGGGGGTGGTACATTGATCTGAACTGTCTTCTCTTCTCTCTGCAGTGCCCAATCGAGTGGTTCCACTATG
This sequence comes from Electrophorus electricus, assembly GCF_041902795.1. NCBI lineage: Eukaryota > Metazoa > Chordata > Actinopteri > Gymnotiformes > Gymnotidae > Electrophorus > Electrophorus electricus. The sequence continues at coordinate 10,234,042 of NC_137507.1, forward strand.
GCTGTGTGGGTTTGACAGAGGCACCTAAAGGGAAGTGGTACTGCCCACAGTGCACAGCAGCCATGAAGCGCAGAGGAAGCAGGCATAAATAGGCGACCCTTGCACACAAAGTCCCGCCCCTGCACACAAAGTCCTGCCCCTATTCTGTTCTTTTTTCCCCCTCAACCAATGTGATCTCCAGTTACAGCCAGACTGTCATGGTATGTGAGAGTGGTAAATTTGAGTGAGTGAGAGTCTGTGTGATAACCTGGACGGCCTTAGGTCTTCGTTTCCCCTCTTCATTGAGTCCTCTTCGGTGGGCGTAGGCGGACTGCGCACAAGACACTGACATTCCTCAGCTTCCACATGTCACCGAGGCGAGGGATGGGCGCAGGCTCGACGATGCATCACTGCGGCGTACTCCTGTTTATCCATGTTCACGGAGGCGAGTGACACACTGGGAAGCGTTGTACTGGTTGCGTTGTTGTACTCCAAACCGCAGACATTTAAAACTGCTTTGGAGGAGAGTTTCCGACGGAGGTGATGACAAGGGTGGTTTTGATTGATTTATTGATGATGACCATCTTGGTGTTCTTTAGTAAGTTTCCAAAGCTAATTCTATGGATAATACTGCACTGTAAATATTAATGCTTTCTGCTCACACACACTTGAAGAGCTTGGTAACAGATTTCGGTGGGGTGTGTTAAAGCAGCGGCATCACTGAAAAATACAGTGAAGGAGTCCACTAGGATCAGGAACAGGAATCATGTCAGTAGACTGTTAACATTTGCTTTACTTGGTAAAGAGCCTTTTTGTAAGACAGGAAGAGGGGCAGCTCATGGATTGTGTGCTTATCTGCACAAGTGCACTGTCGTAAATGTATGTGTTTTCTTGTTGTAATACCTACATAAAATGTGATTTTCAGTAAAAGACTGAGTGCACAAGCCAGGGGTTTTCTTTGGTCCCTTAACACCTACACAAGTCTACCAACATCACATACTTACTTGCTCACCACCTTTTAAAACTCAACGTGAAAGTTGCATAAATGCAGGTAAGCACAAATGCTGAGTGCATGTTACCCAGGGTCCTGTCTTTAGTTTAAGCAAGGAGCTCTATGGTGTACTATAGAAAGAACAAAGTATTAATTGAGGCCCTGTGTATGTAAGTGTGTAGAGTATGCGTGTCTGTGTCTTTAGCCTGTACTGCACTGAAATGCTGATTCAAAGTTTCCAGAGATGTAGGGGGAAAAATAAATAAAACGATCAACAGTTTTTGGTATTTCCTGTGTTTAAAGGGTGTTTTTATTTTGTTTGGATCACGTTTACGTCCCCCTCTACCATCAACCAATCCCCAAAATGGTGTAATTGTAGGTCATGTGAAACAAGATAACATTACATGAGAAACGTTTTCTAAATCTCGGTGTTTCCACAAGTTCTTGCAGACCCTTTGCTGATGTCCTTTTTTACACAAAATATATTTTAAGCTTTAATACCACAAATAGCACGGACTCCTGTGGTTTTCCGAGCCTCCGGACTAGGAGGGTACCAGACCCCCGGCTGAGAAGGCATTTGGACTGTAAATACGCGATCTGTCATCAGAAGGCGAAGTTCCCTTCACTTTCCAGGCTGGTGTCAATAACGGCTACATTTATTTCTCAGCGAGGATAATTTATTTAGAGACAGCAGTAGCTGAAGCTTACTTTTTCTGACTTTACTTTTTTTTCCCTCTCCGGATTAGCATGAACCAGGTGGACAACCTCGCTGCGCACCGGTCACGGTGAACGCAATATCGACCCTCTTTTCTGTCCGTCCAAAGCGTTTCGGGGTCTTTGGCGATGTAGTTTTCTCTTAGTTGTCCGACTCATGACTTTTGCTTGACTTACTTATGGATAAGTAACACAGCCCGCGGTGAGAGGGAGGCGCAATCCCGTTCATGAGGTCCCGTTATTCGGGCATGTTTTTAATCAGCTGTGGGGTCTCACTCCGAGGAGAAGAAAGAGCTCTTTTCACAGTCCTCTCCAGATATTCTGAAATGTTTGTTGCGTGAGTATGCGGTTTTGACGCACACCGATTTTTAAAAAAATATTTTTTTTAAATCCCCCCTCCCTCCCCATTCACGTCTCTAGCGAAGTTTGGTCTTGCATTTACAGTGTGAGTATGGTTAGCGCTTTAACGTCGCTGGACTTTATTTGGGCACACGAAAAGTTGTCTTAGTTGGCGTGTGCTTCGGTGCGGTGTCTGGACTACCTGAAGTGCGTGTGTTCCTGCTCGAGTGGCGCACCGTGGCGCTCCAGCAGGATGCGGCAGCGAAGCTCTCATCCTCGATGGTAGCCCGTGTGTCCCTCCTCGCCCACAAGCCCTTCACTAAAAGCTGGGATGCTTTTACGGCGGACCTGGACGCTCCGTCGTAAGTGCTGCACGGGCCCCCTTCTGCTCCTGGGGATTGCAGTGTTTCTGGTTTACCAGACCCTGGTGGTGGACCGGAGTTGGTTCAGACCTGTCCAAGCAAACAGAAGGAACAAGTCTGTGATGAGTGAGAGGGACCACACACTGCTCCTGAAGGATCCAGAGCAGCTTGGCTCTCTACTGGAAATGTTGCGGGCTAATCATAAAGTAAGTCTAAAAGTCAATTAACCTCGTGTCAAGGTAAAACAGAAAATAGAACCGAATGATTTAAGTTAACAACCATGTAACCCGTTTTCACTTCACTCAGGTGTTTTTGGGGAAAGTGATCATAACCTGTGGGATGTTTGGTGTCTAAGGAGAATTACTGTTGATTCCATAATGCGCACCGTCCTTCACCAAGATTTCGCTCGTGTGTTCAACAATAGGGCACAAATATGATCATAAAAATGGTCTTAAAAGGATGTAGAAGTTAGAAGGCTCGGCCTACTATAGATGAGTTACAATACAAACCATGTAAGCTGACATCAGTGTGATCACTTAGGATTATTTTTAATAGCCCTTAGTTGAGGTTCTTGTTAAATATAGTGGTTGAGGATTGTTTATGAGGAATATGGGTGGGTGGATGGGTGGAGGGTTATTTTTGGAGGAGCAGCTCAAAGCTCACTGACAATTGGCTGAGATGCCTGCTGGAGGCGGGATTATTTACACATATGCTTTTGTTCAGCAGTAACAGGACAAACACCTGCAGGAGCACATCACGAACAATGTGGAGGATACAAATGTAAGGCATCTTAGAGGCCCAGTCATGAGGTTATTTCTACTTGACTTCAGTTCAAAGTGCGAGCGCGTGGGAGTGTGTGTGAGCGTGCGTGTGCCGAGTGGCACTGGTGAGCGAAAGGCTGAGAAGCAAGAGGAGAGGAAAAAAGAGGAGAAGTGAAGGAGTGAGCAAGGGGAGGAAACTGAGAGGTCACAACTGCGGAGGAGAGGAACAGGGGCTTAACTTTGTGTTGTGGCTGTGTGCCTCTGATAATCCCTGTGCTAACTAACTCTAAGAAGGAAGCTTGTGTGTGCTGTGGAGTGTGACAGATGTCCCCTATCAGCTGTGAGGGTCCCTCCTGTGTGTGTGTGTGTGTGTGTGTGTGTGTGTGTGTGTGCGCGCGCACCCACAGCCTTGCAAATAGAGTTACCAGCCTGTGCATTTCATGTGTTGTGTGGGACTGTGGCTCTCCATTGCAGAGCGGCATGTCTGAAAGAAAGGGGATGTTACATTCTGCTCAACAAAATGACTCCAATGTCAAGGTCTTTATGTGCAGAGCACCAGGCTTGTGTGTGTGTGTGTGTGTGTGTGTGTGTGTGTGTGTGTGTGTGTGTGTGTGTGTGTGTGTGTGTGTGTGTGTGTGTGTCAGTGGATTTAGGTCGTGTGCTAGTCCCTGTTTGTGGCTCCTCATCAACAAGCACATGAACACAACCAATGATTGCGTTTCACTGGATGGTCTTTTTAGAGGGGCAGCACTAAGTGTGTGTAAGTGTGTATTTGAGTGTTTGTGTATTTGTGTATTTGAGGCTTTCCTTCTAATGTCAGTCTGAGGCCACAGAAGTCTGAGTGGAGATGCTTGTACTCTATTACATAATGAATCAGTTCAGTAAGCGCTTTGGGCCCATGTCCCTTTTAATTCTCCTCCAGGAACCTTACTGCTCCATTCACATGCACTGCAGTTTGCCTCATAGCTACTCCATCACTCTCTCTCTCTCTCACACACACACACACACAAAACAGTGCTTATCTCATGACGCCGTGTGATCCCGGCTGTGTATCAATCCCGGCTGTCGATTTCAGAGCTGTGAAGACTGTTAGTGAACAGTGATGCTGTTCTGTGTATGAATCAACTCCTGAATCAAGAGATCCTGATTAAATTACAGAAACCTTTCCCCCATAACTTGCAGAATAAACCACGGCTATGGCCAATTGATCTTTCTGCTGAGCAGTTGATTAGCTGAATGAATTTGGTGGCTGTTAGACCAGCACAAAATGCACTCAAGTTTAGATCAGTTACCTACAATGGATTTGTATCTTCTCCCTTTCGGACACTCACCTGAATCTGCTATGTATTGTAATAAGGCGGCGGTGTGTTTAAGTGCGTGGTGTTTGCATAGGCTGTGGTGTTTCTGCGAGACTGATGGAGGCATCGTAGCAACTGCGTCACGTGCGTGGAAGAATGCGCTGCCTGACAGCCGAGACTGAGCGCACACGTGAGCGGGTCACGTGAGACCGGACCCCTTCAGCTGAATGCTGAGATATGAAGTCTGTTTAGTGACCTCACCCTACTGTGTTGCTTTTGCACATGGTCCAGGGACTTTGTGTGTGTGTGTGTGTGTGTGTGAGAGAGAGAGAGAGAGAGAGAGAGAGAGAGCGAGAGAGACATGGAGTTATGCTGAAAATGCTTGGGTTGTTTTGTCTGCAGGAGATGATGAGAGTATTTTTAAAATGGGCCTCTTTGCAACCCAGTCAGACCACTGAACCTAATCCATGGAGCCAGTGGTGACAGAAGTCCACGTCCAGACAGAGAGGGCTCTGCTGGGAAGGGGAGGACGGCAGGCTTCCCTACAGGCCAAAGAAACAAGAGAGAGCGAAGGGGCTAGTGAGGAGCGCTTAAATCAAATGCAGAGTTGTTGCCAGATCCTGTGCCAATTACCAAGCAAAACATCCACTTTGCATGGACAAACAGGCTCTGAGAATGAAGCTGAATACTAAGAAAATAGTCTCCCTCCCTCCTGCTTATGCTCTCTCTCTCTCTCTCTCGCTCTCTCTCTCTCTCTGTTTCTTTCTCCTTGTCTCGTTCTTCCTCTTTTTCTCTGTTTCTGCTCTCAACAGCCCCCTGAGATGTTCTCACAGTTGTTTTGCTGGTAAGGTTTTTTCCCCCTGTAAATCTCTCCAAGTTTAGCTGTGTCCTATTGCAGTGATTCAGTGGGAGGCAATTGTTAAAAACAGAACATGCATGTCATTAGTGTAACACTCAAGAAAACATTGAAACAAAAAGTTGTTTCTACAACATCAAAGAATAGACGGGATTTAAAAAATATTTTTGCCAGTAAATGTGCAGACGCACACACACACACACACACACACCCACACAAACCAATGTGTTATTGCATAGGTACTTGGATGTCTTTATCACACTGGGTAAAAAGAGTGCTGAATTGTTTATAATTAACATGTTATTCAGTACTAAAACATTTAATCCTGGACAGTGTGCTTTGATGTTTGATCATAGTGTTCCACTCATTATACTAGTTTAGCATCTTTAGCGAAACAGAAGGACGGGATGAAGTTTTATTTATCATAATGCTTTTCTGAGGGAATCTGAAGTGTGCAGCGGTAAAAATGAACCAGGCATAGCATTGTAAGAGACACCAGTGCCCGAGAGGTTATGACCCTTAGGGATGGAAGCAGGAGCTGAGGTTTATAAAGATAGTTGGGTTTATTTATAGCTGTGGTCACTACGCAATTTAGTATTGGCAAATGCTGTGACCACCCACCTAAAAAACACACACACACACACACACACACACACACACACACAGACACACTGGCCAATCTTAGACTGGGGCACTGGTTGGACACTGGGACAGGGGACTCCCCAGTGTCTCGCTGAGTCCTGCCCTGCCATCTTTCCTGGAGAGACTATCATAGTGTTTGTCTTTTTTGTGTGATTGCGTGCAACAGTAGGGTGGGCAGGGTCGCGTTCCAGCACTGCCATAAATCTTTGAGTGACACCCATATTTATATGTAATTTATGTGTAACAACCTCCCTGTTATTTTCTGGTTATATTTGTTCTGGTTTCTGTCTGGGATTTCAAAAGTGTTATAAGAAGCCATTAGATGTCATAATAAGAGTAAGAATGATTTTCGACACTCCCACTAACATTTAGTGTGATGGGAAATCCCATCTCACAACATAGAGGAAACACCCGTGAGCACTCATGTTTATTTTGCTTCTCTCTCTCGCTCGCTCTCTTACTCTCTCTCATTTACTCACATACACAATTCCTCAGAGATCTACTCCTTCTAGCTCATAAATCTTTCCATCTGGGAGTTCAGCCACATGAGAGAGGAGAACTCCCATGCCCAGAGTACAGCTTAAAGCCTCGGTCTTCCTCCTCCTCCTTTAACTAGTCCCTCACCCCTTACACCCCCAGTTTCCCAGTCTGCCTAATGCCTACCATCCTTCATTTTCCCTCTTTGTACCTCTCTGGTCCCTCCTCTGTCAGACAGTGCTCTCCTGCCAGCCTTCTCCAATCCGCTTCCTCGTTCCTCGTCAACGCCACTGCCTCGCTCTCGGCTCCGCCTCCTCCCCCTTAAGCCTCGCTCTGGGCTCCGCCTCCTCCATTCCCCTTCCCAAAGCTCTCTTCCTTCCTGTCTAGGACCTCCGGCTGCATATGCTAATCTAAACCGTGCAATTATCGCACTGCCTTTTTTGCTTCGGCGGAGCCTGTTTATAGCCACCATGCAGAAGTTCTTGCATTACAGCAATGGCCCAAACATGCCTGAGCTGACCCCGTAGCCAGAGAGAGAGAGAGAGAGAGAGAGCGAGGCGGGAAACCAAACCAAACCGCCTCCGTCTGCTTCCTGCTGGGGCAGAGGCCAGAGCTTTAGCCCTAGTCGGCACAGCTGCGTGTCTCCTCTCCCACACCACTCTCCTACCCCATCTACCCCATACCATCCACCCCCCCTCATTTCCTCTCGCACCTCTTACCCATCACCCTCTCTCAGCCCCGTCGCCCTGCGCTTTCACCTCAGCACACTGACTCATCCGACGTGCCCTCGCCCTACGCTTCCCTTTATGCCAGGCTGCAGGATTACACCTTTCAGGCAGCATTAGCGCTCTGCTAGCTAATGGTGAGCTGAAGTCCTGTTACTCTGAGCTGCGGCGTGTGGGCCGTGTTTCGGGTCACGCCCCGTGCTGCTGCGCCGGAGGTCATGCCGTCCCCTCCCCCGCAGCTCTCCTGCACGCTGTCTGCTTCCTCCCGGTTCTCCTCGCCGCTGGCCTGCCTGTGTAAGGTCTAATCCTCCAAGGAGCCTGGCGCATATGGCCCACGCTCCTCCCCCCAGCCCTTCAGAAAGCATCAGCGCAGCGGGAAGTCAGCCCCTACAGATCTCCTGTAATGAACACAGGTACTGGAGAGGGTCCTATTGCCGGATTAGTCAGTAATGCTGTGATCCGTGTCAGTGACACAGCCAGCGGTGGCTTTGTTCCACTGATGTGGTTTTGTCAGCCTACTTCGGCTTAAACGGCTCATTTAAAGGGTGAAACATTTGTGTATTTCGTTGTTGAACTATGTGTATCCAGTTCAGGATTGAGAAGCAAAGTTTGTCTGATTCTTTCCCAAATGAATTCTGCGTTTCAGTTCTCTCTTCCCCTCTTCCCCCGTTTCTCTGCCTCTCCCCCTCTTTCTTTTCTCCCTCTCTGTCTCTCGGCCCCCCCTGCCTCTTCCTCTCAGGTGCGCGGGCCTAAGCGGGGCTGCGTGGAGCGAGCCATTGTGCTGGCTGGGCAGCATGTTCCCTCAGACACAGAGGTACAGCTGTACTGGAGGGTTCTCCAGGAGCAGGGTTACCATGTCGAACAGGGCCGCTACGCTGAGACCAGCAACTCCTTCAGACGCGATCTGACAGGTGCGTGCGTGCGTGTATTAGAGAGCAGATGACTTGAGGTTGACTAATCCCAATGTAGTCACTCTTCAGTGTCTCGTTTATCTTTATCATGTGTATGTGAATTATGCAGGGAAAACAGGGAATTTGAAGTCAATTACCAAAAGTCACCATTCATCCAATACAGACTGTAAGCACACTTGCAGAAATTGCTTTTACTAAGACTAGTTTGGTGCCTTAAAGCACATTTTATACATAATTAGTTAATGTATACTTTACAATAAGCTACAATAAGCAATTTATACCCACACTCATTTACAGTATATTTGCTTAATGTACACACAAAAACCTTATGAAACTTTAAAGAAAATAATTCATTGGCAATATATTATGTGGGGTGAGGTGCTTGATGGAATCAGTGCTCAGTACCTCTCTCTCTCACACACACACACACACACACACACACACACACACACACACACACACACACACACACACACACCCTTGCTTTCTAACTTGTATGAAGGCACTGTCTCGCTCTACTGGAAGAGGCTGGTTTTGGCTGTTGCTATGCGAGCCTAGTTTTCTTAAGAGTATGGTTGGGGCCACTGACTTTGATCTCTGCTGAATTTCAGTAGTGCTGGAACATCACAGCCAGCCTCCTGAACTGCCCCCCCTCCCCCGCGCCCTTCCTTCCCTGTGGCCCCTCCCCCTTACACTTCCATCCTGACACTTATGCCACATACTGATTTTCCAGCAGTGATGACAACAATTTAGCCGAATATCTCAGTGGACACACTTTCTAGTAATTGGACAGTAGCTTCAGAGAGCAGTGTTTTATGTAGGCATGTCCTGCTTGATTTGCTAGAAGTGGGAAACAGTCACTGAAACTGTGAAGGTCCACTGGTGTGTTTTAAACTGGTGAAATATCAGTGGACATAACATTCTCATTTTCAAAAACCCATGATTTTTTTTTCTTGTGCCTTTTTCTTGATATTAAGCAATTAATTTTTATGGCATCGTCAAATGGATGTAATCACAGCTTGCTGGAGTGTGTGTGTGTGTGTGTGTGTGTGTGTGTGTGACTGAAATCGAAGGCTCAGAACAGGTGTGAACACTGAGCGAGTTTAACAGTGAGTTTAACCTGCAGGCTACCGGCAGCTGCTAGTCAAACTGATGGACAGGACAACTGAGCACCCACGCCATTAGGCTGACAGCCCTGCTCCTAGCTTCCATTGTACAGTGGCACAGCAAGAATATAGCTAAACACGCGCACACACACACACACACACACACACAAGACTTGTTGAGTTGAAACCAACAGAGGAATTTTTTTTTTTGCAACATGAGAAGCATCTCTCTGTTCACTCTGTAAATTGCAAACCTCATTTGGGGTGTATGTGTGTTTGTTTGCGCGTGTGTGTGTGTAGTGATGTGGTGTTGGCTGCTGCATCACAGAAGGCATGTGTACGTGGTATGTTGGCAGTGGAAGAAACACTCTTTAATGTCTGTGCTGCTTGTGGAGAGACTCTATCCAGGCCTGTGTCTAAAGGGTTGTGTTATTAACTCGGATAATAACAAGATTAAGCTTTTATTACTCTCTTCCTTTTCAGTGTTTCATAAGAGCAGTTTTCCACCTCCGACTCCAGAGTGTTATAGTTATAGTGTTTTCTTACATCCAGGACACTAAATAAACCCCTAATTCATGTAAGCTGAATAGACCCCTTTCACGCATTGTGAGTTGTGTTTCAGATAGACTTTTGTTGATGTTGACGTTCAATGTACCTTTGGCTCCTGTAATTCCCCATTCTCATGTGCATAAGTAATACACTTCCAGATAGTTGATCTGGTTACAGGTCACAGATCAGCATGCAGAACACAGTTCTGTTTAGCTGTCTGTTAAGGTTGCATCGCTTGGTTGAGATAGCTGGGTGCTTTTAAATTGTTCTGGTTCCTGGTGTGAAGAAAATTATACAAATTCAGAGTCAATTTTTTTTTCTAAAGCTATTGTACAACTGTGCACGATTGTTGGACAAGGCCGGCTGAACAGGCAGCTGAATAGCATGCACCCTGCACTGTGCTAGCTGCTCTACGGTCTCCAGCCGCTCTATGGTCATATGCATAATAGACACACTGTGCAAAACGTGCACAGGAAAATAAGGTTTAAAACTGTTGATAAGAAAAGCAAAGGCATACTCATCAAAACTAGGCATCCATTGGGGTTTTCTCCAGGATTCCCGGGACTTTCTTTTGTGTTTTTGTTTTCGCTGTTTGCACCAGTCCAGGAGGTACCGCACTGCTATAGTCAGACTCTTCTGTTCTGCTCAGTGAGTAACTGGTCTTTTCCTGGTTCCAGGAATTGTACTGAGATCGTGCTTTGATTTCTTTGAATTCATTGCCATGTTGAAAGAGGTTTTTTAAAAGATCAAAGTTTCATGACCTTTTTGAAAAACACAAGGAAAAAAATTCTTTCTACTTATTGTATTCATGTAAATTACTTTTTGCATTCGTGCTTGTGTTGCATGGTGTTTATCATGCAAATAAACACTTAAATAAAAATACTGTCAAGATAAATAACTTAATAATTAATTTATTAACTAATTAATTTAATTAAATAAATAAATACATTTTTGGGTGGCCCAAAACCAGTATTAAAGGGCTGTATGATAACAAGAAATAGATGGGTTTTTTTTGTCAGTCAGTTTTTTGAAGTAAGGCAGGAACAGATTCCCTACAATGCCCTTTTTGTGGTTTACATACTACTTCCTGTCATTCAGTGCAGGGCTGTCACGTGGCGGTTGGCCCCTGGAGCAGCGCCAGACACGCACCAGTCTGCTTCCTCCTGCACAATAACTCCCAGATGTGGCCCCGTTCTTCCATGTCCCCTTTTCCTCTGTCTCCCATTCCCCTCCCTCGCGCCGTGTGCCAGGTTCCTGTGTGCTTCTCAGTCCGCATGCTCTGGTGCATCACCCGAGACCAAGTGATCGCAAAACCTCTTGGAATCTGAGTCCCTTTCTGTGATCATTTCAAAATATGTTATGACCATTGTTGCAAAAAAAAAACCAAAACACCTTGCTGGGGTTGCCAGTTCTGGGTCTCTAGCAGGGCTCCTGCAGCAAGGTGATTAGAAATGTGGGGACCTGGGGATTGGAGGCCTAATTTATGACCATGAAGCATTTGGCCTCCGAGACTGATTCTGTCTGATTTTGAAAGGCAAAACAGCAGTAACTTTATTTTAAAAATATGTATCCAGTTTTATGATAAGTAAATAATGATAGAATGAAAAATCCCTCTCTCCAGTTTGTTGCTACGGGGTTATGTAAGCCGCTTTTATCATCACTTTAAAGGCTTCACAGCAGGGGGTCTTGATTCGACTGGTTTGTAGTCTAAGGACAGAAGGCACAGGCACCTCCAAATATGTGTTTTCTTTTAGTTACACACATTGTTACTCTGAAGCTTGCACTACTGCAAGTCGCGCACACGTGCGTGTGTGCGCGTGTGAATGAGCAAGCGTCTGCTTGCTTATTTGCTTACACATGAGCGTGTACACGTTCATTAGACTCCATCCACTTTTTCTCCCATCGTTTGCTCCGTCTCTCCCCACCCTCTTACTGTTTCTTGTTCTCTCTCTCTCTCCCTCCAGATGGTCGTGAGTGGTCTCTGTTGATATGCCTAAAAGACTCTGAAAAAAGTTGCCTCCGAAAAATCAGTGTTGCACATCCGCAGCCTTACCAAAAGGTAGGTCCATTCACCAGTGTGCCTGATGTGCTTTTGGCCACTACCACAGTTTTTCAGTTTGGAGTACAGAATGAATTCAGAGTGACTGGCGCTCTGTAGCTGAGACACAGTTCATGGAAAAGTGCTCCAATTCCTGCCTCGTTGTTGAAAACGGATGTGAAACCAGATCTGGCCAAGAGATTCAGAGGCAAAACTATTTCTAGAAGGCAGACCTTAGTGAAGGCCAACGTCTGTGCAGAGAGAGTGACCTATCGTGATTTCAGCTCCATCTTGAAATGAAGCCCCAAGTCCATTAATGCCAAAAAGCCTGTTAATGTATATTAATGTCCTAACATAACCAATCCAATCTGGAAGCCATTTTATCTCCTCTGCCCTTTTGATAACAATAACACTGCATTGATTTGAGCCTCTGAACAGCTAGCGCTAAGGACAGTCCTCTGTGTTTCAAATGAAGTCAGTTTTAGTCCCTGTCAACACCCACTCAACATTCACTCTTATTCACTAAGTTATAAATAGAACAGACCTGAGATTTCACATGGAAACTTATTTATTTGACAGTAAAATCTCATAATGAATCTCAGCTGGGTCAAACCTCTTTCCAGGTCAACATCATACCTGCATTTGTGGGGGCTTTTTTCGACATGGGTGGAACCTGCCGCTTTCTGATGGACAGCCGGTTGTCAGGTGGGTAAACGTACAGTGAAGGATGTGTTCAGTGTGACACAGCATTTGTCGTTGATGGCACTTCTGGTTTCATGGAAAGCAGTATAAACCATCAACAGGATATACACTGCCCCACTAGACACAAGTCAAAATACATAACAATATAAGGATTGCTAAGATGGGGGGGGGGGGGGGGGGGTTGGGGAACATCCCAAAAACTATCACTGGCTGATCAGAAACCAAAAATTCTGATTTAGTACTTACTAAATAACAGCTGGTTGGGGTACTTACTTCTCCCCACACTCACCAAGTTGAACTCTTTTACACTGAAGCAGCTCTTTTCTTGTCTGAGGATGTGAAGTGTCTATCCAAGTGGAGATTTTTCCAGCTTCTGTTGAATGATAATGATAAAATGGCCATTCATATCAGTCAGTGTTGAGATATATGAAAGGATGGGTTATCATTATTTGGCCCATACACATAAAACTGATTTAATATGAAATTATCCAATTTCACATTGGATAATAAATCGGATTTCAGTGACACTGAACAGAAGAGGCACAGGTTTATGAATGAGAGTGAATACCCCTCATGAGGTGTGCTGAGGAAGGCAGAAAACTGAAAAGCCTGTCTCTTCCTCACACTAACTACATCACCAGGGGTTAAACAGATGTCCGGGAGAAAACCACACATTTAATTGCTGTATTTTCCTCGTGACTTGCTTTAGCTTGACATGTGTGTTTATTGCCCTCACATTCTAGGATTTGATCTGTCCGTAGGTGAAAGTTATCATCTCAAACTGGGTATATATAAACTGGCTGCAAACATAAATTACATCGTAAAAAAACCCCAAAAAAAACAAAACCGTACGCACACAGGAAGATAACAAATCCATCACTGGAAACATAACCGAGTGTACTTGCCCCGAACGGAATGCACCTTACAGCCCCACGAGAAACACGCGGGCAGCCCGGGCATGACGTCATCTGCTCGCTAGCATCTTTGTGACGCCATCGTGTGATATTTGCGCGCTGCCCACTGTCAGATGATCCTTCTCTCCTACTCGCTGTGCTCGTACGCTGCGTTTTAGTGCGGCCGAATTGAATTCCCAGCAAAGACGACGGCGTCTCCGCCAACGCTGTTTGCATGTGTGCAGCTCACTCCGTGTCCGCTCCACCTCTGCGCTCTGCTGAATAGAGGAGGCGCAGAGGTGTCAGCACCGGCGACTCTGTTATTGAAGGATCTGTGCAAAACGTATGTCGCTATGTTTCTCGGATACTGCACCTTTTTCAAGTCGTCCACCTTAAGCACGAACTCTGTCAAAGGCCACTCACAGTACTCTGCCTTGGCAAGGTTATTATGTCATCTTGTTTGGTGCTATATTTGTTTTCGCTTTCTGAGGCGCGCACTTTCAGTTCAACTCGTACTCCTTGTGTTACACGTAGCAGGCCATCACATCTCGATATCTTTTTCATTGCTTGGATAGCAGACGGTTTGTTCCGGGCTGGCCGCCATGTTAGCATCTGTTGCTTCTTCGTTAGCTTGCTGCGTGTGACGAACGGTCTAATTTCAGTTTTTTGGCGGGGTTGAGCCCGCGTTGCTGAATTCGGGTACCATTTGGACTTAATTTTTAGCAGAAAAACTCGCCAAACACAAAAAGATTGGGATGTCGTTGTTTTACTAATTTTACGCGATTATGTATTTTCTTTGATTGCTTAAACAGGAACGTTTTAGCCATGAAAGTGAAGGGAGTCCTGGTTCTGTGCTCATGCTGTGATTACTGGGAAAGATCAGCTTCTTAGGTAGTATTTACAGAGGCCTCCTCCCTACTGTAACTACTTAAGAGGTTAAATGTACGCTTCAAATGCCACATAATCATCATAATGATCTGCTCACTCAGGTTTTATAATGCGGAACTAGAAACAGCTCCTGGTCTTTCTCACATGGCTGAGCAGGAGGAGCAGGTCTGGTGTTCATCAGGACCCTTTGAAGATGATAATGCCTGTTTGCGTTTGCTTCTTCGGCCAATTATGGCCATAAACACTAAAAGACTTTATGAGATGAGGATAAATGCTTCTCCGTTTGGGGACAGTAGTGATTGATTTGGGGCTTTTTGGCTGCCATGCAGGCACGCTGTCTTGAAAGGGAGCTATTGTCTCCAGGTCTGGAACAATATTGGCTTTTCCTGCTGGCCAGACGCCCACACAAACAGGGATGGGTGCTTGAGTCCCGGCAGTTTGAGGGGTAGCTAGGAAGGTTGTCTTTTTCGTGATTACATCTGGAGGCATGGAAAACACACACACATGCATGCACGCGCGCACGCACACACACGCACAGGGTACTTGTCTCTCTGGTTGACCCGTCTGCAGGTTCAGTAATTCTCTCACACTCGGGTACTGGTTAAGGGCCCTGGAAGAACCATGGATCATGAACACATTTATGAATTTTCCATGTTTTCCCAAGCCTGTGTGTGTGTATGTGTGTGTGTGTGTGTGTGTGTGTGTGTGTGTGCATATTTTGTGTGTGTTTATTGCCACTGTGTCTAGGCTTCAGAGGTATTTTTATTACTAGCGCTCTGCCTCAGTATTACACTCGACATATGTGAGATATCATCAAGGCATTTGGTGATGGAAGCATCCACACGTCTTACATACTGCTGCACTTATCCACACATGTTGTCTGTGCTCACACATCTCCAGTCCCCTCATGTTCATCACACTCATAAACACCTTACCTCATTCACACACCCCCACGTCCTTATTCTTACCTGCTAAATTAGGGCCATTTGAGAAGATTTATTTATGTCTATAACAGACTGCGCGGCCGATGTGCTCCTCCCGTGTTTGCCTTTAAGACTGTGTGGTAAAGGAAACCTGGTGGAGCTGTGGATGCAGTGGCAGGTGTTTCGGAGCAGCTTCAGGAACCCTCGTGGGACGTTCCTCGCAGTAGCTCAAGCCCTTGCAGCTGGCTGTGGCTGACTGTTGCAATCGGCAGATGGGTAGGGCGTGGGAATTGCATCCTCACAGACTGCAAGGGTTTGAACTAATTTCCTTCTTTTCCTTTTTGATTGTCAGGACTGTCATTACCCATAATTCCATCTGCCTGCGCTCCCTCCAGGCTGGATCAGGAGGGGACTCCCCATCGCACTGGAAACGAAGGGTCAGATGCCTTGTCTGTTACAGATTCAGAGTGCTGTCTGTTACAGATTCAGAGTGCTGTCTGTTACAGATTCAGAGTGCTGTCTGTTACAGATTCAGAGTGCTGTCTGTTACAGATTCAGAGTGCTGTCTGTTACAGATTCAGAGTGCTGTCTGTTACTTGTTATACATGGTCTTCATACCCACCTCTAATCCCATATCTTTTAGGAGCCTACGTGCCCAATCCAGCCCCTTAGCCAATCAGGGCCTGGTTGCTACGGTGAATGTGTATGTCATGGTTACATCAGTGATGCCCCTGACCGCGTTTATCCACCATACAGGCCTGGTTAGGACTCACCTGGAGAAAAACAGTTACCCCACCAAGGTAAAGTTGCCCTTCCAGTCTGATAGCTAGCCATTCTCCTACACCACTAACATGAATGAGAGAAGGAAAGCAAACACACGCTGTTCAGTTCTTCATCCTGAGGACAGATTTGATGCTTTAATGATTCATGCACACTGAAGGTTAAGCCAATACAGGTCTGAGCAGGTCTAAATAGATTTCACGGTCAGCTATCACACTAAATGTTCTGTCCAACCTTTCAGATCGTCTTAATCAACTTATTTGCTTTGTGCTGTGAGTAGTGAACATTTTATCATTATTAAAATCATTCCCTAGAAATGCAGGAACCTTTGGAGGAAAGAGCAGACAAAGGAAAGCAGGGTTCCTCAAATGCAATAGCAACATAAAGATCTGGCCCCGCTGGGTGCAGTTAAAACTCACCACACGGGATGCACAATAAACTTGTACATCTGTGTATTGATGCTCTCATCACAGGGACAGACTGGAAGCGAGAAGGAATGTGTGTGTGTGTGTGTGTGTGTGTGTGTGTGTGTGTTGGGGGAGGGGGGGCACATCTGCTAGTGCACGTGTGTGTCCACATGTGAGATTTCAGATGAACAAACTTCACACACATCAAGCCAATAAACAGCTTGAAGCCACATGTGGGGCTGAAGAAGGATGCAAGACATGTTCAAGTGTTTAAAACAAATGCTAGGGTTTCTTTGTGTGTGTCTGTGTGTGTGTGTGTGTGTGTGTGTGCAATGCATGCATGTGTGTGTGTGCGCGCACAATTTCATGCCTGTGTGCTTGTTTATTTGGGTGCTGAGAGGACCATTGGCACAGACCAGTCAGACAACTCCGAGTTTGTCTGTGGGAAGATAACGCAGGGCGAAGACATTTCATCTGCATCGTTTCAAAATGTTAAACAAACTCTTTAACACTACTGCCACCTACTGAGATGATAGTCATTGCCTATGGCTTGTGGTTTTAGATTCTTTTTTTTTCTTCATAGTGCATAATGTGCAACTGGGTGGTTTCTCCCTCAAACTGCTTTTCATCATTTCCTCAAGTATCTTACTAAGTACATTTGATCTTACAAAATTTGCAGCTGTCAAAATAGCATGAAATACAGGTATTAATTATCTTTTTTCCATTCGTCCTTTTATGTGATATGAATTCTTACAGTTAAACAGATTATGGCAGCCAGACCTGAAGCGGTTTATCTCAGGTGTTTAAGATGTTGCCTCCTGTGAGCTGTTTAAATGTGCTGATCGCTTTGCTCTTTGCCCTCAGTTATTCTGAGATGTTCAAAATGTAAAACCAATATGTTTAGTGTCAGACTTCCAAATATTTGTTTGTGAAGAATGAGGCATGTTATTACACTATAAACTCAGACCCAGACCATGACATTATATTCTAATTGTGTATATAATAAAAAATAATGGAACAAACAGTGCATTCGGTCTAGAAGCATCCAGTCTCTTTTTAAACCTGTCTAACTGGTCTTCGTTCAGCTATTACATTTGAACCCCTTAGAAGTATCCATGTGCACAGGTCTTCCAGTGTCAGGTGTGAAAAGGGCACCTCCCTGACTAACAGGGTGCTAGTAACATGCTGGGAGATTTTGTTCACTTCCTGTCTGACAAGGCACTTGTCGACATCCAACAGTTGAGGACAGTCACGCCAGAGCAATCAGTCTGAAGGAAGCATCTCCATTATACTCTGGGGCTGTATTGCCACCTGCTGGTGGAGAGGCACATGTTCTTCATATGCCAACACGTCCATCCTGTGTGTGTGTGTGTGTGTGTGTGTGTGTGTGTGTGTGTGTGTGTGTGTGTCTGTGTGTGTGTCTGTGTGTGTGTCTGTGTGTGTGTCTGTGTGTGTGCGTGTGCGCGTGTGTGTATGTGTGTGTGTGTGTGTGTGTGTGTGTGTGTGTGTGTGTGTGTGTGTGTGTGTGTGTGTGTTTTCTAGCTGCTAGGGTTCTTCACTGAGCACCTAGGCCCCACCCTCTGCCTGCCTGCTTATGAACACATGAATCAAGTCATCGATGATGTTCTGACAGCTGCTGTTCTTGCCACGGCTGAATCCAGCTCACAGAGGTCCTTCTTTAGCACGCACGCACACACACCCGTGCGCACGCACACACACACATACTTGAGCACTATTTTTTGTGCTGCAGGTGCCGCCTGTGTTTTCAGATGCTGACCTTCACTTTGCACTATGATGCCTCTGTGTATCCTGTGGTAGTGAAGGTGAGACCGTGATCCTAATGTCCACACTCATAACACACTTAGCACCGACAGTTTACTTATTCATGCAGCAACCAATTCCTTGAAAAAAAAAAAAAATATATATAAATGCCTAAAAATGTATTTTGTCTATATATATATATAATAGCCAATATGATGAATGATTAATTCAAATATGGTAGATGTATTTTTAGTATGTGTATCTCCAGCTATATTAATTACGTTTATAAGATGTATAAGTTATGTTCCAGGAGTTAGTGTCACTCCTGATCTCGGTACAAAATTACCCCCACATGTACCACACTGTTGGAAAATGCCATTATAGTATTTGAGCCGGTAGAAATCGCCTTATTTTAAGCGCTGTGTTTTTGTAAGCGCGAATCAACTTTGACCACTAGATGGCAGCACAGCCCAACACATTTTTCCTCTGTCTCATTTTGGACTCGTTTTTCTCTCTTTTTCTCCCAGGTACAGACTGGCTTGTGCTTTGATGGTATGAAAGATCCAGACTTTGATGGGCAAATCACCAAAGAATATATATTAGAAGATATGTTAAAACTACTGTTCCCACCATGCACCAGTGAGAACAGTTCACAAAGTGCTGAGGATGCAACTATAATCAAGGTAAAGAATTTTCTTTAAAACAAATAAACAAAATACCCAATCCTAAATTTCTCCAATATATTCTTCCAGATCAAGAATAATGCATTTATGACCAGTTTTGAAATATGTGAAGTTATGAACACACGCGCAACAATTTTGATTAAAAAAAAAGAAATCTATTATTCAGTGTCATCAGTTTTCTGATAGTTTGATCCTTCAAATTATAATTTTTTTTGCTAAATTGGATTTTTGTTATTTAAATTATGTTTTTTAAGATTGATTTGTTTTGTTTATTTGTCTTTTCTCTTTGGGTTTTAATACATTTGAATGACTTTATAAAGCCCTTTTGTAAACTTGCTTTTAAAAGCACTATATAAACAAATGAATTTAAATGAATAATTAAATTAATATTATTCATTTTTATGTGCTTTACAGTTTAGTGCTTCTAACAGTATAAAGCCTACACTGTGCTTAGTTTCCAATTTCTCCTCGTTATCATTAGTCCATGTAATAGGTTAAGTGTCCTCTGTAGAGTTTCCAGTTTATTAGATTTCCTATACCGATAAAATGCCTTTTTATTTCTGTCTCTTCGCAGTCCGGAGGCTGTGAGAGAAGCAACGGTCTGTGTGTGGCCGCAGATGAACTGCAGATCCTGCTTCAGTTCTATGAGCAGCTGACAAGACCTGGGAGCTTTGATATGGTAGGATACTGTGGTTTGCTGTGATGTGAGGCAGTGCTAGTCACACTTAGTACTGGCAGAATGCGGTGCACTCTCATGCTGCGCAGGACCTCCAGCAGGGCGTTCTTGTGCTGGGCAGGACCTCCAGCAGGATGCTGTCATGCTGCGCAGGACCTCCAGCAGGACGCTGTCCTGCAATATTCGCCTTCCTGGGCTTGGTCTCCTGTCGTCTTATCCTGATTTATTGAATAGCCGTTGTTGGATTCTGTGAATTATTAGTGTGTGTGTGTGTGTGTGTGTGTGTGTGTGTGTGTGTGTGTGTGTGTGTGTGTGTGTGTGTGTGTGTGTGTGTACTTGTGTCTTTGCAGCTGTTCCCCAGATCATCTCATTTCTCAGATCTTCAGCATGATCTCATTCAACGATTCCCTGGTGCAGCGCACTCTGGGATGGGAGCAGGTCTCATGGTCCTACTTGAAGGACTCAGCTCATCCTACACCCTGAGAATCCCCACGGAGAGGTAACACCAACATCACAGGCGTGCCTGTGAACACACACTATTTCACCCCACATACCTGCCCTTATTCCACAGTTTCAGTTCACTCAGGTAGTAGGTCATCTTATAGGAATTTTTAATAAATGTTTCAAGGCTTTTCATTCAATTATCTCGTTGAGTTAAAGTATTAAGATTAATTATTATTTGCCTTATTTATTTGCCTATATTTAACTTAGGGATGGTCAATCTCCATCACTAGTGAGCGGGGCAGGTATACACAGCTGACTGAGGGTCTTACCTCAATCTGAAACAATATTGACAAATTTTCCCACAGCAAAGATGATTCAGCTAGCCTGGGTCACAAGAAGTGGAGTCCAGACCCATCGGAGTCAGGTACTTAACACGTGTCAACTGCTCAAAGAATCACGCTGGCGTCACTTCAGTGCTCTGTTGTATTTAGTAATATTTGTATCATTTCAGCTTATGAAATAATATTTCATTGGAATGGTATAGTAGAAGCACGCATATTGTCGCTGTTAATGGTTTGGATGAAATGCTTTTGCTGACGTGTAGAGCGGTGTGCGGAACCTCATCTCCGGCAGATCTACACGGACCCTCCCCTGCTGCTGACGCCGCCCTTTAAGCCCTGGGTGAAGGAGTATCACTCCGAGGTTCCATTTGACATCATCACAATCCGGATCCGACCAGAACCCACGAGCATGCACTGCCGTGTTCGCCTGGATGACCACAATGGACCCAGGTGCCCAATGGATACGGGCCTTCTGGGCCCTCAGACTATTTCTGTTTGGAATTTACTCCTTGTATAAGCTTTATGTTGTTTCAAATTTATAAAGCCACTGTCTAAACACACACACACTCACACACACTCGGCAATAGAACAATGGCATGAATGATGACTGGGACGTCTAGTCTAGTGCTCCAGCTGTCCTGTTGCTCTGATATGTCAGCTCACATCCTGTCTTACTTTGACTTATTAGACTAATTCCCGGATTGATTTTCAGC